>NC_057813.1:156481575-156794469 GCF_018294505.1 Triticum aestivum
TCCTTGACCGCCATCATGGTCCACCGCACCGGATCTGCTTAACCGCCGCCCTCGTCAACCACAGTGTAGGCCCTTCACTGACTCCCTCGTCCGCCCCTTTGCTGGCCCTTCATACAAGCCCTTGTCCGCCGCAAAAGATCTGCCTCACCGAAAGCACTATACAACGCGCCTGCCGAAGCCTTCGTCCACTGCACCGGACCCGCTCCACGGATGCTATATTCAACTCCACCGGCCCTGCTTTACCGACGCCGCAGCCTCGTCAGGTTATTTCGATTTGTACTCCTTCGGTTTTTCTCATTATCGTGCAACTGTTCAGTTACCACAGATGAGCTTTCTTGTATGTCGACAGGCGCCGCAACCGTAGCACCGGAGTCGCTTTAGCGACGGCAATAGCCGGCCCAAACTCAACCGCAACACGAGCACCATCGATGATCCTTAGCTATTACTACGTCTTGAGCTTGCGTTGGTTTTCCTTGAAGAGGAAAGGGTGATGCAGCAATAGTAGCGTAAGTATTTCCCTCAGTTTTTGAGAACCAAGGTATCAATCCAGTAGGAGGCTCCTCAAAAGTCCCACGCACCTACACAAACAAACAAAGAACTCGCAACCAACACAATCAAGGGGTTGTCAATCCCTTCATGGCCACTTGCAAAAGTGAGATCTGACAGAGATAGTATGATAATATAAATATATTTTTGGTATTTTATAATATAGATTGGAAAAGTAAAGATGCAAATAAAAGTAGATTGAAAGCTTATATGATAAAAGATAGACCCGGGGGCCATAGGTTTCACTAGTGGCTTCTCTCAAGATAGCATAAGTATTACGGTGGGTGAACAAATTACCGCCGAGCAATTGATAGAAAAGCGAATAATTATGAGATTATCTAAGCATGATCATGTATATAGGCATCACGTCCGCGACAAGTAAACCGACTCCTGCTTGCATTTACTACTATTACTCCCCACATCGACCGCTATCCAGCATGCATCTAGATGATGAAGTTCATAAGAACAAAGTAACGCATTAAGAAAGATGACATGATGTAGAGGGATAAACTCATGCAATATGATATAAACCTCATCTTTTTATCCTCGATGGCAACAATACAATATGTGCCTTGCAACCCCTATTGTCACTGGGTAAGGACACCGCAAGATTGAACCCAAAGCTAAGCACTTCTCCCAATCTAGTGGGCCAAACCAAACTGACAATTCGAAGAGACTTGCAAAGATAACTCAATCATACATAAAAGAATTCAGAGGAGATTCAAATATTTCTCATAGATAAACTTGATCATAAACCCACAATTCATCGGATCTTGACAAACACACCGCAAAAAGAGTTACATCGAATAGATCTCGAAGAAGATCGAGGAGACATGGTATTGAGATCCAAAAAGAGAGAAGAAGACATCTAGCTAATAACTATGGACCCGAAGGTCTGTGGTAAACTAATCACAACTCATCGGAGGGGCTATGGTGTTGATGTACAAGCCCTCCATGGTCGATTCCCCCTCCGGCGGAGCGCCGGCGAAGGCTCCAAGATGGGATCTCGCGGATATAGAAGGTTACGGCGGTGGAAATTGTTTTTTTGGCTCCCTGGATGTTTTCGGGGTACGTGGGTATATATAGGACGAAGAAGTAGGTCGGTGGCCGCCCGAGGGGCCCACGAGATAGGGGTGCATGCCCTGTAGGGGTGGGCGTGCCCTCCATCCTCGTGGCCGCCTCGGCTGCTTCTTGGCTTGCACTCCAAGTCCTCTGGATCATGTTTGTTCCAAAAATCACGCTCCTGAAGGTTTCATTCCGTTTGGTCTCCGTTTGATATACCTTTTCTTCGAAATACAGAAATAGGCAAAAAATCGGCTATACGGGTTGGGCCTCCGGTTAGTAGGTTAGTCCCAAAAATGATAAAAATGTGTAAAATAAAGCCCATAAACATCCTAAACAGGTAATATAATAGCATGGAACAATAAAAAATTATAGATACGTTGGAGACGTATCAAGCATCCCCAAGCTTAATTCCTGCTCGTCCTCGAGTAGGCAAATGATAAAAACAGAATTTTTGATGTGGAATGCTACCTAGCATAATTCTCAATGTAATTTTCTTTATTGTGGCATGAATGTTCAGATCCAAATGATTCAAAATAAAACTTCATATTAACATAAGAAATAGTAATACTTCAAGCATACTAATCAAAGCAATCATGTCTTCTCAAAATAACATGGCTAAAGAAAGTTCATCCCTACAAAATCATATAGTTAGGCTATGCTTCATTTTCGTCACACAAAAATGCTCCCAAATTCTACACCCCCGATGACAAGCCAAGCAATTGTTTCGTACTTAAATAATCTCAAACTTTTTCAACTTTCACGCAATACATGAGCGTGATCCATGGATATAGCACTATGGGTGGAATATAATATGATGATGGGGATTGTGTGGAGAAGACAAAAAAGGAGAAAGTCTCACATTGACGAGGATAATCAACGGGCTATGGAGATGCCCATCAATTGATGTCAACATGAGGAGTAGGGATTGCCATGCAATGGATGCACTAGAGCTATAAATGTATGAAAGCTCAACAAAAGAAAACTAGTGGGTGTGCATCCAACTTCCTTGCTCATGAAGACCTAGGGCATTTTGAGGAAGCCCATCGTAGGAATATACAAGCCAAGTTCTATAATGAAAAATTCCCACTAGTATATGAAAGTGACAACATATGAGACTCTCTATATAAAGAACATGTAGCTACTTTGAAGCACAAGTGCGGAAAAGAGATTGTAACATTGCCCCCCTTTTATTTATTTTCTTTCTTTTTCTTTTCTTTTCTTTTTCTTTTTCTTTTTTTGGGCCTTTCTCTCTTTTTTTGGCCTTTTTTTCTTTGGACTTTCTTTTTTTGGCCTTTCTTTTTTTTCTTTTTGGGGACAATGCTCTAATTATGATGATCATCACACTTTTATTGATTTACAACACAAGAATTACAACTCAAAACTAGAACAAGATATGACTCTATATAAATGCCTCCGGTGGTGTACCGGGATGGGCAATATTAAGAGTGACATGTATGAAAAATTATGCAAAGTGGCCTTGCCACAAATACGATGTCAACTACATGATCATGCAATGGCAGTATGACAATAGTAATGTGTGTCATGATGATAAACGGAACGGTGGAAAGTTGCATGGCAATATATCTCGGAATGGCTATGGAAATGCCATAGTAGGTAGGTATGGTGGCTGTTTTGAGGAAGATATAAGGAGGTTTATGTGTGATAGAGCGTATTGTATCATGGGGTTTGCATGATCATGTCAACTACATGATCATGCAATGGCAATATGACAATAGTAATGCGTGTCATGATGATAAACGGAACGGTGGAAAGTTGCATGGCAATATATCTCGGAATGGCTATGGAAATGCCATAGTAGGTAGGTATGGTGGCTGTTTTGAGGAAGATATAAGGAGGTTTATGTGTGATAGAGCGTATTGTATCACGGGGTTTGTATGCACCGGTGAAGTTTGCACCAACTCTCAAGGTGAGGGCAATGCACGGTACCGAAGAGGCTAGCAATGATGGAAAGGTAAAAGTGCGTATAATCCATGGACTCAAAATTAGTCAAAAGAACTCATATACTTATTGCAAAAATCTAGAAGTCATCAAAAACCAAGCACTACGTGCATGCTCCTAGAGGGATAGATTGGTAGGAAAAGACCATCGCTCGTCCCCGACCGCCACTCATAAGGATGCACAATTCAAGGACACCTCATGTTTCAAATTTGTTACACAACTTTAACCATATGTGCATGCTACGGGACTTGCTAACTTCAACACAAGCATTCTTTAAATTCATAATCACCCAATTAGCATGACTTTAATATCACTACCTCCATATCTCAAAACAATTATCAAGTATCAAATTGATCATAACATACAATTCACTTCCTATGATAGTTTTTATTATACCCAACTTGGATGCCTACCATTCTAGGACCAGTTTTATAACCATATCAAATACCATGCTGTTCTAAGAGACTCTCAAGATAATATAAGTGAAGCATGAGAGACTAGCAATTTCTACAAAATTAAGCCACCGCCGTGCTCTAAAAGATATAAGTGAAGCACTAGAGCAAAAACTATCTAGCTCAAAAGATATAAGTGAAGCACATAGAGTATTGTAATAAATTCCAATCAAGTGGGCTTCTCCCAAAAGGTGTGTACAGCAAGGATAATTGTGGAAAACTAAGAAGCAAATACTAATATCATATAAGACGCTCCAAGCAAAACACATATCATGTGGCGAATAAAAATATAGCTCCAAATAAAGTTACCAATGAACGAAGACGAAAGAGGGGATGCCTTCCGGGGGCATCCCCAAGCTTAGGCTTTTGGCTATTATTGTATATCTTGGGGTGCCATGGGCATACCCAAGCTTAGGCTCTTGCCACTCCTTATTCCATAGTCCATCAAATCTTTACCCAAAACTTGAAAACTTCACAACACAAAACTCAACAGGAAATCTCATAAGCTCCGTTAGTGAAAAAAAGCAAAACCACCACATAAGGTACTGTAATTAACTCATTCTTTATTTATATTGGTGTTAAACCTACTGTATTTCAAGTTCTCTATGGTTCAAACCACTTAATACTAGCCATAGATGCACCAAAATAAGCAAACAACACACGAAAAATAGAATGTGTCAAAAACAGAACAGTCTGTAGCAATCTGTAACTAACTCAAACTTCTGGAACTCTAAAATTCTAAAAAATAGTAAGTCCTGGAAAATTTGTCCATTGATCTACATCAAAAAGAATCAACGCAAAATCACGTTTCTGTGACTTAACAAAACTAATTTCGTGCGCGCAAAGTTTCTGTTTTTCAGCAGAATCAAATTAACTATCATCGTAGGTTATCCTATAGGTTCTACTTGGCACAAACACTAATTAAAACATAAAAACACATCTAAACAGAAGGTAGATGCAAAATTTATAATTAAACAGAAACAAAATAAAAAAACACAAATAAAATTGGGTTGCCTCCCAACTAGCGCTATCGTTTAACGCCCCTAGCTAGGCATGAAAGCGAAGATAGATCTAAGTAGTGCCATCTTTGGCACTCAATTCATAAGTAGCTCGCATGATAGATTCATAAGGTAATTTGATTTTATTTCTTGGAAAGTGCTCCATGCCTTTCCTTGATGGAAATTGGAATCTAATATTCCCTTCCTTCATATCAATAATCGCGCCAATCGTTCTAAGGAAAGGTCTACCAAGAATAATAGGTCAAGAAAGATTGCAATCTATATCAAGAACGATAAAATCTACGGGCACCAAATTTCTATTTGCAACAATGAGAACATCATTGTTCCTTCCCATAGGCTTTTTAATGGTGGAATCCGCAAGGTGCAAATTTAAAGAGCAATCATCAAGATCATGGAAACCTAGAATATCACATAAAGTTTTCTGAATCGTGGAAACACTAGCACCCAAATCACACAAAGCATATAAACTCATGATCTTTAATTTTAATCTTTATGGTAGGTTCCCACTCATCATAAAGTTTTCTAGGTATAGGAACTTCCAAATTAAGTTTTTCATCATAAGATTGCATCAAGGCATCAACAATATGTTTGGTAAAGGCTTTATTTTGACTATAAGCATGAGGAGAATTCATAATGGATTGCAACAAGGAAATACAACATTCTAAAGAAAAATTATCATAATTAAATTCCTTGAAATCCAAGATAGTGGGTTCAATGCTATATAAAGTCATGACCTCTCAATCCCACTTTTACCAAATTTAGCATCAAGATCTAACAACTCCAAATTATTGGGACGCCTTCTAACTAAAGTTGACTCATCTCCAATCCCATTATTATTAAGATTCATATTGCAAAACAAAGATCTAATAGGGGATACATCAATATCTTTAAGATCTTCATCATTATTTTCATGGAAACTAGAAGAACACACATTTACAAAGCAATCTTTCTTAGCACACAATCTAGCGGTTCTTTCTTTGCACTCATCAATGGACACTCGCATTGCTTTGAGGGACTCATTGATATCATGCTTAGGAGACGTAGATCTAATTTTAAAGAATCAACATCAAGCGAAAGTCTATCAATGTTCCTAGCCAAATCATCAACTTTGAGCAATTTTTCTTCAAGCAAGGCATTAAAATTATTTTGAGAGATCATAAATTCTTTCACACTAATCTCAAAATCAGAGGGCATCTTATTAAAATTACCATAAGAATTATTGTAGGAATTTCCATAATTATTAGAGGAATTACTAGGAAACAGTCTAGAATTAAAGTTTCCTCTTTAAGCATTGTTTCCAAAACTATTCCTACCAACAAAATTCACATCCATAGATTCATTATTATTCTCAATCAAATTAGACAAAGGCATATCATTGGGATCAAGAGGAGCACTCTTAGTAGCAAACAATTTCATAAGTTCATCCATCTTCCCACTCAAAACATTAATTTCTTCTATAGCATGCACTTTTTTACTAGTAGATCTTTCGGTGTGCCATTGAGAATAATTAGCCATAATATTATCAAGAAGTTTCGTAGCATCTCCTAAAGTGATTTCCATAAACGTGCCTCCTGCGGCCGAATCTAAAAGATTTCTAGAAGCGAAGTTCAACCTGGCATAAAAGTTTTGTATGATCATCCATAAATTCAAACCATGAGTAGGGCAATTGTGAATCATCAATTTCATTCTTTCCCAAGATTGGGCAACATGCTCATGATCAAGTTGTTTAAAATTCATAATATCGTTCCTAAGAGTGATGATCTTAGCGGGAGGAAAATATTTAGAGATAAAATCATCTTTGCACTTATTCCATGAATCAATACTATTCTTAGGCAAAGACGAAAACCAAACTTTAGCACGATCTCTAAGTGAAAACGGAAATAACTTCAATTTAACAATATCATTATCCGTATCTTTCTTCTTTTGCATATCACACAAATCAACAAAGTTGTTTAGATGGGTAGCGGCATCTTCACTAGGAAGGCCGGCGAATTGATCTTTCATAACAAGATTCAGCAAAGCAGTATTGATTTCACAAGACTCAACATCATTAAGAGGAGCAATCGGAGTACTAAGGAAATCATTATTATTGGTATTGGAGAAATCACACAATTTGGTATTATCTTGCGCCATGGCGACAAGTAATCCAACACACAAACAAACAGAAAAAAGGCAAATGAAAAATAGAGGAGAAGATTGGGAAAGAGAGGGCGAATAAAACGGCAAGGGTGAAGTGGGGCAGAGGAAAATGAGAGGAAAATGGCAAATAATGTAAATGCGAGGGAGATGAGTTTGTGATGGGTACTTGGTATGTCTTGACTTGAGCGAAGACCTCCCCGGCAACGGTGCCAGAAATCCTTCTTGCTACGTCTTAAGCTTGTGTTGGTTTTCCTTGAAGAGGAAAGGGTGATGCAGCAATAGTAGCGTAAGTATTTCCCTCAGTTTTTGAGAACCAAGATATCAATCCAGTAGGAGGCTCCTCAGAAGTCCCATGCACCTACACAAACAAACAAAGAACTCGCAACCAACGCAATAAAGGGGTTGCCAATCCCTTCACGGCCACTTGCGAAAGTGAGATCTGATAGAGATAGTATGATAAGATAAATATATTTTTGGTATTTCATAATATAGATTGGAAAATTAAAGATGCAAATAAAAGTAGATTGAAAGCTTATATGATAAAAGATAGACCCGGGGGCCATAGGTTTCACTAGTGGCTTCTCTCAAGATAGCATAAGTATTACGGTGGGTGAACAAATTATTGTTGAGCAATTGATAGAAAAGCGAATAATTATGAGATTATCTAGGCATGATCATGTATATAGGCATCACGTCCGCGACAAGTAGACCGACTCCTGCCTGCATCTACTACTATTACTCCACACATCGACAGCTATCCAGCATGCATCTAGAGTATTAAGTTCATAAGAACAGAGTAACACATTAAGAAAGGTGACACGATGTAGAGGGATAAACTCATGCAATATGATATAAACCCCATCTTTTTATCCTCGATGGCAACAATACAATACGTGCCTTGCAACCCCTATTGTCACTGGGTAAGGACATCGCAATATTGAACCCAAAGCTAAGCACTTCTCCCATTGCAAGAAAGATCAATCTAGTAGGCCAAACCAAACTGATAATTCGAAGAGACTTGCAAAGATAAATAAATCATACATAAAAGAATTCAGAGGAGATTCAAATATTTCTCATAGATAAACTTGATCATAAACCCACAATTCATCGGATCTCGACAAACACACCGCAAAAAGAGTTACCTGAAATAGATCTCCAAGAAGATCGAGGAGACATGGTATTGAGATCCAAAAAGAGAGAAGAAGCCATCTAGCTAATAACTATGGACCCGAAGGTCTGTGGTAAACTACTCACAACTCATCGGAGGGGATATGGTGTTGATGTAGAAGCCCTCCATGGTCGATTCCCCCTCCGGCGGAGCGCCGGCGAAGGCTCCAAGATGGGATCTCGCGGATACAGAAGGTTACGGCGGTGGAAATTGTTTTTCGTTGGCTCCCTGGATGTTTTCAGGATACGTGGGTATATATAGGAGGAAGAAGTAGGTCGGTGGCCGCCCGAGGGGCCCACGAGATAGGGGGCGCGCCCTGTAGGGGTGGGCGCGCCCTCCACCCTCGTGGCCGCCTTGGCTGCTTCTTGGCTTGCACTCCAAGTCCTCTGGATCACGTTTGTTCCAAAAATCACGCTCCCGAAGGTTTCATTCCGTTTGGACTCCGTTTGATATTCCTTTTCTTCGAAATACTCAAATAGGCAAAAAAACAGCAATACGGGATGGGCCTCCGGTTAGTAGGTTAGTCCCAAAATGGTATAGATATGTAAAATAAAGCCCATAAACATCCAAAACAGGTAATATAATAGCATGGAACAATAAAAAATTATAGATACGTTGGAGACGTATCAGCTATCAAGTATGACAACGATACCCATATGCCGCCGAGAATCAGGTACTATTATCCAACAGCTGACGCCTACGTTCACTTTCCTAGCATAAGCACCGCACCTTCGAATTTCTTCAGGGCATCATTCAGTTTTTCATGAAACGCGTTATTCTGCTTGCACCTATAGGGCCATACTTCTGGCAGTGAACATGTTACATGTTCTAAATTACATACCAGTGCACATATAGTTAATATGCTTTAGTTTTGTCCTAAGTATTACTGTACTTCCTAAATATCACTGCCCACTATTTTACTTCTTGAATGCTATATTTACGATAATGGTGTTGTTCTGATGCCACCTGTTGGTTCCATCAGAATGCTTAATGTTCTCTATGCTTAATTACGCATCAGCAAACTAGCATGTGGTTCCGCTGCTTTTTGTTCATTTTACCATACATTTTCTGATTCTAGCTATTACATCACTGCTCCGAGCCTCTATTCATTACTTGTTTGTGTGTTCTTGATCTTCCCAAGTTGCATGACTAATTTGATGCTTCTATTAATTATGGAGCTACCAACCCCATCAAGCAAAATATTTGTTCTTTTGGGGCTGGCACCTCAAACAAGCATAAAAATAGAGGGAAGCAGATATATTGTCGTGTATGCACACACACCCTTCTTTCATTAGTTTAGATGAACCATTGATGATCAATTCGGACCAGTGAATGCGATTAAAATTAATTTTACCTAATAGAGGGTGCAGAATAAACTACAACAACTAGATTTGCAACCACGGGATGCTGACGATATCTTCAAAGAACATTGCAACAGCAGCGAGGCTTGACAGCAACATATGGTAAGCCAGTGTGTTTTAGTACATGTGAAATGTAATGCGAGTGGGTTGCTTTCTTGGCTTGTGCCCTCAACCTGTAATCCTACCGAATTACATATAGTTTAGTTGTCTGCTTTGTTGTATTGCTTGATTTGAATGCTTGTTTGTTGTTACGCTATACCTGAGTTGGCCAATATGTCAGCAGTGCCTGATGTACTATCGTAAAGAAATGCATGCCTATTTCATTTGAGTCCTTAACTTTTCCTCTCAACTTCATCACAAGACTGTCTTTGTAGTTTATATGAGGTAGGGGTAGACTAGTAACTTTAATCAGACGTGACACGACGGCCTCTGAGCCCATTCAGACATGGTGGGCGCCAAATGTGGGCGGCAAAACACATTTGATTCAAGCTCGTCCGAAAGACTTGTGTCTCTTCCTTCATTTCCCCATTCATACACGGGGGCGGCAAAACAAACTCTCCTTGTCCGAAATTGATGTAGGCTAATATTTTAAATAGGGCAGATGTGTAACTTCCCTCAGACGTGACACAACTGCCCTACCTGTCAGCACCATTCATACACCATGGGCGCCAACCGTGGGCGGCAAAACATCCTCTCCTCGCCCGAAATAGTTACCAACAAATATTTGGGAGATGGGAGATTACCGTCCTATCCCAAACTGACGCGATGTCCGAAATTTTAAACGGGGGATAAGTTCGTAACTTTCCCACATTTCAGAGAAGCGCGTCCCAAAGTTTGAGATCCCCCCTCCCCTCCATTTCCCCATTCATACACCGTCGGCGGCACGGCAACCTCCGCACTGTGGCCAGCCTCCTCCGTCCGCCACCCCATCCTCCACCTTGCCGGAGCTGCTACCCCTACCCCGTCGTCCACTGCAAGAGATGGACGTCTCTCATCCACGGCGCTGGACCAGGATCCTTTCATCGCCTCCTCTCGCTTCATCAGCGCCGTCGTCCACCTTGCCGTTGCCGCTCCTACGACCGCCTCGTCCACAGCAACAAGATGTATCCCCCGACCCGGCCGTCTGCCGTCTAAAGTCTTCTTCCCCGCCGCCGACAGCCATCGCACCCGTAGCACCCTCAACGTATCAGCAGAGGCCTACACAGCGTCGCAAGAGAGGTGGTACTCTTCATATGTGCTTAAGTTATTGATCTCACCCGAAAAATAGATCATAATTTGTTTACTGTACTTTTCTTGTCCATACCAAATCTTAGTGGCTAGTTGAAAGCAAACATTGGTTGAGAAGTAGCTTTGTCCGGTTTGCACCTTCAGATCCGCCATGGCATGGACACTATACTCGTAAAGCTTTTGGTTTCCCCCCTTTATATTCACTACCATCATCGTAGGTGCTTTGTGTCGTGCTAGCACTGCTCCTCAAGACCTCAACCCAAAGCTTATGTGTTGAAATACGAATCTTATATGATGCTCATATAACTAAAATAGAGAATGTTTAATTGGTCACCTAATGTTCCTATATTCGTTTAGAAAAGCATGTGCGCCACCCACTGGTCCAGCTAGTTCCACTTTCCTAATTTTTCTCTTGATGCTTAGGGTTTTCCCCTTTTATCTACTCTACTATGATCTGCGTAGGTGCTTTCTGTCGTACTAGCATTACTCCACCCTTCAAGCTAAACAACACAATACTCAGAATTTGAAAGCTTAGTTGTTCAAATATGATTGTGATATGATATTGTTATTAGTTAACAGACACATTTAATTGGTTAGCTAAAGGTCCCAATTGAGTTTCCAAATGCATGTCACGACATATAGAGAGACAACATAATTGCATTTCTTTTTCACTTGTTGATTGTACTTTCTTGTCCATACCAAATCTTAGTTGTTATTTCAAAGAAAACATCAGTTGCTAACTACCCTTTGCGCGGTTTGCAGATTCAGATCTGCCATCCCACTGCCACGGTCAACACTGTACTCATCATGCTTATGGTTTCCCCATTTTATGATGACCACAATCAGCCTATGTGGTTCGTGTCGTAATAGCACTACTCCACCCATCGAGCTAAACAAGCTTAGTTGTACAATTTCATATCTGATATTAGTAAAACTGAGAGATGTTTAATTGGTTAGCTAAATGTTCCTACTTTAGTTTCGAAATGCATGTGAGCCACATATGGAGAGACCAGAAATAATAGTATTTCTCTGTGCGTTCTGGTTCATCATGGGTGGCCAACCAACATTGTATTGAATGGCTTGTAATATCTTGAATCTGCTTGCTCTTCTGCTCTTCTTTAAGATGATCCTCTTCTCTTGCGGTCGACTGGTCAGGTCGAGTTGTTCTCCCTTAGTATATTTTGAATCTGTCAGGTCAGGTCGACTTGTTCTTCTTTACTATATGTTGAAGCTGTCATCTGCGAAGTGTCATCACTTCTGGAGCTCTCATATTTTGAGTAGTAGGCCACATTATATTAATGCACACACCAAATTACAGCATGCATGGCATCTCTTAAAAGAATTGCAGAGATAGCACAAAGGGGTTTACAGGGAGGCAGTATTGCATTAAAATCACTTCTGCATTACAAAGAAAATCTCACTTGTTTTTATGTTTTCATGCATGTCAGATATTGAACATTATCAAAATGAATGTGAGAATGGGCACACAAGAGGAATATTGCGGAACAATCCACTGGCTAACAAACTTGGCATGGTGGAGGATGGCCTGTCTTATTCACCCATCAAGGTGCTTGCTCTAACTTGGCAAGGTTGTATTCGTCGCACATATTTTGCATCTGACCTCTTGCATTACTTCTACTTTGTTACACCATCTGCTTAGTTTAAGCATCATATATGAGTATATGCCATACCTATCTATTTTCTGTACCTATTCCATGTGTCGTCACACTATGTTTTTCCAGTCAAATGTTGTTCTTTCGTAATAGATGTCCAAAAGGAAGAGGGTGAGTGCAGATCCTCAAGGAGTGATACCTGTGGAATCAGATAGATCAGCAGCCACAGAAAACACAGGCCCAACTGTACCACAGTTTACCCCTACTCCATTGGCCAAGCCCCTATTAGAACTGCTGAAAGCCCAGCGTCAGGTACTGTCTATGATATCAATTCAAAATTTGAACTCCTAAATTTCTGCATGTGCCTTACCTTCTCTCTTGTATGAAAACTAATTTCAGATGAATCTCCTTGCTCAAAGGATCATACGATCTCACAACAATACTGGGCTCTACATTGCTCTTGTCAGTACCTTTCTCCCTTTTTCCTTGTAACGTTGTACTTAATTAATTGCTATTTGATTATGTATCATCAGTCTGCACCTAAGCTTCATTATCCTCTGTTTCTTCCAATATTATTTGATCTATATTTACTCTTTGCAAAATGTAGAATAATGGCAATGCTTATAAAGAATTTTCTTTGGGGAATTTATTGAATTATCCTTCCATCAACATGAAGAAGGGCTTTGTCCAGCCCATGTTAACATGTAATGTAAGTTCATCCTTCTCAAGCCTTCAAACTTTGTTCTAGTATAGATTTGGATAGGCATCATTTCCTCCACTGCTGTTTGCTTTGCTGTTTACATCTGATTGGATGTTTGCAACAACTACCAGTTTCAAATTGTAGTTGTAAAAACATGTTCCTTATGCAGAACAGATCCATTTATTTGCTTATATAATTGTGAAACCTGTTACGTGTCTCCTTGATTCTCTTTCAGAGTCGTATCTCTTATGCCAGGCAGAACTTTAGGGAAGATAGTGAGCCAAACCATCTTGAGGACAGCGAGATGACCCCAAGGTCCTGTCTTGATGAAGACAGTGAGTTGAAGCTACTCACCAGCAGGTGTGAGACAACCTCTGTGTAGTCGCTGCCTCAATCATTTCGACTTCTTCAATCTCAACTTAAAGCGGAAAGGCTTGCTTCAACTCAGCTCCGACTTGAAGTCAAAGATGCAATGAAGATGTCAGAGGACTGCCTTGCGCACCATCATGCCATACAGCTACGGGTGATGCATCTATCATTGACACAACTGAGGTCTACTCAGCTTCTTTGGCTGTTTGGGGGGGCCGACCTAGCCAGGACTAGTGCCTTCTGAAGTGCTCTCAATTTTGTATATTCTTTTGTCGGCATGTTTATTTGCACTGGTGGCGAACTTTGATGCCCAGTGGATGTAATATGTGTAATAGCCGTGATAGCCTAGCGTAAGTTGCTTGCTTATTTATTTCCTTGTTGTCTTGTTTATTTGTTTGCTTGCAGTCAGTGCAGTTCTTTTTCCGCGGTTTGCTAGTGGCTGCAATAACCTATTTTTTAAAACTAGGCCACAATAACCATGGGCTACATATTTACTGTAGTGATATTGGGCCTCCTACAGGCCGTAGAAACAATGGGCCTCTATGGGCCGTACAAACAATGGGCCTTCTACGGGCCATAGAAATAGTGGGCCTTCTACGGGCCATATCATCAATGGGCTTTATATGGGCCGTATGATCGATTGGCCAAACATGGGCCACTAACAGACCGCATTATGGCTGTAACGGGCTAGAGTTGGAATCGTCCGTTCATGGGCCGACCATAATGGGCCATCGTTAATAGGCCATATTTGATGATGCTATGAAAACGGCCCAACGTATTAACGGGCCACAAACGGGCCGACTGTAACCACGGGCTGAATTTGGCCCACAAGCAGAAAATGACAGTAACGGGCCATAAGTAACCGAATGCTATAAATGAGCCCAAGAATAAATGGGCCATGAGAAGGCTGAAAGATAACATGGGCTACAAACGGCCCAATGGATTAATGGGTTGTTAATGGGTATAAAGTGATACACTCTTCATTACCGGCCAGTTTCACCACGGGCCGTTAATGGGCCAATAGTTACAAAGGGTCTAATATGGGCCGAAATACGTCATGGGCCATACATGGGCCAGAAATTAAAATGGGCTGGAAACATATTGGATGGCCCAGATGACGCTACTGGGCGTAATTTGGATAGGTCATAATGGGCCTTGGGTTAGCGGGCTGTAAATGGGCTATATGCAAATAGGCCGTTAACAGGCTTTCCGTGGGCCGGCCCGCCACCTTTTAACCAAGTCAAACGGGCCGATCTTTTCACAGGAATGGGCCTCTATTGAGTCGTGCCACGTGTCGACGTATCATAGGCGCCTTCGTTCCAATGAGTGGATGACATCTGTCCCAACGGTGAGCCGACACGTGTTTCCTCCAGCCAATGATGATTTTACACGTGGAAAATCCCCATTGGTCGGGGCTGTTAACGGGTTATCGGATCCAAAACCGGACCCGGTAGCTTAACAGTGTTTCGTTACAGTGGATGCCATGTGTCGGTCACCCTTGACGAAAGCACTTCTATGACGCGTGATTTATCGTCATGGAAGTGGACACTTCCGTGATGATAATTTTGGTAATGTCATGGAACACTTCTACGACAGCACAGGTATGACTATCTTGATTCTGTCATAAAATCGTCATGGATGTACATGCATGACAAAAGCCGTGACCTACTGTGACTAACACGTATCATCACGGAAGTGTATTTTTTTTGTAGTGAATAGTTTCGTCGTACTGAGACATTCAAAGTTTCGTCATACATAAAGTAACAAGTAACTAAAGAGACACATTGTTTTTAAGCAGTGCACTCTTCCCATCTGTCCATATCCGGGAGGATGGACCCAAGCTTAGTGAAAGGTGTCACGTCTTGACGCTATAGGGCAATGCGGGTTCGGACGTCAGCTCACGATATTGGGCCGCTGTAGAACATCCCATTCTCTTCGAGGACATCTTTCATGATGATGGATGCAATTTCCTGCTAGATCCGATAGATATCATTTTGAAGTCTATTATCCGGCACGGCTCCAAAGGCTTCGGCCCATCTCTTGATATGGTATCAGATGAAGATTTCATGCAAAGTGATTGCACATCCCTTTTGTACTCCAACATTAGATGGATGACGTAGAACCAATCATTCTCACTCCTTGCGGGTTGCTGGATGCAACAGAAGTCAGTCTTGTGGCTGAAACAGAGCCCGACCTGATTTGTTTTTTTGCATTGGATGTAGCCACCACGCATGGTGAAGCCCAGCATAGATCTGTCTAGAACATACTTTATGTGTGTGTAATCTTTCTTCTGTATGTTCTTCGATGGGTCCAAATATAGAGCACGGGAGTAACACGGGTAAAGAACAATGAGAATGACATGACACCCCCTGCTGCGCAAAATACACGATCAAGTTAGCCTCCATGCGTGCAAAGTAATTATTGAAATGCACGAAAGGATGTACGTGTTATAGTGCTATCCGCAGATGACTTACCCGGGATGATAAGGTAGGAGAATTGTTTCTTTGTCCTTATTGCCGACCGATAATTCTTCGATGTACTGACTCGCATATTGATGGTTGGCATCGTTGATTGACAAGAAGCCCTCATGCATGTAGTATGGGTCCGCGACCGCAAGACCGGTGACTTGCTCTCTCCCGACGATGTAGTTCATGTGCAGCGGATACAGGCGGACGAACGTAAAATTGAGTGTCCTCATTTGAAACATCTAGAAGATGTAATCATATCACAGGAAGAAGAGATCCGTGGGGCATGTGTGGACGTACATCTTGCAACTGCTTGGCACATGAACCGTGTAAAGTGGGTATCCTGGATCATCCGAGGCGAGGAGGCTTCTCTCTGTCGAAAGCACATGGTCATGGAGTCTCCTGAGATCCCCTGTTATGGCAGCTAGTGCATTCGCTAATACCATTAGCTCTCCCGCGACATGGATTAATGGCGCATGTTTGATCGGTACGCTGTCAACCTTGGTCAAAGGCGGCTGGCTCCTAGAACCAACATTGCCAGCTTTATTGGATTTTCTCGCCGCCGGTCTCTTCTTCTGCTTCTTCTTGGTGGGCTTAGGTGATGGTGGGTCTGTCAGACCCTCCCTGAGCACCACCCCTAGTGTTGTCGGGCTCAGCATTGGACGACTCTTGCTAATTAGTTGAGCTTGGGTGGAACCGGCATCTGGAGGCGTGTCCTATGAGGATTGCATGAACAAAGACTTCTTGCACTCCCGAGGATGTTTCGCTCTGGTACATGCATCTCATATTCATATGATTGACTCATTGTTACTTCGTTGTCAACGCTGGTATTGAGATACCGAAGAGGGTCATCGGCCTCCTCCATGTCATGATCCATATCCTCTTCCATGGGGTAGATGACATCATCTGCAGGAATGGTTGGCCCTCCTTCCTCGTGTCTCTTGATCTCAGCAAGCAGCACAGATGATGGTTGTACTTGTATAGGTGGGGTTGTGGTCATACCTTCCTGAGGTCCCGTTGGTGTGCTCCCGGCCACCTTGACACAAAGAAGATTTTTTGGCCACAGGATCGGCCAATTTTTGAATTGGCCAAGCTGCGTGGGGGTCTCGTCATCCTCTCCATCGGTTTGTATCGGATGAGGGAAACCCTCGTAGCCCGCTTTCACACTCGCCACGAAGACCCTTAAGGCGTTATCAGGCATCTCCGGGCGATGGAATAATCGATCCTTGGGCTTCACTATAGTACCCTTCCCCACATCCACCAACCACCCTTCATGTGGTAAAGGAGGGTGCACGGAGTGGAGTCGGCCTACAAAGACATATATGTGCGGTGTTAGAGATCCAAAAAGAACGACAACTGAAGATTAATTAATTAGTTGATTTGATGAGGGTGCGACACGTATTTACCGTGAGGGCATCGAGCTCAGCCAATGTCGACGGCTCGACATTCAAGCCAGAGATGGAGCTAGGGCTGCTGTGAGAGCTGGGTGCAGGAGCAGGTGCTGGGGTATGTGCGGGTGCGGTTGCCATACTAGGTACGGGTATGGGTGCGGTGTTCATTGAGTTGCTCCCGGTGAAGCTGGGCATGGGAAAATCAGTTGGTGGCGCGTTTGGATTTTGTTGCACCCATGTGACCACAGTTGGAATCAAGCTTGTAAAGTCAGCCACCATATCATGTCTACAGGCAGCTATCGCTTCCCGGATTTCCTCAGCTTTGGTCTCAGCTTTTGTTTTCTCAATCGCCCGCGCCACCTTCTCGTTGATAGTGGCTTGACTGAACTTCTTTCTCTGTCTTTTAGCCTCGGGGTCCTCATTATAATAGTCATTCCACATGGCACCGTCCCCGGCACCGTGCACACGTCCATATTGCGGCCGCTGGCCCAGCGGGTGTCCCATCATTATGTTCATGGCCCGGTTGAAAGGAGTGTCCCACTTGTACTTCGCCGACGACTGAGTCGACAAGTCGCTTTCGGCTGCAAGCTTGTGTTGCTCTCTCTACAAAATGGAGCATGAATCATTCACGAATGCGACTAGAATGTAGTAGACTTCATTGATCAGAAGCTAATATGTAAGGTGGTACAAAGATAATTACCAGTAATCTCATGAACTTCCTAGTCGGCCCGTCAGTGAAAAAAATCTTTTTCTTTGGGGTCCCACGAGAATCGGGCCCTGATGAAGTCGTGCTCCTACTGGTCGGTGAACTCAGCCAATGGGTTTGGGATCCCCTGACGTCCATGTTTTGCGTCCTCCTTAGCCCACGCGGGTCTCTTTCCCGTGTAACCACGACTTCCAAGGCGGTGGTTCCCCATGTTCTTTGCCTGCAACTGCTTGCCTCTCTCCGACCTGGCCTTGGCAGCTTCTTCATTGCAAGTTTCCTTGAACTTTTCAAAGTCCTCTATCGTAATTTTTGGATTGTCTGCAACAATCTCGGCATAGGTTTCATGGTCTACTTCAATCGCCTTTTTCACCCTAGTTCTCCAAGCGCTCAATGCGTTGCTGAACTTCCCTAGGGATTTGTTGTTGATTTTTTTCATGCCATCATCATCCCATGGGTCGACATCGTCTTTCCGACAGGGGAACAGGAATCTTGCGTGCAACCTAGTCAGGAGCAGCTTCTTCAAATGTTCATTCTTCTGTACTTTCATGGTGTTGATATTAGCGGTATCCCGTAGGATGCATGCTAGTTGGTTGCCGTAACACGCTGCCACTTCCCGCGGCTCTATTGGACCGAACTCACCAGGGTGCACCGCCGTGACCACAAGTCTTCCGGTTTCGATCTCATTTGGGCGTCGTGTCCTCTTTTCCTTCTTTCCTTCACTGGCTTGGGAGGTCCCACCTTCCGTGTTGTAGTTAGCAACATCATCAGCGCCAGTCTCAGTGCTGGTGTCATTGTTGGCATCAGTGTCGGCGCCGACACCACCACCATCATCGTCCGTCATGATAAGGGGGTTCTGACACCCAACTAATTGTTGTCTCTCCTGATCCTCTAGAAAGTCGAGGTAGGCGTGTGCTCGACCTAATTGGGACTGAGAACCTCTGGCCTCATTAGTGTCGGTCATGTTTCCTAGGGTTCAATGTCGTAGTCGTTTAATTATCGAGCTTTATATAATAAAGTGAATAATGACAAAAAAGTGACCTTTGTTTTGCCTGAATGTCGTTTCACTCCCATCGCGACAAATCTCGAGCACTCGATATGTCCAACTTTCTAGCACAAGTCATGCCGAAATTCATAGAAAATTTCGGCATGACCTTTGCTAGAAAGTGCACATATAGAGCACCTGAAATTTGCTGGAATGGAAATGAATCAACATTTCCGGCAAAACATAGGTCACTCGCAATCAGATGCTCACTATCATTCTATAGTATCAAAACATGCAGCACAACAATATAGGATGATCAACAATAGCAGCACAACAACCACATGCACATGTACTCTCCTCTAGCATCTGCCTGGACAGAGCTCTATATAGTGTGGGTTTTGGGATGCTCACTATCTTCCTGTCGAAGATGCGGGTGTGGTGTCAATGATCTTCAAGCGGCGGCGTCGAGCGACACGTCGGTGATCTACCTGTGCGTCAAGCATTCACAAGATCAATTATTGTAGACACACAAGATCAATTGTGGACCTACAATCTGCCTAATAAAATGTTCATTTTCATTTTATTTACTCTATCAACTAACTAAACACTCATTTTCATTTACTCTAGCAACAAAATCCAAATGGATAGCAACAATATGAATCATGAACCAATCTGTTGTTGCATTTCATTTAACAGCAAGCATTTGAACACTCTAACAATAGGCATTTTAACAGCAATATGAACACTAACAACACACATTTGAACACTCTAACAACAGACATTTTAACACTCTAACAACATGCATTTTAACAACATTCTAACATGCATTTCAACATTTTAACAGCATTTCATTTTAACAGCAAGCATTTTAACATGAAGACGGAGGGAAGAGGTGGTGGCACACCTCGGGGTTGGGATCGGGGTCGGGGTCGCCGGGGCAGAGTGGGTGCACCTAGGTCGGGGTCGCTAGGGCAGAGGGGGTCCTTCTCCTCCTCGTCGATCTATAGAGAGACCAAATTTGGTCAGAGAGAGACCTGCCGGCGGAGAGCGCCGGCCTATGGAGGGGACTACTCGGGGAAGGGGCAACACGGGGGAAGGGGCCGGGCCGGGGGTGCACCTATAGGATAGGGGGCAACACAGGGGCAGGGAGCATCGGGGTGGCCAGTGGCCGGTGTCGGGGTCGGGTGCGGCGCATGTCGATGACAGTGTGGGCGGGTGCGGGTGTCGGTGGTGGCGTGGGTGGGTGCGGGCATCGTTGGCGTGGGCGGGTGCGGGCGTCGGCGGTGGCGTGGGATCGAGCTCGGAGAAAGGGGATCGAGCGAGAGTGAGAGAGAGGAAAGAGATAAGTCATCTGTGTAGGCAACTTAGCTATACCGCGGCGTGGCAAAACGCGCTATAGCTAGCTTAGCTATAGTGCGGCCCAGCACAAACCGCGCTACTGCTAACTTCTTTTTCTTTTTATTTTTATTTCATTTCATATTCCACAAACTTCCTTCCTTTTTCTTTTTATTTTTCTTTCATTTCATTTTCCACAAGTTATTAGTTCCTTTTTCTCTTTCTTTCATTTCATTTTGCAAAACTTCCTTTCTTTTCTTTTTATTTTTATTTTTCTTTTTCTTTCATTTCATATTCCACAAACTTCCTTCCTTTTTATTTTTTATTTTTCTTTCATTTGATTTTCCACAACTTATTAGTTCCTTTTTCTTTTTCTTTCATTTCATTTTGCAAAACTTCCTTTCTTTTTTTTCTTTTTCTTTTTCTTTTTCTTTCATTTGCACTTTTGTTTTTCTTATCTTTCATTTGCATTTGTACAAGTTTGTATAGCATGGGTATATATAGCTCTAGCTAGCTAGGGTTTAATTTGGTCTGTCGTTGGAGCATACCACTGTTACCCTCCCCATAATAATTAGTACTAATATATATTACATCATTTGGCCACTAACGGCGGTATACAAAATAGACACAGACAAAATTTGTTGATTAGTTTGTCAGCTTGGGCGACGACGACGCTTCAGACTGATCTTCTTCCCTCTTTTGTTCGTTGTCGAATAATTGAGCCCATGGTTGTGACTTTTCCTTCTCTAGGGATTACAATCTTTTGTAGGTAATGTAGTCTTCATTCTTCTTTTGATGTATGTTTCATCGTCATCAGCATCATCTTTCCTCATCGGATCATCGTACTGGTCGTAGTCTTCCTCGTTGGCGACTCCATCCATTCCGGCAATGCTCCTTTTGCTTCTCCTCACGACAACACGGCTGGGATTGATCAGGTCAGTTATGAAGAAACATTGTGTCACGTGTTTAGCATGTACCCATGGCTCATTTTTGGCGATGGCGTTGATGGTACCGCCATCGAAGTCGGGTATAAACATGGTAGTGAAATGTTGTTTTCTCTTTGTACATTCTTAGCCCATCTGATACGGAACATCGTCGCGCTATGCAATCTAGAGTAGTTAAGCTCCCATATCTCTTCGACCCTTCTGTAATATCTTTCAATTACATTCCTGGTCATGGCTTCCATCGTCACCCCTGAGTTTTGGTCATCACTATTTATATCTTTCTCCTCCGTGTAGAACGTGTATCCATTGACATCGTATGCTTGATAAGTCGCGATGTTGGTTGAGGGGCCATGTTCTAAGATGTATATGAGCGTTCCGTTCGAACAACCATCTTCCGGGGGATTAGCCAGAACTTGCTCTTTGAACCAACGCAAGAAAGTAAGTTGTGCTCTCTAATAACTTCAGCGTCCATCATGTGCACCCCATGGTCACGGTACTTCTTTGTGATGGTCCCTTTGTGAAGTGTCACGAAATCTTCTAGCACATCTAGGTGTTGTAGCACTACTAAGTTTTCCCTATCAAGGTTGTTTTGTCGGCCTGAGCGTAACACATTCACATCCCTATGACCGTTGGTGTGACCTTCACCTTTGAGCCTTCCACGGTGCTTATTGATGGGCAAACCAACAATAGGGTCTCCGGTGCCTACTAGATAACTCTCACAGAAAGAGATGCACTCTTTGGTCAGATATCCCTGGGCTATGCTTCCATCTGGACGGGGCATGTTACGAACGAATCCTTTGATGACCCCATTCATCCTCTTGAACGCAATCATGCTCTGTAGGAATGTCGGCCCTAGGTCGACGATGTCGTCCACGATGTGGACACATAGATGCACCATCACATCAAAGAACATGGGTGGGAAGTACATCTCTAGCTCATTCAGTATGACAACGATCTCTTCCTGTAGCCTATGGAGTTGCTTCACACTTATCGACTTTTGAGAGATAGCAAAAAAAAGTGGCATAGGTCAGTAAGCGTCTCACGCACATGTGTGTCCATAATCCCTCTAAGTGCAACCGGGAGTAACTGCATCATCATCACATGACAATCATGAGACTTCATCCCGCTGAACCTTTTTTTCTTAGTGTCTAGATATCTGCTTATCTTCCCACAGTATCCGGAACTAACTTTGACTCCGGCAAGGCACTTGAACAATTGATCGACCTCCTTTAGATCTAAGGTGAAGCAAGAGGGGGGGGGGCAATATTGTTCTTCCTTCTTGTTTACTTTTTTGCCCCTATCTTCCGTCTCCATCTCCGTCTCGGTCTCCTCTAACGACTTTTTACCGGGCATTTGGAGATCTTTCCTGACATTCAAAAATTCCAAGTCTTTTCTTGCCTTCGGCCCATCCTTGGTCCTCTCCGGCATGTTCATCCATGTTCCAAGCAAACTCTCAAGGACATTTTTTGTGATATGCATTTGATCAAGGCTATGAGGCGTGTAGAGTTTGGGCCAGTATTCCAAGTCCCATAAAACAGATCTCGTCTTCCATACCTTCAGCAGGGGCTCCAGCGCCTTTTTCTTCGTCTTTCCCGGGGAGGGGCACTCTTCCCAGTTCTTCAATAACCCATATATTTTTGCACTGCTATGCTTACGTGGAGGACCTTGATGCTCAGCCTTATCATTGAATAGATCTCCACACTTTCTCCACGGGTCATCCTTCTCGAGCCATCTTCGATGCCCCATGTACACGATTTTCAAAGACCCACCATCTTTCGATAGCTGCTGAGAAGTTGTATCATCCATGCACCTCGTGCATCCGCAATATCCGTGGCACACCTCGCCGGAGAGATAGCCGTAACTGAGATAGTCCTGCACCATTGTGATCAGCGCGGCTCTCATGTAGAAATACTCTCCTTTGCTTGCATCCCATGTCTTGGCCGGCGTTGTCCATAAGGTCTGTAGCTCCTATTTCAGTAACCCGAGATACATATTTATATCATTTCTCGGTTGTCTTGGCCCTTGAATAAGCATAGCCACATGTATGTATTTTTTCTTCATGCACAACCAGCGGGGAGGTTGTACATCCATACAAACACAGGCCATGTGCTATGATTGGTGTTCTAGTTGCCAAACGGATTCATGCCATCACTACTAGCGCCAAGCACGATGTTCCTTGGATCATTTGCGACAAAATCAAATTCAGCATTTAATGCTCTCCACTGGCTAGCATCTGTGAGGTGTCTCAGCTTCGGATCATCTCCATCATCTAGCTTCACCCTCTCCGCGTGCCAGCGCATAAGCTTTGCTTCCTTAGGATCTACGAAATACCACTATAGATGCGGAGTGATCGGAAAGTACCATACAACTTTCTGTGGAGCTTTCTTTCCGGCCTTCTTATATCATGAAGCATTGCACTTTGGACAGTTGGTTTTTTCCGTGTGCCCGTTTCGATATATGATGCAATCATTGATGCATGTGTGATATCTAACGTGTGGCAGATCAAAGAGGACACACGATTTTCTTTGCCTCCTCGACACTAGTAGGACACAGGCTTCCTGTGGGAAGAACCTTCTTTAGATACTTCAGAAGCTCATCCAGGCTTGCAGCTGTCCATTTGTTTTTTGCCTTCGTCTTTAGAAGTTCTAGTGTGAAACTCAAGCGGGTCACCTCGGGATTGCAACCATCATACGAAGGAGTCATCGAGTCTACCTCCAGTTGCGCTAGTTTGGCCTCCTCTTTAGAAGCAGCTCTGTCGCTAGTCATCTTCTTGCGAAGCAGGTCTCGAACATGCGGGTCCCGCATGGATGAACTTAGTAGCAACAAAGACGGTGGCGTGTCCGCGTCTTCTTCGCCTTGAACTATGTCTTTGTGATCGACATTTCCGAGGCCGTCTTCCTCTTCGGGTGCATAATCGGTCATCTCTTTGTTTGGTGGTCCCATGTCGTTATTTCCTGCCCCGTCGACATCCTCCTCCTCATCATCATCTTCACTTATCCACCGAGTATGGCCATCCATGAAACCATGCATGAGCAGGTGCGCCTTGAATGTACCACCCTCAAAGGGGTCGAGCCTGACTATTCCTTTGCATTTTCGACACGGACATAAAACATCCTTCAGTCTTTTTTCATACATGTCGTCCATAGTGGATTGCCAGTATCTTTCCACCATCCTTCCATTAACCTTCATGATCGCCTGCGCGCGGAGCAAATATATTATAACCATGTATGCATGCATGGATCAAATTCATACAAAAATTCGGCATGACCTTCCCTAAACATAGGACATATTGAGTTTGCCCAAAATTCGCCAAATCAGAATTGAATCGACATTTCGGCAAAACATAGGCAACTCATGTCACCCACATTATTTCATCAAATACACAATGTAGGAAACTCAAATTATGCCACCCACAATTCAGTATATTCTCATATCGCCCATATATATAGTTTCGGTCCTATCCACACAAACACCTTTTGCTCACCTATGTGTCAAGAGGGATATCGAGCACCTTTCTTCTTAATTACCTAGTAGCTCTAGATATATAGCTCTAACTAGCTAGCTAGCTAGGGAGAGAGAGAGCTAGGGAGAGAGTGGGAGGAGAGGGAGAGGAGAGGGAGAGGAGAGGGAAGGCATTAATGGAAGGTGGTGGTGGAGGGCAAAGAAGAGGGGGAGAGAGGGCATTAATGGAGGGGGTGGTGGAGGGGGCAAAGAAGAGGGGGTGGAGGGCAAGAAGAGGAGGGAGGGCTCTAATGGAGGGGGTGGTGGAGGGGGCAAATAAGAGGGGTGGTGGTGGAGGGCAAAGAAGAGGGGGGGGAGGGATCTATTGAAGGGGTGGTGGAGGGGGCAAAGAAGAGGGGAGGGGTGGGTGG
Source organism: Triticum aestivum (assembly GCF_018294505.1). NCBI lineage: Eukaryota > Viridiplantae > Streptophyta > Magnoliopsida > Poales > Poaceae > Triticum > Triticum aestivum. Next base: position 156,506,889 of record NC_057813.1, read on the forward strand.
TGGAGGGAAAAGAAGAGGGGGAGGGAGGGCTCTAATGGAGGGGTGGTGGAGGGGCAAAGAAGAGGGGGGTGGTGGAGGGCTAGAGGGGTAGAGGGGGAGCATTGAAAGGAACAAGCAAGGTGCAAGGAAAGGGGGAGAAAGGAAGGGGGAGGAAGAAGGGGAAATGTGGTAAGTGGCTGGCGGCCATAGCAGAAGCGCGGGTCACCAACGCACGCTACTACTATGGGCGCCTGCAAAATATCTACTGCTAAGTTCCACTATCTATAGCGCGGGGTGCAAAAGCACGCTACTAGTAAAACTATACACATAGAAGAAATAGCAGTAGCACGTTTCTATCAACAGGCGCTATAGATACTAAACTAACAGTAGCGCTGGGTAGACGACCTGCGCTGCTAATTTTTATTAATCAATTGGTGTGGTGTGGCACACTTACCAGTAGCATGGCCCAAGGAAACCAGCGCTGCTGCTAATGTATACCAGTAGCTCTCTTTCCACCCAGCGCTACTACTAACTACTAGTAGTGTGGGGTCAAAAACAAACACTACTAGTCAACTTCTATCTATAAACATTTTCCTAGTAGTGCGGAGTGGCCACAAGGACCAGGGGCGTGCCCTACCCCCTAGGGCGTGCCCTCCGTCCTTGTGGGCCCCTCGGGCATCATCTCGTGTTGATTCTTTTTCCCAAAAATCACATATATTCCAAAAATAATCTTCATAAGTTTTTATTCCGTTTGGACTCCGTCTGATATGGATGTTCTGTGAAACAAAAAGAATGCAACAAACAGGAACTGGCACTGGGCAGTGTATCAATATGTTAGTCCCCAAAAATAGTATAAAAAGTTGCCAAAAGTATATGAAAGTTGTAGAATATTGGCATGGAACAATCAAAAATTATAGATACACGGAGATGTATCAGCATCCCCAAGCTTAGTTCCTGCTCGTCCTCGAGTAGGTAAATGATAAAAAAAAGATAATTTTTGATGTGGAATGCTACCTAGCATAATCTTGATCATATAGTCTAATCATGGCATGAATATTAAGACACGAGTGATTTAAAGCAACAGTCTATCAGTTGACATAAAGACAATAATACTTCAAGCATACTAATAAAGCAATCATGTCTTTTCAAAATAACATGGCCAAAGAAAGTTATCCATACAGCTATGCTCCATCTTCATCACACAAAGTATTTCATCATGCACAACCCAGATGACAAGCCAAGCAAATGTTTCATACTTTTAATGTTCTCAAGCCTTTTCAACTTCCACGCAATACATGAGCGTGATCCATGGATATAGCACTATAGGTGGAATAGAATATGATGGTGGAGGTTGTGTGGAGAATACAAAAAAAGGAGAAAGTCTCGCATTGACGCGGCGAATCAACGAGCTATGGAGATGCCCATCAATTGATGTCAATGCGAGGAGTAGGGATTTCCATGCAACGGATGCACTAGAGCTATAAGTGTATGAAAGCTCAAATTGAAAACTAAGTGGGTGTGCATCCAACTTGCTTGCTCATGAAGACCTCGGGCATTTGAGGAAGCCCATCATTGGAATATACAAGCCAAGTTCTATAATGAAAATTCCCACTAGTATATGAAAGTGATAACTCAAGAGACTCTCTGTATGAAGAACATGGTGCTACTCTGAAGCACAAGTGTGGTAAAAGGATAGTAGAATTTCCCATTCTCTCTTTTTCTCTCATTTTTTTGGGATATTTTTTTTATTTTTTTGTCCGGAGTCTCATCCCAACTAGTGGGGGAATAATAGTCTCCATCATCCTTTCCTCACTGGGACAATGCTCTAATAATGATGATCATCACACTTTTATTTACTTACAACTTAATATTACAACTCGATATCTTGAACAATATGACTCTATAGGAATGCCTCTGGTAGTGTACCAGGATGTGCAATGATCTAGCATAGCAAAGATATCAAAAAATGGACAAGCCATGAAAATATCATGCTAGCTATCTTACCATCATGCAAAGCAATATGACAATGAATGCTCAAGTCATGTATATGATGATGATGGAAGTTGCATGGCAATATATCTCGGAATGGCTATGGAAATGCCATGATAGGTGGGTATGGTGGCTGTTTTGAGGAAGATATAAGGAGGCTTATGTGTGATAGAGTGTATCATATCACGGGGTTTGGATGCACCGGCGAAGTTTGCACCGACTCTCGAGGTGACAAAGGGCAATGCACGATACCGAAGAGGCTAGCATTGATGGAAGGGTGAGAGTGCATATAATCCATGGACTCAACATTAGTCATAAAGAATTCACATACTTATTGCAAAGTTCTATTAGCTATCGAAACAAAGTAATACGCGCATGCTCCTGATGTCTACTACGCAACTTTATTCTTGTAGACACGTGTTGGGCCTCCAAGCGCAGAATTTTGTAGGACAGTAACAATTTTCCCTCAAGTGGATGACCTAAGGTTTATCAATCCGTGAGAGGTGTAGGATGAAGATGGTCTCTCTCAAACGACCCTACAACCAAATACAAGAAATCTCTTGTGTCCCCAACACACCCAATACAATGGCAAATTGTATAGGTGCACTAGTTCGGCGAAGAGATGGTGATAAAAGTGTAATATGGATGGTAGAAATATATTTTTATAATCTGAATAAATAAAAATAGCAAGGTAGCAAATAGTAAACGAGCACAAAAACGGTGTTGCAATGCTTAAAAATGAGGCCTAGGGACCCTACTTTCGCTAGTGCAACCTCTCAACAATGCTAACATAGTTGGATCATATGATTATCCCTCAAAGTGCAATAAAGAATCACTCCCGAGTTCCTATTAGTGGATAACAAAAGATAGTAATTGTTTGTAGGTCACGAAACCACCTCAAAGCTATTCTTTCCGTTCGATCTATTCAAGAGTTCATACTAAAATAACACAAAGCTATTTTTCCATTCGATCTATGCTAGAGTTCATACTAGAATAACACCAAAGCAAATTCATATTCATAATACTCAATCCACACAAAGAACTATAAAGAGACCCCAAAGTTTCTGTCGGAGAAAAACGTGCATCAACCCCTATGCATAGATTACCCCAATATCACTGCGGGAATCCATGAGTTGAATGCCATAACACATATCAAGTGAATCAATAAGATACCTCATTGGCACCACAAGTATTCATATTGCAAGACATATATCATGTGTTCTCATCTCTGAATATTCAATCCGACAAGACAAAACTTTGAAGGGTAAAGATTCAATTCATCATAACAAGAGTATAGAGGGAAGAAACATCATATGATCCAACTATATTAACAAATCCCATGATATAGATCACGAGAGAGAGAGATCAAACACATAGCTACTAGTACAAACCCTCAGCCTTAAGGGTGGACTACTCCCTCCTCATTGTGGTGGCCGCCGGGATGATGAAGATGGCCACCGGTGACGATTCCCCCCTCCGGCAGGGTGCCGGAATGGGGTCTAGATTGGTTATCGCGGATACAGAGACCTTGCGGCAGCGGAACTTCTGATCTAGGTCTACCCCAAAGGGTTTCAGACTATTTGAGAATTTATAGTGCAAAGAGGGGGTGCGGGAGGCCACTGAGGTGGGCACAACCCACCTGGGCGCGCCAGGGGGACCTGGTGCTCCCTGGTGGGTTGTGCCCCCCTCGGGGCACCCCCCAGGTGCAGCTCAGGCCCATTGGGTTCCTTCTGGTCTAGAAAAAATCTCCAAAAATTTACGCGGTGTTTGGACTCCATTTGATATTGATTTCCTGTGATCTAAAAACAAGCCAAAAAACAACAACTAGTACTGGGCACTGGGTCAATAGGTTAGTCCCAAAAAATGATATAAAGTTGCTATAAAATGATTGTAAAACATCCAAGCATGACAATATAATGGCATGAATACTTCATAAATTATTGATGCGTTGGAGACGTATCAGCATCCCCAAGCTTAATTCCTACTCGTCCTCGAGTAGGTAAATGATAAAAGAAATAATTTATGAAGTGTGAATGCTAGCAAAGTGCATAAGTTTGATCAATGATAATTTCAATCACTTTTCCTAGCATCATAACAGCAATTCTTTCTTATAAAACTTCTCATGTTATAGTAGCAACCAATTCACATGTTAAGGTCCAAACAATGAATTCTCTTGAAACTCAACAACCTATGTTCTCAGTTACCAAGCAATTGTAATTCAACTTATTCAACAGAGTCTAAGTAAGAGCTCCACATACTCAACCATCATATAGTCTTCTATGATTGCTAACACTCACCGCATACACATGAGCAAAATGTTTCAACCGTACAAATAGAAAGATAGGGGCTTATAACTTCGCCTCCCAACGTATTCACCTTTGGGTGATGTCAACAATAATAACTCATGCTACCCATATCCAACTGGATATATGTGCCTAGATCTTTCCTCACCACATGATGCTTGCCAAAGGAGAAAAATAAAAAGGAATGGAGAGAAAAACTTTGACTCTTTGCATAAAAGTAAATACATAAAAGTAAAAGATAGGCCCTTCGCAGAGGGAAGAAGAGGTTGCTATGTGATTATTTGTTTGTATGCTCAACCCCTTAGTGCAAAATAACGTCATGTTATATTGCCCCTTATGATAGCAACCTTTATTATGCAGTCTGTCACTTTTATTCTTTGCCATCACAAGTTCGTACAACGCTCAATTTTCACTTAGACCAAATGATCTAACACTTTTAGAAGCAATTTTTATTGCCTTATTGCACCGACGACAACTTACTTGAAGGATCTTGCTCAATCCTCAGGTAGGTATGGTGGACTCTCAAAACAAGATTTTGGTTTAAGGGTTTTTGGATGCACAAGTAGTATCTCTACTTGGTGCGGAATTTTTGGCTAGCAAAGATGGGGGGCAAGCACCACATGTTGAAGGATCTATGACAATATAACTTCTATGTGAATCTGAACAAACATAAACCATTACGTTGTCTTCCTTGTCCAACGTCAACAATTTTGGCATATAATATTTTGATGGGGGCTCACAATCACAAAAGATTTCCAACATAGTATATTTGCATGGGAAAGTTCTCTTCCTTATACTAATTATTCGTGAATTGCTTGTATGACCAATATTGTGATTGTCAAGCTTCAAAAGATTTCACTTTCTAAACACAATGTGAAGCTACCACTAGGCAAGATATAGTTTCAACTTCATGATATTCAATTCATTCAACAATTTAGTCATAGTATATAAGTGAAGCACAAGAGTAAATGACAAGTTACTCCAAGAACATATAAGTGAAGATCAAGCGAGTAGTTATGTAAACGTGTAGCTATTTGAGGACTCTCTTATATTTAAAACTTTCAGATCTAAGTATTTTATTAAAGCATAAAGCAAAAACAAATAAAATGACATTCCAAGAATAGCACACATCATGTGAAGAATCAAAAAGTTAGGTTCAACCGATACTAACCGATAATCATTGAAGAAGAAAGGTGGGATGCCTACTGGTGCATCCCCAAGCTTAGATGCTTGAGACTTCTTGGAATATTAGCTTGGTATGCCTTGGGCATCCCCAAGCTTGGCTTTTGTGTCTCCTTAATTCCTCTCATATCATGGTTTTCCTAAATCTCAAAAACCTCATCCGCACAAAACTCAACAAGAACTCGTGAGATAAGTTAGTATAAATCAGTACAAAACCTTATCATTCTCTACTGTAGCAAATCGCTAAAATTATTATTCAACATTGCATACTAAATGCCTCTGCATATTTAATACTCCTATCCTCAAATAGAATCATTAAACAAGCAAACATATGCAAACATAACAACAATATACCAAAACAGTATAGTCTGTAAAGAATGCAATATTCATCATACTTACCTAACTCCAAAAATTATGATAAAAGTACTACACTGTAGAAAATTTATCAGACCTTATTTTGCAAAATGTTTCAACAATTTATCATATTTTGACTTTTCTAGGGAATTTTTGGAACATCGATTAACTTTTTATTTTCAAACTGCAACAAGTATACTAGCAAAATAAGCATGGCAAAGGCTATCATTGCCACTTTTATCGAAATAAAAGATGCAAAACATTATTCTAAATAACAGAAATAAAATCCTAGCAAAATAAATTGACGCTCCAAGCAAAACACATATCATGTGATGAATGAAAACATAGCTCCAAGTGAGGTTACCGATAATGTTGGAGACGAAAGAGGGGATGCCATCCGGGACATCCACAAGCTTAGTTGCTTGGATATTACTTGAATATTACCTTGGGGGTGTCTTGGGCATACCCAATCTTAGGGTCTTGTTACTCCTTATTCTCCTCATATCGACATCTCACCCAAAACTTGAAAACTTCAATCACAGAAAACTTAACAGAACCTTGTGAGATAGGTTAGTATGATAAAGAGCAAACCATTTCACTTTTGGTACTGTAAAAGATAAGATTCATAATTCTTTCCGTACAATACCTACTGTATCACATCATTTCCACAATTTATATTGAGCAATATAAGCCATAGAAATAAGGAAACAAGCAACTATGCATTGAAAACAGAATCTGTCAAAAACAGAACGGTCTGTAGTAATCTGTAGTCAAACCATAATTCTGCTACTCCACAAATTATGAAAAAAATTGTACCACGTGAGCAATTTTTATTTTAATCTTCTGAAAAAAGAATCAACTCAAAAGCACCCGTCTGTTAAAAATGAGAGCTATTTTCGTGAGCGTAAGAGTTTCTGTTTTTCAGCAAGATCAAGTCAACTATCACCCAACATGATCCCAAAGGCTTTACTTGGCACTTTATTGAAACAAATACAATAAAACATGATTACTACAGTATCCTAATCATGCGAACATACAAAACAGTAGGTAAAAGTGTTGGGTTGTCTCCCAACAAGCGCTTTTCTTTAATGCCTTTTAGCTAGGCATGATGATTTCAATGATGCTCGCATAAAAGATATGAATTGAAACATAACAAGAGCATCATGAAGCATATGACTAGCATATTTAGGTCTAACCCACTTCCTATGCATAGGGGTTTTGTGAGCAAACAACTTATGGGAACAAGAATCAACTAGCATAGGAAGGCAAAACAAGTGCAACTTCAAAACAATCAACACATAGAGAAGAAATTTGATATTATTGAGATATGTGAGAGCACAAGTTCCTCTCTCATAACAATTTTAAGAGGCATCATGAATGGATTCAATAATATAACTATCACATACATCACTCTTTTCATGATGCACAAGCATAGAAGATTTATTACTCTTTATGGCATACATGTCATCATAATAATCATCATAGATAGCAACTTTATTGTCATAGTCAATTGAAACCACTTCCAAAATAGTGGATGTATCACTAAATAAAGTCATGACCTCTCCAAATCCACTTTCATCATTATAATCATCACAAATAGGAGGCATGCAATCATTATAACAAATTTTCACATCAAATCTTGGGGGACTAAAAATATCACCTTCATCAAACATAGCATCCCCAAGCTTATGGCTTTGCATATCATTAGCACCATGGATATTCAAAGAATTCATACTAGCAACATTACAATCATGCACATTATTCATGGATTCTATGCCAAACATTTAATAGCATTCTTCTTCTAACAATTGAGCACAATTTTCCTTTCCATCATTTTCACAAAAGACATTATAAAGACGAATAATATGAGGCAACCTCAATTCCAATTTTTTTGTAATTTCCTTTTTATAAACCAAACTAGTGATAAAACAAGAAACTAAAAGATTCAATTGCAAGATCTAAAGATATACCTTCATGCACAAATGCCCGGCAACGGCGCCAGAAAAGAGCTTGATGTCTACTACGCAACTTTATTCTTGTAGACACGTGTTGGGCCTCCAAGCATAGAGTTTTGTAGGACAGTACCAATTTTCCCTCAAGTGGATGACCTAAGGTTTATCAATCCGTGAGAGGTGTAGGATGAAGATGGTCTCTCTCAAACGATCCTGCAACCAAATACAAGAAATCTCTTGTGTCCCCAACACACCCAATACAATGGCAAATTGTATAGATGCACTAGTTAGGCGAAGAGATGGTGATAAAACTGTAATATGGATGGTAGAAATATATTTTTATAATCTGAATAAATAAAAACAGCAAGGTAGAAAATAGTAAACAAGCACAAAATGGTGTTGCAATGCTTAAAAATGAGGCCTAGGGTTCGTACTTTCGCTAGTGCAACCTCTCAACAATGCTAACATAGTTGGATCATATGATTATCCCTCAAAGTGCAATAAAGAATCACTCCCGAGTTCCTATTAGCGGAGAACAAATGATAGGAATTGTTTGTAGGTCATGAAACCACCTCAAAGCTATTCTTTCCGTTTGATCTATTCAAGAGTTCGTACTAAAATAACACAAAGCTATTTTTTCCGTTTGATATATCCTAGATTTCGTACTAGAATAACACCAAAGCAAATTCATATTCATAATACTAAATCCACACAAAGAACTATAAAGAGACCCCAAAGTTTTCTTTGGAGAAAAACGTGCATCGACCCCTATGCAAAGATTACCCCAATATCACTGCAGGAATCCGCGAGTTGAATGACATAACACATATCAAGTGAATCAATAAGATACCTCATTGTCACCTCAAGTATTCATATTGCAAGACATATATCATGTGTTCTCATCTCTGAATATTCAATCCGACAAGACAAAACTTTGAAGGGTAAAGATTCAATTTATCACAACAAGAGTATAGAGGTAAGAAACACCATATGATCCAACTATATTAACAAAGCCCATGATTTAGGTCACGAGAGAGAGAGAGAGATATCAAACACATGGCTACTCACACAAACCCTCAGCCCCGAGGGTGGACTACTCCCTCCTCATCGTGGTGGCCGCCGGGATGATGAAGATGGTCACTGGTGATGATTCCCCCCTCCGACAGGGTGCCCGAATGGGGTCTAGATTGGTTTTCACAGATACAGAGACCTTGCGGCGGCGGAACTTCTGATCTAGGTCAACCCCAAAGGGTTTCGGAATATTTGGGAATTTATAGTGCAAAGAGGGGGTGCGGGAGGCCACCGAGGTGGGCAAAACCCACCTGGGCGCGCCAGGGGGGCATGGCGTGCCCTGGTGGGTTTTGCCCCCCTCGGGGCACCCCCAGGTGCAGCTCAGGCCCATTGGGTTCCTTTTGGTCCAGAAAAAATCTCCAAGAAGTTATGTGGTGTTTGGACTCCATTTGATATTGATTTCCTGCGATGTAAAAAACAAGCAAAAACAGCAACTCGCACTGGGCACTGGGTCAATAGGTTAGTCCAAAAAATGGTATAAAGTTGCTATAAAATGATTGTAAAACATCCAAGAATGATAATATAATGGCATGAATACTTCATAAATTATAGATACGTTGGAGACATATCAACTCCTAGGGGGATAGATTGGTAGGAAAATACCATCGCTCATCCCCGACCGCCACTCGTAAGGAAGACAATCTAAAAATAAATCATGCTCCGACTTCATCACATAACGGTTCACCATATGTGCATGCTACGAGAATCACAAACCTTAACACAAGTATTTCTACCAATCCACAATTACTCACTAGCATGACTTTGATATCACCATCTTTATATCGCAAAACTATTGAAAGGCATGAAACATATCATATTCAGTGATCCACAAGTTTTATGTAGGATTTTATGACTAACCATGTGAATGACCAATTCCTATCAACTCTCTAAATAGATATAAGTGAAGCATGAGACTTTAATTCTTTCTACAAAAGATATGCTCATGCTCTAAAAAATATAAGTGGAGCAAAAGAGCATTCTACAAATGGCGGTTTTCTATGTGTAGAGAAACAGGCAATCCAAACTTCAAATGATATAAGTGAAGCACATGAAGCATTCTATAAAGCCATACTCAAAAGATATAAGTGAAGTGCAAAGAGCATTCTATAAATCAACCAAGGACTATCTCATACCAGCATGGTGTATTTATTAAAATAAAAATAAAAAGCACACGACGCTCCAAGATTTATGCATATCATGTGACGAATAAAAATATAGCTCCAAGTAAAATTACCAATGATCGTTAGAAGAAAGAGGGGATGCCTTCTAGGGCATCCCCAAGCTCAATTGCTTGGGAGTCCTTGAATATTACCTTGGGGTGCCTCGGGCATCCCCAAGCTTAGGCTCTTGCCACTCCTTATTCCTTCATCCATCATGATCTCAAGCAAAACTTGAAAACTTCAATCACACAAAACTTAACAAAACCCCCGTGAGATTCGTTAGTATAATAAAGCAAATTACCACTTTAATTACTGTTGCAAACCAATTCATATTTTATTTTTTTCATTGTAGCTACTGTATTATAACTTTTCCATGGCTTATACCACTGATAAAATTGATAGTTTCATCAAAACTAGCAAAACAATACATCAAAAACAGAATATGTCTTAAACAGGACGTTTGTAGTAATCTGAACATCAACCATACTTCTGTAACTCCAAAATTTCTGAAAAATTAGGACAAAATAAACATTTTTTATAGAAATACTATGCAAAATGTTTCATAAGTGTTTGACTTTCTAGTAAAAAAAATTAAAATCACGCACTACAGCCAAAGTTTCTGTTTTTGCACCGCACAAGCCAAACAAGCAATCTAATCATCCTAAAGGCAAATCTTGGCACATTATTTTTATAATACAACGGATTTGTACAAGGGGATAATTATTTTTGTGAGAATCTTCATGAAAAATTCTACATTGTTTCCATGAGCATAAACACAAGTGTTCAAGGTCGACCCTCACTTCTCCAATGCATAACTTCCAATCGCTTCTCTTTTGTGATTTTTTTTTAAGTTCGCCTCTATATTTTTTTTGTTTTCAAACTTTATAAAAGCACTCAACAGAAAGAAATGACTCTCTAAAACCTCCCTGCAGCGCTTTCTTTAAAGCCATTAAGCTAGGCATAAAGTGCTCAAGTAATGAATCCACCCAGATCCCAAGGTATATCAAAGCCAATTTTAATTAACAATGATTTGGCATTTAGTAATGAGCACAAAGCAACATATATCATGCAACGATGAAGTCTAACTCTCTTCCTATGCACATCAGGTCAATACATAGCATAAACAACTTCTTGCAATTTTATCATATTGGAAACATAGAGAGGCGGAGATGTAGTTCCTCTCTCATAATAATTGCAAGTAGGAGCAGCAAGCACATGCATATTATATTTATCAAAATCATCATGTGTAGTAGTAAAATGCAACGCATCAATATAATCCTTAATAAGCGCAAACTTCTCCGATATAGTGTAGTTGGGAGAATTCAAAAAGATAATAGGACTATCATGTGTGGGTGCAAAAATCAACAATTTCATTCTTAACATAAGTAACTATAGCAAGTTCATCTCCATAAGCATAATTCATATTGGCATCATGGCCACAAGCATAGCAAGCATCAAGTTCATCAAAAAGGGGTATTTCAAAAGAATCAACGGGGTCATAGCAATTATCATAACATTCATCCTTCTGTAAGAACGAAGGGACGTTAAACAATGTATGAGTTGGAGGGTTGCTCTCATTAGAAGGTGGGCACGGGTAGCTAATCCGCTCTTCCTCCTTTTGTTCTTCACTATCCTCATCATCTTTATCATCCAATGAGCTCACAGTTTCATCACTTTCTTCTCCCATAGACTCCTGCAAAATGTTAGTCTCTTCTTGCACAACGGAGACTTTCTCAATAAACGCATCAATATCGGCATTGTATTCATAATTCTCATAGCAATATTTAAGTATAGCAAAATTTTCAGGCCTATAAACATCATCATCAAAATCTTCATACTTTTCAAACAAAGATTCAATTTCATAAGCACCCTTAAAAGCAACAAATTCTTCTATTCGTTCCACATCATAGTAATCTCTACCATTGGCATAAGAAGCCAAGGTTTCATTATCGTTAAATTTTCATGAAAAGGGAAGGTGTGGAGCCTTCATCCTAGAGCAACAAGTATAATCATATCTCAAGCATAAATTCCGAGCATACCAATGCAACATATGAATTTGATCCCATAAGAGTTTCCCCTTTTGAGTCAAGCGATAATCCTTAAAGTATTCACGTTGATCCAACGTGTCTCCCATTATATAATTGAATGGGGTTTTCTCAGGATTATTAAAGTAGTGCATAATATCTTTCACATAATGACCATCGAGGGTTTTAGGAGGTTCCCCATCTCCATGAGTAGCAAGTAGACCTAATTTTTTTGGTATTTCGTGTTCCATATCCATAACTAAAGATAGAGAACAACTTAGAACAACAAATAAAATCTACTTAGTGATAAAGCAAACAAGCACACACGAGAATATTCACCCTACGATATTGCTCCCCAGCAACGGCGCCAAAAAAAGGTCTTGATAACCCACAAGTATAGGGGATCAGTTGTAGCTCTTTCAATAAGTAAGAGTGTCGAACCCAATGAGGAGCTAAAGGTATAACAAATATTCCCTCAAGTTCTATTGACCACCGATACAACTCTACGCACGCTTAACATTCGCTTTACCTAGAACAAGTATGAAACTAGAAGTACTTTGTAGGTGTTGTAGGATAGGTTTGCAAGATAATAAAGAGCATGTAAATAAAACATAGGGGCTGTTTAGATAAAGAAACAACTAAATTAGTTTTGGTAGAGAGATTTTTGTCACAAGAAAGTTATTTGTCCCTGGGCAATCGATAACTAGACCGGTAATCATATTGCAATTTTATATGAGGGAGATGCATAAGCTAACATACTTTCTCTTCTTGGATCATATGCACTTATGATTGGAACTCTAGCAAGCATCTGCAACTACTAAAGATCATTAAGGTAAAACCCAACCACAGCATTAAAGTATCAAGTCCTCTTTATTCCCATACGCAAACAACCTACTTACTCGGGTATGTGCTTCTGTCACTCACACCATCCACCATAAGCAAATCATGAACATATTGCAAATCCTACAGCGGGGATCCCTCACGCTTGCGCGACATGGAGAGCACCATAGGACAACACAAATAATAAAACATGCAACTCAAATCAATCACGATCATCAATCAACCCATAGGACAAAACAGATCTACTCAAACATCATAGGATAGCCATACATCATTTGGAAATAATATGTAGCGTTGAGCACCATGTTCAAGTAGAGATTACAGCGGGGAGAAGAGGTGTTACACCGCAGCATAGAGGGGTGGAGTTGGTGATGACGGCTGCAAAGTTGTTGGTGTAGATTGTCGTTGCGATGATGGCCCCGACGGTGTTCCGACGCCACCTGGAGAGAGGGGGAGAGCGCCCCCCTTATTCTTCTTGTTCCTTGACCTTCCCCCTAGATGGGAGAAGGGTTTCCCCTCTGGTCCTTGGCTTCCATGGCAGCGAAGGGGCGGGAGCCCCTCCGAGATTGGATCTCTCTCTCTGTTTCCTTCTGTTTCTGCGGTCCCAGATTCTGGCCTTTCACCATTTCTTAAATTTCCGAAGATCCGTAACTCCAAATGGGCTAAAATTTTAACACGATTTTATCTGGATATTAGCTTTCTTGCGCCAAAAGAAGGGCACGTACCGCCTTACAGAGTGGCCACAAGGACCAGGGGCGTGCCCTACCCCCTGGGGCGCACCCTCCATCCTTGTTGGCCCCTTGGGCATCGTCTCGCGTTGATTTTTTTTCCCAAAAATCACATATATTCCAAAAATAATCTTCGTAAGTTTTTTCCCGTTTGGACTCCGTCTGATATGGATTTTTTGCGAAACAAAAAAACATGCAACAAACAGGAACTGACACTTGGCACTGGATCAATATGTTAGTCCCCAAAAATAGTATAAAAAGTTACCAAAAGTATATGAAAGTTGAAGAATATAGGCATGGAACAATCAAAAGTTATAGATACGATGGAGACGTATCACGGGCCATGTCACATGTTAAGTGGTCCATCCCCAACCCCTTTGGTTCAACCACCGCCGATCTCTTCGACGGCCCTGCCGCTGATCTCCTTCGTCAAGCGGTCAAGGATTTGCGATCCTTATACGCCATCGAGCCCATTTTGTAATTTCTGAAGGACACATTCTACGGCGGCAGCTTGGGATCCTCAATTGCCAAGTCAGATCTCATCGACTACGACCATGACCATGAGGAGGGCACCCACAAGGTTCTTCCAAGGTGAAATAGCCCATCTGTGACATCAGAGAGCGCACCAACATGGGTCTGTGCTCTTCCAACTGGTAGGATCCCGTCCATGAAATGCGAGGCAACATCCTATCAGCAAATCTTGCCTTTTCTAGCTTGCCAACCCGTACCCTTTGTTGTAGTAGCATTTGTTGTGCAGTGCTTTAACTGTGTCGTGTTTAATTATTTCAGTTATGCAAAAATGTATTATTCAATAGGGCTATGTGATGTTTAAGTATGAATTGTCCACTTCAGTTTCACGAATGGCTATATTTGGTTGTTTATAGTGAGTAGATGCCTTGTTTATCTATATTTGGTTGTTAGCTTGGTTGCAGTGAGCATTTTTTCAGTTATCGAGCAGATGCCTTGTATATATGTATTTGGTTCTTAGTTTGGTTGCAGTGAGCATTTGTCAAGTTATCAAGCAAATGCCTTATTTATCTGTATTTGGTTTTTAGGTTGCTTTTATAGCATTTGTCCAGTTTTCAAGCAGATGTCTTGTTTATCTGTATTTGCTTGTTAGGTTGGTTATAGTGAGCATTTGTCCAGTTTTCAAGCATATGCCCTGTTTATCTGTATTTGCTTGTTAGGTTGGTTGTAGTGAGACTCTGTCCAGTTTTCAATGGCTATATTTGGTTGTTATGCTGATCATTTATGCCTTGTTTATTTTAGTCATTCATAATGTGTTGTTCATTATGTGCAAGTCGGAACTGTGCCGCTCGACTGCATCAATACCAGTTTGAACGGCTATATTTTGTTCCAGTTATGCCTGGTGTAGTTAACACATGCCCTTTTTTTAGTTTTACACATTTATCCAGTGTGATGTTTAAGCATTACCTACGTTCTATTCATTTTCAACACTACCAGTTTGAATATCAATATTTGATGGTTGTTAAGCCTGCTGTCGGTAACATTGCCTTCCATTTTATATCTACTTTAGCAGCATGCTGAAACAAACACATTCAAGCTATCATTTGGATATGATATTGTTTACCTTTGCTATATTTGTTTGATGTTAAGGTTGCTGTACTTATCATGCCTTCCCACTACTTATGCTGGATAACAACGAGAGTGGCCACCATTTTCCGCCGAGGTTAGCTTCATCCCTCGGCTTGTACTCCCCCCGTTGTTCCATAATGTAGTGCATATAGATCTAGGCTTGGACACTTGTTAGCTTTTAATATTAACTTGTTGCTTGTAGGTACATATGCCCTTGGCAAGGATCCACGCATCGAACCTTTTTGCGTATGGGGTAATGAGATATTCATGAACAAGCATCAAGTGAGGAAACTGATAAGGATTATTAGCAAAAAGATATGAATGGTGGCAAGAAAATTATTTGTTTATGCTCTATCCAGCACAACAGTGAGCTGTAGGATGGTAACTATAAACTCTGCAGCCTTCTCTTTTTACTGCCCATAATGAGTTGTTAGACAACAATGTGTGAATCTTTTTCCTTTGCAGTGGTTCATGAAGCAGTTCACTCAAGATTACCTCGCAAAGTACATGATTGGTGGACACGTAATGAAGGTTAAAGTATTCCATCTAAACTACAGTGAGCATCGAGAAGTCGTAATGAAGACAGTGAAAGATGGACGGGTAACCATCACAAGGGGTTGGCCTAGAGTCGTGCGTGCATTACGCATGAAGGAGGGCACAATATGGGCATTCCGCTTCACCTTCTTCAGCAACCAGAATGTCTTTCGCCTCTCTCTTTACAATCTTTAGTACAACTGTGGTTCATCATTATTTACTGGTGCTTCTGTAGTTCTTCAGTATATGTACATGTGCATCGAATTATGCATTCATGGTTGAACTTATATTTGTAATAAACATGGTTGGATATGAAATAAGTGATTGCCTACTTTCAAATTCAAAACATGTGATTTTTAAATTAGGGATTGCACTGCACACGGTTTTCGTAGACGTGGAGATCAGACACGTTTCTAGGATCCACTACGTGTGCGATCAATCTCCACTGCACACACGACATCCTCTTGAAAACTGTTTGCATTAGGCCACCTTGCGCAAATGTTTACAACATAAAAACAGTGTGTGATGGATGATAGCCTTTGACACATAGTTTCTTCTACGCACCGTGTGTGATGAATTCAATAACGCAAACGATAAAATTGTTAATATCGTGTGCAATGGCAACGCTATCACAAACGATTCAACGGGGAAATTGTGTGTGATGTACCTACGAACGGAAATGTTTTCCTTGGAGCGATTGTGTGGGATGTACATACGAACATGAACGTTTAGCGGGGACTGAATGTGTGGGATGTACTTGTGACCGTAAACAATTTTGCCTGTGTAATTGTATTTTTAGCACTACTGTACGTATAACCGTATTTGAGCGTTCATCGGTCGCACACGACCTCATTTTGCCGAGCGTGTGTGCCAGGAGGGCATATCTCTGGCAGTTTCTGGGTCGTGTGGGAAGGACCCCCTATCGCCCGCACTCACTTGGCGACGGTTCCAAACGCCGTCGCAGAAAGGGGTTAAAAACCGTCTGTATAGGACCGACGCGTACCAGTGATGGGCACGCTTTCTCGACCGCGTACGTGGCGCTTGCACCATACAGTGCACCGCAATAGACAATGTCACCACACGTCTTGTTCCAACAACCGTGCACGCTCGTTATTACCATCGGGCACGCTTCTTTTAACTAGAATGTGTGTCTGTCTAGCGCACAAACGTTGACCTGTCTAACTGTTTCTGTTTGTTGTGGATAATCGCGAACAGTTCATCCGTGTGAAGTGTATGCCATCAATCGCAAACACTTTGATCTGGCTGACCGTTTCTGTTCTGTTGCCTAATCACAAATAGTTAATCTTTCTGAAGCATATGCTCTCAATCGCACACACCTTTATCTAGCTGCCCATTTCTGTTATTCCTCCTCATCACAAACAGTTCATCTGAGTGAACCGTATGTTGTATATCACACACACCTTCATCTGGCTGCCCGTTTCTTTTGTTCCTCCCCATCGCAAACAGTTAATTGAACTGAACCGTATGCCCTGCATCGCACACGCAACTAAAATCTGAACCGTGTTTCATGCATCCGCCATCGCAAAAGTTTTGCACCTTTTTTGATGGTTTTTTACACCACCGTTTGCGATTATTGCATCGCACACAGTTTCGTTGAAGGGTCTCTGATCGTAGTGCCCCGTTAGCAGCATCCTACAATAGTGTATTTTCATGTTTCTTTCTTTTAATCTACTTTGTAAGAGATTCGGCTTATCGTTGTGTATCAGTTTGGCTGTGTGCCTTTATTTATATAATGGGATGGAAGCCCTTTTGGGTAAAAAACATCTTAGTACGTGTTATGTTTACCAATATATATTGTTATGTTGTTTGTCTTCAAGATACAAAATGAAATGATGCCAAAATTTTGAACTTTATGTTGTTTCATTTTTCATTCCACCTCTCGAACTAAACATAGGACCGAAACCAACCCGTTCTTCTTTTTTGCTTGTAGCAAACATAGAAATAGAATCGATATGTTCCTCTGAAATAGAACTATTATATTCCATTACAGTTTGGCTCCCCACCAGGGTTAGGTTCCTTCTGGTTGAACCAAACCACTAGATTTCAAGTCATAGACACTGGTGCATGCATATTTCTAATTTATTTAAAGCTTTTCGATGATGTTCGTTCAGTGAGAGAAGACGTTAACATTGACTAGAGGCACCGGTGGTGAGTTTGTCAATCTCAAGTTACCTCGAAGGAGCTCATAGGCGAACCATCCTGGTTTATTAGAGAAACTACAACCAAACCAACCATACACGCCCCAAACGCCAAGATGGGCTGTCCGGTCAGTGTCCAAACAGAAAAGTGCTACCCAACCAGCATCCCCATATCCAACCCAAATCTAGGGTGGATTATGGGGACACCCGGATATGCCCACCATGCCGGACTGGCCGCTAGGGCCTACGCCAATTCGCTCATATCCGCCTCCCCTCTTCTTGCCGGACTAGCACTCTACTCTTCTCTATTCTCCCTCCTCCACACAGCCGCCATCGGACTTCCGCCGGTATCGGTGCTCTACTACCATCCCCAACTCAGGGCTTCGCCATCGGACACCGCAATGCACACCGAGGCCGACCAGGGCGCCACCAAATGACGTCCCACTACCTCAAACTCCCCCATATTTTCACCCCGTGCTCTACTTGTTTGATGAAATGCCCGAGCAGGTTTTAATTTCTTTCGGTCATTACTTCTAGGTCACCAATGGATTCGACATGGAATGATGGCTATGGAAACGATGATCTTACGAATTAATATTCAAAGAGTTCATCACATCGTCGAATTCAGACAATGAGGATGCTGAAGTGATGATGAAGATGAGCATCCAAGAGGAGTTCGAGAAGGCAGAGGATCACGTCCTAAACTTCAAGGGTTCAATCAAGGGCCAGAAAGTGATTCCGCGTGATAGGATTGCCGATGCACGACTTTTATTCACGGACTACTTCGCAACTGTCCTAACATTCCACAAAACATTCTTTTCACCGTCGCTACTGCGGATGAGCAGAAACTTGTTCTCGCAGGTAGTGGAAGGCTTGGAAATGTTGATGACAACTTCAAGCTGAGGAAGGATTGTTGCGGAAAAATTTCTCTCTCCTATGCAGAAATGCACTAGTACTCTCAGGATGCTTGCTTATGGTAAAGCAATAGATGCAATTGATGTAGAAATCCGGAATCGGGGAGACCATGGTCTTGAACACCACGGTGCAATTTGCATGCCCTGTGGTGAAGATATTCGGAGCAGGGTACGTGAGAGAGCCAACTATGGAGGACACAAAGAAATTGTTGGCAATTGGAGTAGCAAGAGGATTGCCAGTATGCTAGGTTCAGTTGATTGCATACACTGGCAGTGGAAGAACTATCCAAAAGGTTTGCCTGGGCAATACCAAGGTCATGTCCGAGAAGCCACCATCATACTTGAAGCAGTGACATCACATGACTTGTGGGTTTGGCATGCTTTCTTTGGCATGCCAGGTTCGTGTAGTGACATCAATGTGCTCCAACGATCTCCTTTATTCAAGAGATTCTGTGATGGAGAAGCTCCACCGTGTAACTATACCGTCAACGAACACAACTACACCATGGGGTACTATCTTGCCGATGGTATCTATCCTCAATGGGCGGCGTTTGTGATGACCATATATAATCCCTAAGTCAACAAACAAACCCGCTTTGCAATAATGCAGGAGGAACCTAGGAAGGATGTGGAGAGGGCATTTGGAGTGCTCCAAGCTCATTGGGGTATTGTTCGTGGAGCTGTGATGATGTGGAAACCGGAGACACTTTGGCAGCTCATGACATGTTGTTATCTTGCATGATTGTCGAGGATGAGGGTGAAGGGGTAACGTGCACACATGATTTTGAGAAGTCTGGTGTTCAGGTATTTCTCTCAGAACAAGAGTATTGCTAACTTTCTAGAGATGCATCAACAAATGCGAGATCAATAAGTGCATATGCAACTTCTGGATGACCTTGTCGAGCATACGTGAACACACATTGAAAATCACTAAACTTGTTTTTTTATCAGTTATGCATTATAAATAATATTTACGTTTGAACTATATGTGAATTATATACTACTATTGAGTATGAACAATATTTATCCAAAATAATCGGCGTACATGTGCTTGCATTGATTTGGTGTTTTGAAAATAGCGACCATGGTTACAAATGATAAGTTTTGATGCACATCTGTTCACTATCCGTGAACGTGTCTGCGGGAGTATAGGGGTTCGGATTAGCTATCGATGTGGGATGCTCTTAGTCCCCTATATTTAGAGTCATATTTTGACCATAATTTTAACTAATAAACTATTTTTTTTGCGAACACGCAAAAGCTTTGCGCGTCGATGTATTAGAAGAAGAGAAATAGAAGTACAGAGAGTCCGGCGGCTTGCCGCGGTTACAATCATCCCCACGGTAGCATATGGTGGGCAGCCATTAACACCATGGGGCACCCAACAACGCCCTACATGCTAGAAGGTCCTACCTCCAGAAGTCCGACAACCCCCTCGCACCAGAAAGTTTCCATAGCTCAACCTCATCACTGATGCGACGATAAAGCTCTCTAGCAACGACCACTGACCGCTCGAAGACACGACTATTACGCTCCCTCCATAGCATCCAGACGATGAGGAGGGCAAGCGAATCAAACCCCTTCCTCCGCTCCTTCGGGATCATCGCACGACTGGCTGGCCACCACTCTATGAGAGTTGCATCCATGCTGGGCACCAACTGGCCAAGGCCGCACCGTGCGAGGGCAGAGTGCCACACCTCCCTGGCAAACACACAGCCCAGCGCCAGGTGGTCTGCAGTCTTAGCCTCCTGCTCGCATAATGGGCACATGACGTGGGACTGGAGGCCGTGTCGAAGGCGTCTGTCTGCCGTCCAAATCCGACGCCTCATCGCTAGCCAGAAGTGAAGCTTGCACTTGGCCGGGGCCCAAGTCTTCCAAAGGGCCCGACCGCATGGGAACCTCTCGAGGCCAGCAAAGAACACCTGCTAAGCTGAGCTCGCAGAATATACCTCAGTCGGCGTCCACTTCCAGATTATGCGATCTGGAATCTCAGGGAGTAGGTGCACCTCAAGAAGCAAGTCCGTGAGCATCAAGAATTGAGTTAGCACTCTAACCGTCAACACCCCTGTGATGTCCCTGATCCAAGCGCGGTCCGCCAAGGCCTCATGAACTGTTCGCGTGCGCCGCGCACCGTCGTTCACCGCTAGGAATAGCTCTGGGGCCTCAAACTGAATGGAACGCCCGTGGAGCCAGAAATCCGTCCAAAAAAGAGCCTTTCTACCATCCCCCAACGTCACCTTGATGGACGAGTCAAAAATAGCCTGCACCTCAGGCTCCACGGCCGGCTGCAGGCCCGACCAACAACAATCAGATGTGCGTTGCATCCATAGCCAGCGTGCCCGAAACGCATAACCTAGTAGCTTAAGGTTCAGGACGCCCAAACCACCATACTCGAACGACTTGCACACTTGCTCCCAAGCCACCAGACAATGGCCACCGCTAACGACGTCGGTCCCCTTCCAAAAGAAGGCACGAATCCTCTTCTCAAACCCATCGATCAGCCATACGGGCAGCTGCATCGCGATGGAGTGATACACGGGGATGGATGTGAGGACCGACTTGACAAGCACGAGGCGACCAACCACGGTGATCCAACGAGCAAATCCATGGCTGTAGTCGATTGCATACCCTGTCCAATAAAGCTTGAAGGCACACCCTTGGCAACCTCATCTTGTATGAGAGAGGGAGGCCAAGATAGGTACAGGGGAACCTCAGTATCTGGCATGGAAAGTGTTGGACAACAACTACTAGGTGCTCCTCGGAGCATCTGATCGGCGACAATGAGCACTTACGTAGGTCGGTGCGCAACCCAGATGCTCCACCAAAACAGTCAAGCACGGCCCGCACGAGCGACGGGTCCGAAGGGGATGGCTTGACAAAGACAACGACATCGTTGGCATACATCGAGGTGCGGAAGCGGGCACCTTGGCACTGTAGCGGCGACAACATGCCCATGCCCTCAGCCCTAGCGAGAAGGGCGTTTAGCACCTCCATCACAAGGAGGAACAACATGGGCGACAACGGGTTGCCCTGGCGGAGACCCTGGTGATGGAGGAATGGCCTTCCAGGCACTCCATTCAGAAGGATGGAGGAGCTTGCCGACGAGAGTAGGATGCACACCCATTCGACAAACCTCGGGCCGAAGCCAGCGTGGCGAAGCACATCCAGAAGGAAGGGCCACGAGACAGAATCAAATGCCTTCGATATGTCGATCTTGAGGAGCATGGAAGGGATCCGACGCACATGCAGTGCCCTAGTGGTGAGCTGCACCATCCGGAAATTATCATGGATACTCCGGCCACGGACGAACGCAGACTGATTTGCCGCCACAAGATCCGGCAGCCGCGGAGCGAAGCGCAACGCTAGAACCTTTGAAAACAACTTGCTGAAGCTGTGCTCAAGGCTAACAGGCCTGAAATCCTTGACCTCAACCGCACCGTCGTGTTTAGGTAACAGAACGATAAGAGCCTCGTTGAGCTTCCTCATGCCGTGCGGGCGAAGGGTGAATAACTGACCGAAAGCGGCCATGATGTCGCCCTTTATGACGGCCCATGCAGATTGGAAGAAACGCCCAGAGAACCCATCTGGGCCAGGCGCCTTGTCGGCGGGCATGTCCCTTACCGCAGCCCACACCTCTTCCTCCGAGAACGGCGCCTCAAGTTCCACGAGATCGACCGAAGGAAGGCCTAGAAACCCAAGGTCCAAGGCGTGTTCCCTAGGGACATCGGAGCCGAGCAGTCCGTTGTAGAAGTTGAAGAGCATGTTCTCCTTGTCATCATGCTCGACGACCACCTCGCCTTCCCGAGAGAGTGTGGTAATGTGGTTGCTCCGCTGCCGGTGCCGCGTGAATGATTGGAAGTAGCGTGTGTTGGCATCACCTTCCCGCAACCAAGTCACCCGCGAGCGCTGTCGTGCAATTGTACGCTCTAGGGAAGCAAGCCCGAACACCTTCAACTTGAGCTCCGCTCGGAACGCGAACTCAGCATCAGTGAGCTGCCTCAACTCTTGAGCCACGTCCAGCCGCAAAATAATCTCCTTGGCGAGGAGTAGCTGCCTCCGCACGCTACCAACATGGCGCTGAGCTCATGATTGCAACGCCCGCGCCGAAACTATAAACTATAAGTTATACAATATATAACAATAATAATGTCTTTGGAAACTATGTCGAAATATGAATATCTATATAACATTTCCATGGCATCATTAAAATTTTGTTAGTAATTAATTTATGATCATTGTTTTCTAACACAAAATACGAAGAGAATCAATAAACCACTGACAGTGTTGGGAAAAAGCACGGTCATGGCGCCGACCACGCATGAAGATGTGTCGGGATCTAAGTCAAGGGCAGGGCGGGGGCGTATCCCGGTGTCCGACCGTTCTGCGGAGGCCCAACCGGAAGCTGCGCCGTCATCGCAGCGAGGGGCGTCGACAACACAGGATGAGGTGTCGGGATCTAGGTCGAGGGCAGGGCGGCGGCGGCGGCGGCGTATCACGGTATCAGACGAGTCTGCGGAGGCCCAACCAGAAGGTGCGCCGTCATCGCAGCGAGGCAAGAGGAAAGCCTCCCCGGAGCCGTCGTCCGCAGCATCGCAGGGACGCAGGAGGCAGAAGAGAACCGCCAAGAAGCGGAAGAGAACTGACGAGAAGAAAGCCGCTAGCAGCAAGGGCGAGGAGGCCGCGGCGACGACCTCAGCTTCACCAGGCGCATCGCATGCCTCCTCCTCCTCCGAGGCTTCCTCTGCGGCCAGCTCTCCTCTGCGTTGCCCTCTTCCCCCCGCCCCCGCCATGGGCGCAGGACGTAACTACGACCCTGCGATGGAGCCTGCCTGCGAAGCCTATATGGAATTGAGTTCCAAGTACCATGCGAAAAGAAGTAAGTTTGGGACTTTCCTTTTCATCTTATAGCCATTATTGAATGCTGCTAGAGATTTTGATATAGTAGTCCCTCTTGTGTGCCATCAAGATCTTATATTGTGGGACGGAGGGGGTAGGAAATTGGATATCGTATTGCCCTCTTGTGTGCCATAAAGAACATTTCAGCACGCAGTTATGCATGCATGACTGAATACTACATCTAGGGAACTAGATATGGCAGAAAATTGCATATGGAGGAAGAGTATGGTATTGTTCTCCCTCTTGTCTGTGGTAACAATGCCTCGGCGGGCATGTATGGTTGGATCCTGCGAGAGGCAAGATATGGTAGAAGATTGTGTATTGACTTGAGAGGATGCGGTAGAGAGTTGTATAAAATGTTGCAACAGTTTGGCTGACACTAGGCAATACTTTGGTGCTAGGTGTGGCCCTAACACTCTGCTTTTATTCCATCTGATTAGTAGGATATCTCTTTTTCTTAAGATAATATGGATTTTGAATACAATAGACTGATTCGCCATTTTTTTGCATGTTAACCTGCAGAGCGCCAACTTCAACTTGTAACACTTGATCGCTCCAAGGCTTCTTCATGTATGGTAAATGAGAAATTGCAGAGTGTTCGTGAGTCTGCAACAAAAACAGTTCTTCAAGTAGCTAAAGTTGTTCTTGGCTTTTCGTCCTATGTCGGTATGTAACACATTGCCTTTATTCGATCTCTCTCTATCCTTTGTCTTCATCTAATCTATTATTGCATCTACAGATGGTAAACTGATGGCACGATCATCGGGCTTTCTAATTGATTGGGATGAGAGGAGTAAAGCAGGCACAGTTTTGACATCTGCCCGCATAATCTGTTCAAAGTATTCAGCCCTAAGCCAGTGGTCAGGTACAGATGAGTATGCACCTAATGCTGAGGTGAGTTCACAAACAAATGAATTTTGGAATTTTGGTTTATATGCATGCCCATGTATTTTTGTACTTACAAGTATGCTAAATGCACATTTATGTTATCTTTTGTATCCATCTTTAGATTGTTGCTCATTTATTGGATGAAGATGATGCTACTGTACCAGCAATATTGCTTCATTATGACAAGCACGTCAACATTGCTTTGATTAAGGTTGAGATAGAATTATGTGCTAAGATTCCTAGCTTCAGTGGTGACGTGATCTATGGTCAAGAGATATTTGTGCTTGGTAGAGATGAACATCAAAATTTGACTATTCATCATGGACGTGTTCAATTTATGGGCCCAAATAAATTTCAACGCCATCATTATCTCTTCAGTGGTTGTGTGATTAATCAGGTATAATTAATCGTACATCGTGATTGTCTCATAAATTATTATTAACTTATGTTGCTTATAATTCTAATGTTGGCAATTTAAATGTTTTAGCCTAGCATTGGAGGACCTGTTATTGACTTGAATGGACAAGTTTGGGGGATGGCTAATTTTCCAGGAACGGCATTTATTCCTTCCTCTATTATATTGAAGTGCTTGGATATGTGGAAGAAATATCAGTAAGTTTTCTTTCGTTGCTATCATTATATGATTTTAGTATTGAACAAATATCTTGAGAAAACTGAAACATGATAGATGTTGTTGTGCACTTGTGTTCACCCCAGTTCAATCTCACGGACAGAACTTGAGAGCATAAGAAACAAAGCACTTGAGATAAAATTACAGTATCAAGCAAGGGACCGGTTTCCCACCGTAAACAAGAGGGAGCGAGGTAATTCTAGGACGTGCATGCAAGTAAATTAGATCCTGCATGTGAGAAGCAATTGGCGTATCAAAGTCGTTACGGTGGGCGTTCCTGACTTCTCTTCTTGGATAAGGCAGCGTTTCAAAATTTCTTTTTTTGCGTGGATGTAATGACCCAGATAATGCCGGGAACTATAGAAAAAACGTCCAGTAATGTCTGGGATAAATACAAAAATAAAGGTAATGACCCAGATGATTCTCAAATACAAGAAGCCAACAACAGAAAAGAGCATATAACACAAGGTAATATCTTGGATAAATACAAAAATAAAGGATATCACAAGGTAAAATTGGATATAGCAAATATTCTACAAACTAACTAATAGGCAAGTGAATAGTAAATTTAAAATCATCTTATGGGAAGACCTCACGGATATAACATCTTTTTCTGCAATACGTAGTTTCACATGAAAGAACAATGAGATCCATGGATAGGTGCACCTGCATCATATTGGATTACCAAATGTAAATACACTGATGATACTCATACTACTTTGCACTACCCATTCAGTTTTGCTTAGAGGGAGACACTCCAGCACCTAATTGACACAATCAAATGCATCATAATCCGTTCTGATAGACTTTACTGGCTAAAAATCATCAGATCCACCACACCAAGAGATGGAATGGATCAAAAGTGCAACACTACTAACCTGGGAACCCCAAGAAAGCTCTAATTTTCACAGTTCTGCACCAAAGAGAGTCATTTTGTAGGCGGCTGATCCTTGCACGTCGTGGAGCGTCTGGTTGAAGCGCCATTTCTGTTGTTGGGGCTTCCTCCGCAGCTGCTGCTCATTGCTATTGGTTGGCCGGAATCGCCGGAGGAGGCGATGCATAACACCCCTCAGGAGTTGCTCTTTGCTGGATCTTGGTGCTTACCTCCTGATTCGGTCCTGCATGCATTCTCTTCTCATTCCCTGGACTATTGTACATCTATGTATGATGGAGCATCACGGAGCAAGAAGCTGGTTCATCCACCAGCATCACGGAGCAAGCAGCTGGTTCATCCACCTGCATACCATGGACCTAAAACGTCTTATAAAAGTTTAAAAGTTTACAGAGGGAGTAGCTTCTAGGGAGAGCTTTCGCAGTAATGAATCGTTTGCATCTACCTAATACTAATAACAAAATCAAAATGCTCAATAGCATACTGGTTATGCAACTGATGGAAAATCATGCAGATAATCATGTAGATGAATAAATAAATGGAAGTAAATAAATGTGGCAGTGGTAAAAAAGAGAAAGGAAACAAATTAGTCATTTTTGAATGGATTACCCTGAAGACAAGAAAACATGTTAAAGAAGACCAAAAGCAATGCCTTACAGTTTATAAGAATCTGAAGCAAAAAATGTTGGTATGGATCCCTATAGAACCAATGGCTGGGCAATAAGTATACAATTATGTTTGTTTCACGAATGTGCCAAAACTGATGTTTAAGAGGTATAAGCTCCAGTAGAAACAAGAAACTCGATAAATGATTCTTGTTTTAGTAGTAAGTTTTTCTTTTTATTTTACATGAAAAGTTGCATATCTAGTCATTGGTTAGTAATATAGCTAAGCACATTACATGCCAACATTGCAAGAGCATCTTTAGAATGTCAACCTTTAATAGACAAACGCTTATAAGTAGACCCTCCCAAACAAGCTGAATGTATTTCTGAAGGAATTAAAAAAGGCTGAATGGAGGAATATTCCATCAGAAATTAGGGCCTAATAATTGTGAGACAACATTACCAGTAGTAAGCCCATAATATATGCATCGGCTAGAAGGATTTACCTTTGACGACAGATCTGACGCAGAACTTGGATCTCCGAAACAAGCATCTGCAAATACTAGGTTTGGAGCAACACAAATTAAAACTGGACCACAGAATCTCAAATGAGAAAAGTAATACAATCTAAACTAATGGATTCAGACTTGAGCACACCTTAGGCCACAACAGGCTACAACACGAACACAAAAAACAATGGTTAAACCATTGTTTGTAGAAACAGAAACTAGAATAAATCAGCAAGACTGAAATATAGAAGTAAAAATAAGTTATACTAATTACCCTTGTTTTACCGAAAAAGGCTTTCACCCCGCTTTATATATAAAGCAAACCACCAAGCCACAACATCCAACAGAGTTCAAACAACACACACACACACCCACACGGAGGTCTCACAAGTAAGAGGTTCAGTGAGGGCACTGCTGAGGGCACAGCTCAACAAGCCCTACAAATAAAACACACTACAGCAGCATAGGAAATTCATATGGGAAAACCCAATTCATATGGGAAATTACCCTTGTTTTATCAACTGAAATATAAGAAGGCAAGTTATATCTGGTGACAACTCGTCTTTAAAAGCCAATTCATATGGGAAAATCCAGTACAATTCATCCTGATTCTGCACCTATAGACCCGAGATACTTCTCATCTCAGTACGAGCTGTAATGTTTGCTTCATCTTCTTTGAGCTAAACTGTTCTCTTCAAGCCCAGTATATGAACCCAATTATCTTACAGACCACGTTTCATATCCTAATTCTGTCGGTACGACCTAGAGACATGAAACCTACATAGATCTAATAATGATTACACTAATTATCTCTTATTTGTTAATGAAATAACTACATTCGATGGACCACGACAGACAGAAAATGCAGCATAGATACAAAGCTCCATTCATCGAATTGTTTTTTTTTTGGTTATTTTTGCAAGGTGTATCCCTCGGCTGCATATTGGGATGAAGCTTTCACCCATTAAATTTCTTGATCCAATTCATGTGGATAGGATCTTTCGTAGGTGTAATGTCGATTCGGGTCTAATAGTTCATGAGGTATATGTTGTCTACTGTTCCTTGTTTTCTTTAAAAATGTACACTTTTCCCTCTGTTGAGTAGTGCATGACAAATTGAACTGTAGGTGTCTCATGGATCAGTTGCTGACGAACTAGGAGTTAGACCCGGTGATATCATTGACTCCGTGAATGGAGAGCACAATGCTACCACAATTGAGGTAATTATCTTAACAGTAATAGCAGTAATTGTGTTATGTTGTTTTGTGAGTTATAAGTGGATAGAAAACTTATGTCTCATGTTTATGATCTTAATAACTCACATTTATTATTCTTGTTGTTGCTATCAGTTGGAGAACTTACTTATGAGAATATGTGAGAGTCATCTTGACGAAGGAGGAGTCATCGGTTCCTGTGTGGACATACCAGTAAGTTTATTTTTACTATGTTTGACTGCAGTTTACTTTTATATCTACTGCAAAAGGCCTTATGTTTATCTATAGTTACAAGACATTTATTAGTAGGTTGACCACACGGAATGAGGGAAATGCAGAAATATGATCGTAAGAAGACGTCTGTTTACTATATAAAAGGCACAAGTTTTCATGTAAATCACTTAAAAAATATTCAGATTATTCTAATTTTTCTCACATTAGTGTTTGTTACTCTTCTATTTAAGATAGGATTCTCCATTTTCCCATTGTGCATGAATGGAAAATGAGAAACAGTATAGGTAGAAGATGGAAATATATTTCAAAAGCCAAAGAAAGTATGGTAAGCAGAATTAACTAACTCAAATTAGCCTTTCGACACCTGAAAAAAATGGGAGAAAATAGATTACTGGACACCAAAAGCACATCCTTTTTTTGTCACATTTCTCTCATGTTTCATCTTGCCATCCCCCTTTTTCGCATCCTGTAGCTTCCCCCACGCAGGCTATATCAGGAGCATGAAGGAAGTACGTTAGCAGAAACATGTTGACTAGCAGCATCCCATCCCATGAGTTATACTGGATACTGCAACATCCCTTACAATCATTGTAGGAGTTCTTGTTTGTTCATCCTGTTCAACAGCTCTGCTTTATCTGTTTTAGCAGCACACATGCGTGGAGAATTATCTCACTAGGAGATTAAAATCAATATTTTCAAGGCTGCATCTATTTCTTAACTTCCAAATTCCCCAACACACAGCTGCTAAGCCCAGTGCATGAATTCTTTTACCTTTGGGTGAGAATTTCTCGGCCCATGATTTTTTTAGCTGATTGAGGAATAACATCAGCATGAATGAACACAGCAATCTCTCTCCAAACATCCTCAGGCATAGCAGATTCAAATAAAAAATGTTGGACAGCTCCAGGATGGCCTCAGTTGTACTAGTATTTTTTATCACCCAGCCATTTCGTTTTTATCATTTTGTCTTCTTAACAGCGCACCTTTTCTAACGACAACAAAAATGTTTTAACTTTGATAGATATTTCGGCTTTCTATATGTGTGTAAAAGAACTATCACCATATCTATCATCCATACAAATTTCACTGTAAACCTGCCTTTATAGTTTATTCCCCCAAGACCATGTGGTAACATCAGGAGCAACAGACAGACTAATCTGTTGAGCTTGTGACAATACAAAATCCTCTTTATGACACCTGTTAACCATCTCCTAAAACTTCGCTGCCATTGGTAATAGCATTGACTCACTGATTTATCCTTCTTATCACATATATCATAAAGAGCAGGGTATTATTGAGCAAAATTTATCACCAATCTATTTAGCCTCTCATTATTTGGTATTATCACCATTACAAATGATAGACTTTCTTGCCTTTCAAATTAATATTTTGAACCTTTAGTAGGCAAGCACAAGTCATCTGCCTTATTTTTCCTTGACATTCTCCTGCTATAAACGTTCCTGTTTTTAGAGTTTCCACCATCATTTATTAGGGATATTTACATTCATTTCCTCATAGTTTTAATAGCAAGAACTGTTTCTTTTTTGACCACAAATGTTATCCCAATTGACCTGGTGATATGTTCCATTTGTCCCAGCGCTTTGCTAGACAGTGTTCAGAAATAAGAGCATACAGCAAGTAGGGATGTTGGATAACTGGAATTAATCAATGTAGTCCTGCCATCAGTTTACATATATATCCCTGGTAGATATCAGAAGAAAGGCATAGGTTCAACCCATCGGGGCATCTTATAATCATATACCAGAATCTTTAGAAGTAATTAACTCAAGCTCGAAGACAGAGCATGGTTAAGAAAGCAGAGGATACAATTTACCAAAGGCATTATGTATCAGAGGAAAGGCTCACAAGGTTATTGAATATGAAGGGCGTTGTCAGATAAAATCCAACAAAGGATCTGGTGGTCCACAAGGGATCTGACGTGAGCATCGGTACTCAACTAGAGGAAGAAGATTGCAAGGAGATCAGATTATAGAAACAACTGACTAACTCAATTGTCAAATGCAAAGGAATTATGATTTCCAAATCAAGGGATCAGAAGCAATGCTCTGAGTAGGGATGGATAAGTTGAATAGCCTTACAGTACAATCAATGACAATTGGATTGGTCGAGAACCAATTCCAGTTAAAAGAATGGCAGCTTAGCCAGAGAAGTAATTTATAAGGATCAATGATGATTGCGTGCATTCGCAAACATATTGAGTCAACAAACTCAAAATGATAATGACAAGGAATGTCATTAAGACTACGAGACTTATGGGATTAACCATAATGCGAGCAAGCAAGAATTTCAAGAGCCAAAGGCTCCAAAGGATTTTCGGAAGATCGAATAGTATTTTGAAGACTTTTGTGAAACTCATGATCAACTGGGGATGAGCGGATACTTGACAAGTGCGGGGATTTATTTGAAGGGGTATTCATGTGGCAAAGAACTGCTAGGCAGTAGGCACGAAGTATTCTCGGAACAATAGAGAAAACTTCGGGTATCTTGTAATAACAAGAACAATGGGGAATGATCGTAAGAATGGCAAGTGTAAGTAGTTATCCATAAGGATTTATCGGTGGTCGGGAATAGCAAAAGTGATGGGCACAAAGTCTCGAGAGAATATCAAAGAGTATCTCCGAAATCTTCTGATGCAGTCGGTGACCATCTGGACTGAAGGGGCTCTCCGGGAGAAAGTATTTTCGAGAACCTAAAGTTAGTTTTTAGTAAAAATCGTTTAACCCGAATAGAAGAGGGTTCAGAATCCCAGAGTAAAGGTCGAGGAATAAAAGATCCTAATACCTCCCGATGGCGACGTGGGCCCATGGGCCACACAGCCATGTTAGTAAAAGTTTTTCAACGACTAGACTCGACTTCGGCCAAGGAGTTGAAAAAGGGGATTCCTACAGGCAGTCGGCTCTGATACCAACTTGTGACGCCCCCGATTCAATCGTACACTAATCATGCACGCAAATGTGTACGATCAAGATCAGGGACTCACGGGAAGATATCACAACACAACTCTAACAAATAAAATAAGTCATACAAGCATCATAATACAAGCCAGGGGCCTCGAGGGCTCGAATACAAGTGCTCGATCATAGACGAGTCAGCGGAAGCAACAATATCTAAGTACAGACATAAGTTAAACAAGTTGCCATAAGATGGCTAGCACAAACTGGGATACAGATCGAAAGAGGCGCAGGCCTCCTGCCTGGGATCCTCCTAAACTACTCCTGGTCGTCGCCAGCGGGCTGCACGTAGTAGTAGGCACCTCCAGAGTAGTAGTCGTCGTAGCCGAAGGTGGCATCTGGATCCTGGGCTCCAACGTCTGGTTGCGGCATCCGAGAAGAAGAGGAAAACGAGGGAAAAGAGGGAGCAAAGCAACCGTGAGTACTCATCCAAAGTACTCGCAAGCAAGGAGCTACACTACATATGCATGGGTATATGTGTAAGGAGGCAATATGAGTGGACTGAACTGCAGAATGCCAGAATAAGAGGGGGATAGCTAGTCCTATCGAAGACTACGCTTCTGGCAGCCTCCGTCTTGCAGCATGTAGAAGAGAGTAGATTGAAGTCCTCCAAGTAGCATCTCCAAGTATCATCTCCAAGTAGCATCTCCAAGTAGCATCTCCAAGTATCATCGCATAGCATAAACCTACCCGGCGATCCTCTCCTCGTCGCCCTGTAGAAAAGCGATCACCGGGTTGTCTGTGGAACTTGGAAGGGTGTGTTTTATTAAGTATCCGGTTCTAGTTGTCATAAGGTCAAGGTACAACTCCAAGTCGTCCTGTTACCGAAGATCACGGCTATTCGAATAGATTAACTTCCCTGCAGGGGTGCACCAACTTACCCAGCACGCTTGATCCCATTTGGCCGGACACACTTCCCTGGGTCATGCCCGGCCGCGGAAGATCAACACGTCGCAGCCCCACCTAGGCAAAACAGAGAGGCCAGCACGCCGGTCTAAACCTAAGCGCACAGGGGTCTGGGCCCATCGCCCATAGCACACCTGCACGTTGCGAGGGCGGCCGGAAGCAGAACTAGCCCCCTTAATACAAGAGCAGGCTTACGTTCCAATCCGGCGCGCGCCGCTCCGTCGCTGACGTCTGAAGTGCTTCGGCTGATACCACGACGCCGGGATACCCATAACTACTCCCGCGTAGATGGTTAGTGCGTATAAGCTCGTAGCCAACTCAGATCAAATACCAAGATCTCGTTAAGCGTGTTAAGTATCCGCGAACGCCGAACAGGGCCAGGCCCACCTGTCTCCTAGGTGGTCTCAACCTGCCCTGTCGCTCCGCCACAAAGTAACAGTCGGGGGCCGTCGGGAACCCAGGCCCACCTCTACCGGGATGGAGCCACCTGCCCCTTCAGCCCCCAACTCCGAACAGTATCACAGGTAATGTAACTGTGTAAAGTATATAGTATATGCCCGTGATCACCTCCCGAAGTGATCACAACCCAGTAGTATAGCAAGGCAGACGGACAAGAGTGTAGGGCCACTGATGGAACACTAGCATCCTATACTAAGCATTTAGGATTGCGGGTAAGGTATCAATGACTGTAGCAGCAATGACAGGCTATGCATCAGAATAGGATTAACGGAAAGCAGTAACATGCTACACTACTCTAATGCAAGCAGTATAGAGTAGAATAGGCAATACCTGGTGATCAAAAGGGGGGCTTGCCTGGTTGCTCTGGCAAGAGAGAGAGGGGTCGTCAACTCCGTAGTCGAACTGGTCAACAGCAGCGTCGGTCTCGTAGTCTACCGGAGAGAAGAGGGGGAAGAAATAATGAATACAGAGCAAACAAAGCATCACAAAATATAACAAGGCAATACGCGATGTTCGGTGTGCCCTAACGCGGTAGTAGGTGATACCGGTGAAGGGGGGGAAAACATCCGGGAAAGTATTCTCGGTGTTTTGTGTTTTCTGACAGATGAACCGGAGGGGGAAAGTTGCGGGTTTGATATGTTAGGGGTGTGTGGTGGACGAACGGGCTACGTATCAGGGTTCGTCTCGTCGTTCTGAGCAACTTTCATGTACAAAGTTTTTTCATCTGAGCTACGGTTTATTTTATATTAATTTTAAAAGATTAAAATCATTTTTAGCATTTATTTAAATATTTTAATCCAGCATTATCCAGAACAGTGCACGCTGACGTCAACATGACGTCAGCAGTCAACAGAGGCGTTGACTGGTCAACTGACGTGTGGGTCCCGTTTGTCATTGACTGTTTAGTCTAATTAATGTCTAACTAATCTAATTACTTTTTAATTAAACTAATTAGTTAATTAGGTTAATCTAATTATGATTAATTAACTTAATTAATTCCTTAATTAATTAATTAATTTAATTATTATTTATTTATTTAATATATATTTTTTAATTCTTTATTTTTTAAAACCGTTCTGGGGCGGGCCCATATGTCATAGGCCCTGGGGCATAACGGGCGACGGGTGCGGGGTGGCCCGAACGGGCGCTACGGGCACCCGACCGCAGGCAGAGGCCATGGCCCGACGCGGCTGGGCGTCGGCGGCCAAGGCGCCGGCCAAGGGAGGCAGCGGAGGTGGCCGCGGGGCGCAGCGATGAGGGGTAGCGCGGGGAGGAGGCCGCGGGTGGTGGCCGGAGTGGGGACCGGACCGGCGAGCGGGAGGCACGGGTAGCAGGGGGCTTCGGTGGTGGCCGTGGCCAGTGACGGCAAGCGCGGGTGCCGGCGCGCTCCAGGGAAGCGCGGGCGTGGACAGAGCTCAGGGGGGGGGGTTCGCAGCGGGCGTCGCCCGAAGCAAGCGGGCGCGCGAGGGAGAAGTCGGGGACGGGCGCGTGCGGTGCGCACGCGCTGGAGCCAAGAGGGGCGGTGACCACGACGGGACAGCGCGGGCGCGTGGCCACGCACGGGCGAGGGGCGACGGCGAGTGAGCGTGAGCTCGTGTGGAGAACGGCAACCGCGACGACGAGGAGAGAGGGAGATGGGGATGGCGCTCACAAGGGGTTGCAGGGGACTGGGCAGCGGGGCGCGAGGAGGAAGACGGGGACGCCGGCGACGTAGGGGAGGCAGTCCGGCGAGGTGGTCTCCGGCGACGGCGTCGAGCGCGTGGGGGTCGTTCGGGGAGGATTGGTGGAGCGAGGCGGCGACGATGGCGTTCCGGCGACGGAGTGGTGGGGCGGGGCAGCCCGGCGACGATGGGGCGGCGTCGGGCCCCGGCGTCGGGCTCGGGGGCAAGGGGATCGGGGCGAGGTGCGTTGGGGCGCCCCCGATCCAGATCGCGCGGGGGGGGGGGGAGGAGAGTGGGGATCGTGGGGAAGGGGGTTAGGGTTTCGGTGCCCCCCGGGAGGGGTTAATGGCCTGGGTCTGGGCCGGCTGTGTGGCTAGTTGGGCCTCCTGGCCCAGGGGAGAGGGGGGGTTCTCTTTTTTTTTTGTTCTTTTGTTTTCTGGTTTTAATCTTTTCTTTTATTTACTTTATTTGTTTCTGTTTTCCTTTTCTTATTTAATAGTTTATAGTTTTTAGAAAAAGTGAAACTCACCCCTCAATTAGATTTGTAAAGTCCACTGTTCTCACAAAAAGTTCGGGACAAAAGTAAAGTACCTTGTATTCTCTATTAATTAAAAAGACATTTAAGTTATTGTTTCGGTCATTGTTTTATTTATTTTAGTGCCTCTAATTATTTTATAATGATGTGGATCCTCCACCGTAATTACTTATGATTTATCCGACACAACCCGATCAATTTAGTTTTAATATTTGAAAACCTTTGTTGTTTGCCTATTTTTGAATTTGAATTTCGAATCAGTTTTGAACTAACGCGAGATTAACAACAGTAACTGTGGTGACGTGGCATCGTTAACGTGGGATTACTGTAGCCTAATTATCCGGGCGTCACAGGAGGCCTGCTCTCCGGCCCCCAGTGCGCCTCCTCCCCCTTTGGCCGTACCATCACCCCTGGCCCAGATCTTCCTCGGCTGTGCTGGGTCGGGACTGCTGCCCTCCCCTCCGTCGTCTCCTGGGGCGGGGGCGGCCCGGATCATCACGCCTCTGGCGGCCCAGCCCCCCCTCCCCGGTCTGCCGCCTACTCCCGTCGCAGTCGGTCGGCCTCCTCCCCGGTGGTGGCCTCCCGCCGGAGTGCTCGGCTGGACGTTGCCCACCCTGCGGGCAGCCCGGCGCTGCCCATCCCCGAGCGGGCGGAGCTCCGCGCTACCGCCCGTAACCTGGAGCCAGGTACACCCTCCATTCCCCCCTCTGCTTCGTCTTGTTCTTTCTCTGCGCTTGAGTCTGTTCCGCTGGGTCATCTCGCCAAAGTGGCCTCCGACTCCGCGATCATTTTCCGAGGGGAAGTTGGCCCCCCTCTCGCCCAGATCGCGGCCATCAGAGCCCGTGAGGTTCTCGATGGGAAACTTGCGGAGGCCCGGGTGGCCCTCCTTGTTCCCCCAGCCGCCTCTATGTCTGGGGGATCTTCCTCTCCGCCTCGGCCGCAGCCGACGGCCCCTCCTCCCTCGGTGGCCGCGCCGGAGATTCGGGGACGCACCCGCTCCCGCACGGCGGCCCTTCGTGCGCTTAGCGCTTCCTGTGTTCTGGGGTCAAGCAGCCCCCCAATGGCTCCTTAATGCGGGCCCTCTTCTGGAACATCCGCGGCTTCGGCCATGATGGCCGCCGCCGCCAGTTAGTGGAATACATGCGAGATGAGCACATCGACATCGTGGCTGTGCAAGAGACCATGCGTCGCGATTTTGCGCTCCCTGAGCTTGACCGGCTGAGCTCTCACCTCTTTGCGTGGCACTGGCTCCCTTCTAGTGGGAGCGCGGGCCACTCGGGTGGCATCCTTTTAGGTGTGAAGAATGCCACCTTTGAGGTGGGCAGCATGGATAGGGGCGAATTCTTCGTCAGCATGGAGCTTTTCGAGAGGTCGCTCAACTTCAAGTGGGAGATCATCATTGTCTATGGACCGGCCGATCATAGTAGGTCGGCCTCCTTCTTGGAGGAGCTCCACCGAAAAATCTCGGCCGCCTCCCTCCTCGTGGTTGTCGGGGGCGACTTCAACCTGCTGCGTGTTGCGGAGGACAAGAACAATGGCAATGTTTGCTTTGCCCGGATGGACATGTTTAACGACTTCATTGCCGACCTCGCCCTCCGGGAGATTGATCGGGTTGGGGCCCGTTTTACTTGGACCAACCGACAAGCCTCCCCGACCCTGTCCGTCTTGGACAGGGTCCTAGTTTCCCCGGAATGGGACCTCCGATGCCCCCTAGCCTCTCTTCGCGCCATCACCCGGATTGGTTCCGACCACGTCCCCTTGCTCCTCTCCTCCGCGGACGAGCATCCGCCGATCCCCCCTCGGTTCCGGTTTGAGACCTTCTGGCTTTCCCAGGCCGGGTTTACCGACGCCGTCTGTGCTCGGTGGATCGAGGCTCGGGCCCACCCCCACCCTCGCCCCCCTTCTGCTATTGACGTGTGGCACTTCTGTGCGAAGCGTGGCCGGCAATTTATGAAGGGCTGGGGGGCCAACCTGGGCCGTGACGCCAGGGAGCGTAAGAAGGCGTTGCTCACCGCGATCCAGGCCCTCGACTTTCGGGCTGACGCGGTGGGTCTCTCCCCGGACGAGTGGCTCTCCCGCTATGACCTCGAAGACCAGCTCTCCGTGATTTACACCGATGAGGAAGCCTATTGGCGCCTTCGGGGCGCTCAGCGTTGGGTCCTGAAGGGTGACGCGAATACGGCTTACTTCCAGGCCAACGGGCGCCGTAGACGCAACACCATTCCCTACCTTTGGGATGGGGTAACCCTCCTCCAGGACCCCCGGGACATCCGCTCCCATGTCGACGGCTTCTATCGTTCCCTCTTCTCTCCCGCTCCTCGGAGCGGCATCTCCCTCGCCCCTGATTATTGGGCCCGCGCCCAACTTGTCTCTGACGCAGAGAACGCGTCCCTGACGGCCCCCTTCTCTGAGTAGGAGGTCTGGGAGGCCATCAAGGGTATGAACTCCTCCTCTGCTCCGGGCCCGGACGGTCTTCCGGTCATTTTCTTCCAGACCTTCTGGAACGTGATTAAACCAGAGGTCATGGCCATCTTTGATGAATTCTTCATGGGATCTATTGACCTAGGCCGCCTCAACTTCGGGACCATCTCCCTCATCCCCAAGGTCCCTGGGGCGACTGACATCCGCCAGTTCCGCCCGATTACGGTCATTAACGTGATCTTCCGGATCCCGGCCAAGGGGTACGCCAATAGGGTGACCCTGCTTGCAGATCGGATTACCCATCCTAACCAATCAGCCTTCATTAAGGGTCGGTACATCCTGGATGGTGTCCTGGTGCTTCATGAGGTTCTTCATGAGGTCCCGGTCAAGCGCCTGAAGGCGGTCTTTCTGAAGATCGATTTTCACAAAGCCTATGATACGGTTAGCTCGTCCTTCCTTAGGGAAGTCCTTCTTCGGAAGGGCTTTGACGACCGGTGGATCACGAGAGTCATGCAAATGGTCTCTTGCGGTCGCACGGCGGTCAGCATCAACGGCGAGATCGGTCCCTTCTTCCCTACCCTATGTGGGGTGCGCCAAGGCGACCCCTTCTCCCCGTTCCTCTTCAATATGGTCGTGGACGCTTTGGCCTCCATTCTCGATAAGGCTAAAGCCGCGGGCCACATCCGAGGTATTACCCCCCACCTCTCTGGGGGCTCGGGAATCTCCATCCTCCAGTATGCTGACGACACGATCATCATGGTCGAAGGCTCGGAGATGGACATCACCAACCTCAAGTTCCTCCTTCTTTGCTTCCAACAGATGTCGGGCCTCAAGATTAACTTCGATAAGAGCGATGTTATGGTGATGGGATATTCCCCCGCTGAGTCTGTGGCCATTGCCAACAGACTTAATTGCCGCCTGGGCTCTTTCCCCACTACCTACCTTGGGACGCCCATTAGTGACTCGCGCCTCTCTGTCGCAGACCTACGCCCCTCCGTGACCAAGCTCCAGACCAGATGCGAGCCCTGGCAGGGGAGGTGGCTTTCCAAGGCGGCCCGGACTATCCTTATCAACTCCTCCCTCTCCAGCCTCCTCTTGTTTCTTATGAGTTTCTACAGCCTCCATGAATCTCTCCATAAGGAGATCGCCAAAATCCAGTCCCGATTCTACTGGGCTGGCGAGCATGGCCAGCAGAAGTATCACATGGTCAGCTGGCCTGACATCTGCAAGCCCAGGGAGCAGGGTGGATTGGGCATCATGTGCTCTAAACGGATGAATATTGCCCTTCTATCCCGGTGGCTGTGGCGTATCACGCAGGGTCATGGTGGCCTCTGGCTGGACATTATCCGGAATAAGTACCTGCGTGGTCAACCCCTTGCCTTTTGCCAGAAATCGGGAGGTTCTCAGTTCTGGCAGTCCCTCGTCCAGCTTCTTCCGGTGCTCCGCATTGGTACCTCTATCTCGGCGGGGTCCGGCCTCTCGACGCTCTTCTGGTTTGATCGCTGGGCCGGCGACTCTCCCTTTGCGGCCTGCTTCCCCACCCTCTTCTCTATCGCTTTCGACCCCATGATCTCTGTTGATAGGGCCCTTCTTGACTTAGGGCGCCTCGCTTTCCGTCGGCCATTTGGGCCGGCGGAATCCGCCGCCTGGCGTGAGTTGCTTGACTGCGTTGCTCTGCATGAGCCGGTGGTGGATGGGGATTAGGATCTTGTGCGCTGGCACCTGGAGCCGTCGGGCCAGTTCTCTACCAAATCGCTATACTTGGCCATTGCCCCCTCATCCGCTCCCCTCCCCCTATCGATGGTGTGGTCCGTCCGCGTCCCCCTGAAGATTCGCATCTTCATGTGGCAGTGGATCCGTGGACGGATCCCGTCCGGTGTGGAGGTCCGCAAGCGTAATGGCCCGGGCACTGGTATCTGCCCCCTCTGTGCTGTTCCCGAGGACTCCAACCACATCTTCTTCGCCTGCGTCTCCGCCCGGTTCCTCTGGAGCTGCTTTCGCGAGATTGTCGGTGGGAGTTGGTGCCACACCAATTTCCCGGACTTTTTTGCTGAACTCCAATTGTCCCCTTCGTCCTCTCGCCACATTAGGTGGCTCGAGGTTGGGGTCCTTGCCTGGACGCTTTGGACCGTTCGCAATAAGCTAGTGATCCAGCGTACTCCTCTTCGTCGCGCTATTGATGCTCTCTACAAATTCTCTGGTTTCTTGCAGCTTTGGCGGCCGCTTAGCCGCCCCCTGGATCGGGACGCCATCTCTGCCTTCATCGCCGATCTCCGCTCGATGGCCGTCCGCCTGTCGCCCCCGCCGCCGCCGCCTCCGCCGGAGCCTGACTAGATCGCCTGCACTGGGCAGGCTTTGTTTTTTCTCTTTCTTCTGGGCTTGTTGAGCTGTGCCCTTAGCAGAACCTTAATACTTTGTTGTGGTACTTGGGTGGTGTGTGTGTGTGGACCTGTTGTGGTTGTATGTCTTGTGGCGGTTTGCTTTATTTATAAAGCGGGGCGAAAGCCTTTTTCGGTAAACCAACATAAGGCAAACTGGCATTGTTCTATCCTTACTAATTGCAGTGCATTAGTAAGAAAACTAAAACGGTCCCTTGCGCAAGTGAAGTAGCAGGCTTCCTTGCACCAGATAAAGAATGAATTCAAAAGATTATGTGGACTGAATTATTTTAGAAACTGAAAATAATGTTACCAAAGTTGGGAATCCAAATATTCAGCTACAGCAGAGGACTTGCGGGCATGTGTTTTGACGAAAAAGGGTTTCCCCCCGCTTTATAGATAAAGCACCATCACCACCACATTCGAGTAAGAAGATACAAACGCACTCCACCACCACACTCAACGCACACACCCAAGGCGAGATACAAAGGTGCCGAGCACCGAAAACACCACCCCAACGACGACTAAGCACCCTAATGATTAGCCGAAGACCACCATGAAGATGAACAATCAACCGAGGAGCGGTGAGACGGACATGGACGGAGCGGGGACTCCAAGACGATGCCTTCATGAAGGATACGACCGTAGAAAGCCGTCATCATCTGATCCTGAAGATCAAGTTTTCACCAGGAGTGACACGCAGGAAGTGGGAGCACCACGACGGAGCCTGCAGGGAGGGGAACGACGTCCACGGACTCCGCCTCCGTCGGCCAATATCGGGACTGGGCAAGTGGTGAACCCCGGTGCTCCTACCCCTCCGTCGCAACCCCGCTCCGCCAACCACCCGCAACCATGCCGCCCAAGCGACCGTGGCTGCCCGCCCGCACCCGAGCTGCGCGATCAGCCCACGACCAACGCGCCTCCCGCTGCCAGAGCCGCCACCCTGCCTCCAGACCACCCCGATGACCACCAAAGGCCGAGACTAAACAAATCCGCACCCCAACCGCCTCCGAGACCGCCGGCCAACCCCCTCTGCCTCGAGCAACGCCGGAACCAAGAACACGCGAGGATGGGGAAGGGGGAGGGGGAGGAGTGGCCCACGGCCACGACCGGCAACCACCTTAGGCCGGCGATAGGTAGCTTAGCAGCGGAGCCCCCGTCCCTCCAACCAGCTCCCCGCCTCGAAACCACCAGTTTTGCCCCACCCAGCCATTGGCCCGACCCTGCGCGAGACCACGGCAGCGGCCCGTCGCCGGAGCAGAGAAAGCAGAGCCCTCGCCGCCACGTCCATGGATGGCCATTAGAGAAGTCTCCCGCATTGTACGACGCCGACCACCTGCAAGGGCCCGACCAGGCAGCGGCGCACGCATCCACCCGCTGCCACGCCGCCTCCCTGCCCATGAGCCATGGCAGTGGAGGCCGACCGCGACCCAGGTCGCCCGCGACCCGCGGCTCCAGAGGCGGATCTGGGTGCGCCGCCGCGATGCAGCCGCCCGCCACCACCGGCCTCTAGCCCGCACCACCTCCGTGCTGCCCGTCGCATCGCCGTCATGCACCGTCGCCGGCCCACTCCGGAGTGCCACTGAGCTGCCGCGCCCAGCGCCGGGCGCCGCATCCGGCCTGAGGAATCCGTCCCACGCCGTATCCCCCGTGCGCGGAGACGAGAGAGCCCCGCCGCCGCCCGCGATGAGCGGGCTTCGGCCGCTCGCGCCCCCCGGCGGCGGCGAGGGAGGAGGGAATGGAGGAGGGAGGGACTGGCAGCGGCGCTAGGGTTAGGCCCCCCGGACGCCCGCGGGAGCGTCGCGGGAGGAAGGGGACCTGCGGACATGTGTTTTGCCTACAGAAATCATTAGTCAGTTGCATTCTTATGCGAATTTTTGTCCCATTAATGGTTTTTTCACCGTTTGCAGTTGTGGTGTTCTTTCTCTTTCTACTACCATCAGCTATCGTACGGAATACTCTGTGTTGTGATCACCTTTCAACAGCGAACCGTTTTTTGGTACCAGTATAATTCATTAACTCTTCCTCAGCATGAAGTTTTGCAACTAAACTTGAAATAGTTTTGTAGAAGGCTATTTTTGTGTTCCTTGAAGAGTTTCCAATTTAATTGCCTCATGTTTAAATAACTATAACTTATTTTTCTAGCTGCTCTGTCCACACACACACACACACACACGCACACAACCCATTGGCACTCGTAGCGCGTGCTCCCCACATGGGTTGAGCCGCAGGCTGTGCACCACATTCCGTAGGTTTTCTAGACTTAGTTACAATGCCACATGTCGTCTTAACCCGCCGTCAAGTTTTTGAAAAAAGAACAACCCCGTCCTTGAAAGTATTATGTATTTTTTCCTCTTTTATTTGTATATAATATCTTAACCTGACTAGCTTGTGCCAAGTTCACTTAACTAGTCTTGAAAATGAGGATGTTGGAGCCAATGCAGCTCAGATGTGAATATGGGTGGTCTGTTATGACTGAGATCTATCGTTCTTTTGCATTTCTACATGCATGCTTCCAATCCTATAAAGAACCTATCGTTTTTTTTACGCTTTAGAATTTGTGATTTAGGTGTACAGAAGGCCCTGAATCCTCTGCCTTTCTTTTTGAAAAATTACAATTTTATTTTATTTTCCTAGAGCACTCATTCTGTGAACACAAGGGATAAACTTCTCTGCAAGCTTTTTAAACCATTTTGATGACTTGGTGAAATCTCTACCAGAGCATCTCTTATAGTAGCACCCATACATCTGCTTTTTCTCATGATATCTATCTGATAAAGTTTCAAAGGAGTTGGAATGTTTAGTACTACTACCTTTCATATTTCTCTTGCTTGAGTATGCATGTTCTTATCTAATAAAATTCTCTTTCAAAGCAGTCTTTCACCTTTAACGTGTCTTGTGACTGGGAAGGCTCGTGGTCCTTCTGGGTTGCTCAACATTGAGTTTTTTTTCTATCCTTTTGTGTTCCACCACCTTCTATCCATCATTTAA
This sequence comes from Triticum aestivum, assembly GCF_018294505.1. Classification (NCBI taxonomy): domain Eukaryota; kingdom Viridiplantae; phylum Streptophyta; class Magnoliopsida; order Poales; family Poaceae; genus Triticum; species Triticum aestivum. The sequence goes on from NC_057813.1 coordinate 156,549,865, forward strand.
AGCTTCAACATTTACTTCAGTCTTCTTAAGATCACCTTTCTATGTTATGATGATACCTTCTTCACCAGGCTTCCTGTTTTTTTTGCGTATCGTCTACATATGGTTCACATTCTTCCTCACCTTAGCAGCTCAAATTGAATGATCAACTTCGTTCTTTTCGCCAGTCCCCCATGACCTTAGCAGGAGCAGATTTGGATTTGGCATGAGTAGGTTTTGGGCACAGTGTTTTATCAGAACAAGAGTAGAAAGCATTCTTAGAGCAAAATATTTTCACCACTCTTATAAATTTTAAAGCTTTCTTAGATTCTTGTTTGAGTAACTTTTTCCTTCTTACCACCATTTCTTTATCATTTGCATTGTTTTTCAATTTACAGGTTGGTATATTGCACGTGCGGAAAGGTCGCAAAGATCCGAGGCGCAGATGCACTTTAAGTCTGAGATTAAATGTAGCAGAAGGCGTAGGCGTTCACAAGTGGTATGCATCCTTTCAACTAGTATGAGGCTTCTAGTAAAAGGCATATGGATTTGGGGCTCGGGCCAATAGGGTTGTACTCCCTCTGTAAACTAATATAAGAGCGTTTATATCACTACTCCCTCCGTCCGCGAATAAGTGTACATCTAGCTTTTGTCTTAAGTCAAAGTTTTAATACTTTGACCACCTTTCTAGGAAAGAGTAAAAGCATTTATGGCACCAAATTAGTATCACTAGATTCGTTTTGAAATGTACTTTCATAATATATCAATTTGATGTCATATATGTTATTACTATTTTCTATAAAGTTGGTCAAAATTTTAAAACTTTGACTTAGAACAAAAGTTAGATGTACACTTATTCGCGGACGGAGGGAGTACTTTATAGTGATCTAAACGCTCTTATATTAGTTTACAGGGGGAGTATGTTTTATGTTTGTATATCCGAATGTGTGTTTCCCTCCGTTCATTTCTATGTGAGATAGATGTTTTAACAATGAAATTCCACTTTCCAGGTACTTTAACTGTCGAAGTATGAGATACTTGTCAGTGCAAGAGAGTGCGCCTAGTTGATTTGATGAATATGGTGGGATAGGCATTTTAACTTTCCCCCCCTCTAGGTGCTTAATATATTATTATATGAAACAAAGATTGATCATATATCTGCTTTTTTATTGCAGAAGAAAAGCGGCACCACTAGTCAACGAATTGGAATCCGTGACTTGCCTAGAGTGCAACTGTCTGGATGAACGCTTGTACAGTAGGTAGTTTATTCATGCAGGGAGTAGCAAGGAGACCAGGGTGCTGCTGTGACACTGGTTGTGGCCTAGATAATTGGTTTCAGGGCTGTTGGTCAGAGTCAAAATTTATGGCAACTTTGTTCTGGGGCTACCATTATAGGCATTCGTTGATGACGGTTTCAGGGAGACGTGCTTGTGTTGCATGAGCTGATTTGCTGACATAAACAAATGATCAGCGTTTTTCTTGTATTATTAATGGTTGGTTTTACAAGCATTTGTTGTCTTCTCTTAGTTAAAATTATGATTTCCCAGATGTGCTGCCTAGAGCATCTCCAAAAGCAGACCCAAAAAATGAGCACAATACCTAAAAATTAAACAGTTTTTTTTTGGCCCAAAATTCCAATAGCAGACTTACCGATCATTTTATCTTCTAGTAACCTAAGGGCAACTCCAACCGTCTAACGCATTTTGTCCGTTTGGGTCTGCGAGGGCAAAAACCACGGCCCAACACGATGACCCATTTTGTGAAACGGTTAGTTTTGTGTTTGCCCTGATGCAAATCTGCCTCAAATTTAGGCCACGTTTCGTGTCCACACTGATACGAGATAGACGTGTCACACTTCTGCTTCTTGTTCGGCCTGGACCCGCGCGTTGGCCACCCAACCACATCCGATTTTTTGTTAGAAAAGACCACATACGTTTCTGGATTGATAAAAAAGATTACCTGCTCATCATATCGACAAAAAAAGACCGGCTATGCCATGGCGGCAGGCTCGGCAGACGACACATGGCACCTGCCGCCACAGCGCACGGCGGCGGGAGGTCCTATATGACGCTCTTTGCGTCAAGTTGCTGGTGTTTCGCACAGAGCATCCACTTGGCGGGCTTGTTGGGCCGTTTTCTGTTTCTACTGTTTCCCTTCTGTCTAAAAAAAAATACCATAGTTGCAGGGATTCGAACCCAAGACCTTACACTATACAAAAAGTGGAACTACCAGTTAATGATTCTTCAGCAGCGCCAAGCTTAAAGAACCAAACAGGCAGCGCAGTCCAAAATATATATCTTGAATTTCAAAAGCATTTTTATTAAAAAAAACAAAGGGATCTGTGACACACAAGCAAATTGCTGATTCAAAAAAAAACGAAATGTTTGAAAAATCAGGAACATTTTTTTGAAATGGAACCTTTTTAAATTCCAAGGCAGAAATTGAAAACACGAACATATTTGAAAAATGTGAAAACAAGAACATTTTCTGAAAATTTTAAACTGAACAATTTTCAAAACTCCTGAAAAGTTGAAAACATGTGCATTTTTGAAAATTGCGAACAATTTTTGGAAACGAGAACATTTTTGAACTGCCCAATTTTTTTGAAATTTGTGAACAAAAAGTTGAGACTGAACAATTTCAAAACTCCTGAAGAAATGAAAACATGCACATTTTTCAAATTTGTGAACAAATTTTGAAAGCGGGAACATGTTTTGAACCGCCCGAACATTTTTTGAAATTTGTGAACAAAAATTTGATATTGAACAATTTTGAAACACCTGAAAAAATTAAATGTGCAAATTTTATAAAATTGCGAACAATTTTTTGAAAACGGGAACATGTTTTGAACAGCCCGAACATTTTTTGAAATTTGTGATTTTTTTTTTTGAAAATGAACAATTTTGAAACTCAAAAGTGAGAGTGTGCACATTTTTCTGAATTTTTTTTGAACAATTTTCAAAAATGGGAACATTTTTTGAAATTCCTGGGCAATTTTTGAACAAATTTTGAAAGCGAAAACATATCTCTTAAACCGAACATTTTTTAATTTGTGAACAAATTTCGAAAAGACGAACACTTTTTTAAAATTCTAAAAGTTTATCAAATTTCTAAACAAAAATTTGAAAACAGGAACATTTTTTTTTGCCTAGGCGAACGAAAAAATTGAAAGTGCAGAAAATGATTTTGGAAAACATGAATTTTTTTTGAAGTTGCTAACAAATTATGAAATTCTGAACAAAGTTTTAAACCATAAACTTTTTTTGAATTTTTGAACAAATATTTAAAATGGGACATTTCATGAAATATGTACATTTTTTGAACCAAAGCGAACAAATTTTGCAAATTATGAACAAAATTTGAAAACAGGAACATTTTTTGTAAAAATGAACAAAATTTGTAAAATGCGAACATTTTTGACAAAGAAAAAGAAATCTGAGAAAGAAAATGAAAATGAAAAGAAAAGAAAATCAGAGAAAAAAGAAACAAGTAAAGAAAATAAACATAAAAAGGAAACACTGAGATAAAAGGAAAAAATAAATAGAAAAAACAGAAAAGAAAGAAATCCGGTTCAGGAACCTTTTAGAAGGTTCCCGAAACGTAAAAAACCGGCTGGGAACCTTCGGAAGGTTCCCAAAACCGGGAACAGTGAAAACGCGCAGACGGGCCGGCCCAAAATCGAACGATCGCCTGATCGCCTGTGTGCGAAGCCGCGTCTGTTTGCCACAGAGAGCGGCGAATAGGGAATTCCCACGGCGGCAGCCTGTGCATCACAGGGAATTGGCCGGGCCAACAGAACGGAAACACGCTAGTTGGCCACACGACGCGACGCGATTTTGGACTGTAGGGTTTTTGATTTGTTCTGCGCATGCATAGCAAGTACTACACGCAAGACCCTCAAAAAAAAAAAAGCAAGTACACGCACATGCACCACCATTCTACTAGCGGGGCAAAGCCTGTATGCATGAGGCACGCACAGCAGGCGCTGGTGGTGCCCAAAAATTGTTGCATGTACTTGGATGAGGCGCGGTAACCGAAAACAATCGTCTCTCATCTGTTTCACGCATGTATTTAGGCTGAAAGTCCTCCTATGCATGCATGCGCAGAACCAACTAACAGCCCTGTAATCCAAAGTCGTGTTGCGCCATTTTTTTTGTTAATAATAAATAATGATCCAGTTATTCTAAAACTGATAAAGGTAACTTAGAATGTTGAAAAATGAAAAGGACGCTATGAGTAATAGCGTCCAAGCTGGCCGCTAGTGTGAACCATATCCAGGTCTGGATGCTAGTATTATCAGCGTCCAATGCATGGTTCAACTAGAACAAAAGAGCAAGAACAATGACCGGCAAAAAATGCATACGTGATAAACTAAAGATGGCACAAGCAACAAAAATTAAGAAGAGACAACGCACTTGGCTGGACCCCGCAAGTCAGCAAGACGTTTCGATCCCTCCATGCGGTACCCTGGCAATGAGTGAGTCAGATTCTTAGGAGTTGGATATGCTTGTAAGGGCATCTCCAACGTGAACCCCTAAACCGCTTGCAATTATTAGGATCGAGCAGTACATACGTGTTTTGTCATTCAATGCGATACTCCATTGGTTCATGGATCGGTTTGGATGTCTGTTTCCTCATAAACCGGAGGCAAACTAGGGGGTCTTGCGGGCGTCTAGACCAATGTCACGTACGCATCCGACAACTCGATCCCATTCAAAAACCATCCCGTGTGAAACTGTTACTTACATTCATGTTGGCCAGCGCAGTTCCAGAGCAGACTTGACGGTCCGGTATTGATACCTGTCAGAGGGACACGACTGGACGAGCACGCGACATTGATTCAATGCAGACTTGGCAACTGAGAAGCCTACTCCGGCCGCTGCGTCGCATTGAAGCTGGCATCCAATCCCTTCGTCTGGCCTTGATGCCTATTTAAGTAGGAATTGGATGTCGTCCAACCCTATTCGCTCCTCACTGCTCTGGCACCGTCCACACTCTTCGCACCTCACTGCTCCGGCGACGTCCACTACTCTCCGATCCTCCTTGCTCCCACCCTCCTCGCTCCTTGCTGCTCCAGCGTCGAGGACATCATCGTACCATGCCCAAATCGTGGTTCTCCATGCCATCAGGTAGCAATGGTGGCTTCGGATCTTCCTCTGGATCATGGCGCCACCGCTATTGCTCTCCGAGGTCGTCTTCCTCAATGGCCGCCGGTGACGAGGACCAGGCGGCACCCAGGCAAGCATGTCACACCCCGCACCCTTCCGCCACTGGAAGGATTACTCCAACTCCGACGACGGCCCGACCAGCCAGGGCTGCCACATGTACGAGGTTAGCGTTCCTGGATCCGGCTTGCCTGCTCCCTCCCCATGCTCCCATCCGTGCTCCCACTTCATCCTACGGTTGTCCTTTTTCCTTTTTTCTTTCTAGAGAAGGGAGAGAAGTTCACATTTCAACCTCGAACTAACAACTCGGCTTGATTTACAACCCCGAACTATGAAACCGGTCGAAATACACCCCGAACTAACCACAAGGTCCAAAACACAACCCTGGTCTTTGTTTTGTGTCTGTCAAGCGGTTTTGACCGAAGTCAACGCTGACTGGACTGCTGACTAGGCACCCAGGAAATAAAAAAACAAGAACAAAACTCTACCCCGTCTTCTATCTCTCTCTGCCAATGAGTAAAAGGATGCAGCCGCCGCCGCTCGTTCTCTCTATCTCTGTTCATCGCCCAGCCGCCCCTGCCTCTGTCTGTCGTCGGCGCCAGCCTACACCACCTGCAGCCTGACACCGGAACAGCCGCTCTAGCTGCTCGCAAACAACCAGTCGCGGCGCCTAGGCAGCGCCGATGCAGTACCTCCGTCCGTCGCCGTCGCCGTCGCCAGACAACACCAACTGCAGCCTCTAGCTGGAACAGCCGTTCTGGGCCTGTATAGGAAGATGACGACCGGGAGGATACTATGCTCTCTGCCGCCGCCTCGCTGCTGCATGGCCGGGAAAGGGGCAATGTGTGATGGACGGTGGGGAGTGGTCGGGGAGGGGCGTCAGCGCAGCTCGGGACGGCAGTGTTGGAACCGGTCTTTCAGGTAGTAGTGCATGCACAAACATGCGTGCTGTTGCTGTGCCAACGCCCACGATCTGCATGCTACTACTCATTTCTAGGGGTGGTTAGCCTGTGCATAGCTAAGTTAGTTAAGAACTTAAGATAGCTGTGTGTCCGTGTGTAATCTCTGTATAAATGTACACTGAGAGAATCAATACAGCTGTCTACCTCACTTCACTTTCTACAGGCAGCGGCAACAGTAGCAAGGACCGAGTCTAGTAAGGCACGGGCATCCAGTACCCGGCGTCGGAGAAAGAGAGAGAAGTATTTTTTAATTTCCTGGGTGCCTAGTCAGCAGTCCAGTCAGCGTTGACTTTGGTCAAAACCACTTGACCGACAGAAAACCGAGACCAGGGTTGAGTTTTGGACCTAGTAGTTAGTTCGGGGTGCATTTCAACTGGTTTCGTAGTTCAGGGTTGTAAATCGAACCGAGTGGTTAGTTCGAGGTTGAAATGGGGACTTCTCTCTTCTTTCTAATCTAATCATCACCCCCCTGATTTTAAGGGGGTGGGGCCGGGTCTTATTTTGTTCCAATCAAATCATGCCACGTATGCGGGAGCACGGATGGGCACACACGCGGGGAGCAGGCAAGTCTCGTCCAGCGTTCCCTTCAAGTTAACCTCCTAGTTCTTTTAAGTTTTTAGTTAATGGAAGAAATATCATTCGTTTTATGTAAATCCGTGTGGTTTATTCAAAAAAATTGAAGTGAATGCGACCACGGTTGGATGACCCGCTCCCTCATCATTTTCCGAGGACTGGTATAGACGAGTTCGTGAACGGATACACGTGTCCGTTTTGGGGCAGCATTGGAGATATCGTAAGTGAACTATGTTGTTGATGTGGATATAAGTAGTGTCTCTCTTATTCATATAGTTTATCCGAAGGGATCACGAAACAAACTGAATTGGGACCTGATACTTCCCCTCTGGTTATTTCCCCTCTATAATCTGACCTAATACTTGAGTGATTAGAGAGAGAGAGGGAGAGCGAGAGAGCACTAATCCCCTGTATTTGATGGAGTAGTGGCTGTATTTGATGCTTTCGAGGAGCGATGATTGCATGCGAACTAGATTTTGCACCTCACAGAATTTCCATATACCAGTTGGAAATCACTCAGTTCAATTCAACTAGAACACTAGCCGAACCACATAACTGGACGCTCTTGGCAATAGCGTCCAGACAAGGACATGGTTCTCAGTGACGTCCAACGCTGGACACTGTTGTTCATGGCGTCCATCCTATTTTTAAAAAATTTCTTGCACCGTTTACCAATCTTGGAATTACCGAACTGTTAATTATTAATGGTAAAAAAATCGGCGTGTTGCGCGCAGCACCTAGTACCTGTCACCACAGGGCATGGTGGCGGGGCCCACCAGCGCCCCTTCGTTCCGTTCGCTCGATTGATTGGTTGTAATGCACAGGCTGTCACCGTGCGCTGTGGCGGCAAGCTCTACTACGGCGGGTGCCACGCGTCGGCTGCCAGGCCTACCGCCACGACATAGTTGGTCTTTTCTGTCAATACGATGAGAAGGTGGTCTTTTTTGTCAATCTAAAAACGTATGTGATCATTTCTGGCAAAAATTCACACCACATCCATTCGGGGGGGGGGGGGGGGGGGGGTTCAGCCCCTGTCAGTCCTTATTGAATCTCCACCGCATGAAGGAGAGTGTACCCATCACAAGACATGAAGCTGACACGGGAGTCACCGGACGCACCACCACCAACGAATCCTTACCTCAAACATCCAAACACCACCAACCACCACGGTCCAAATTTGAGCAGAGGTGGCCCAGATCCGCCGCCACCAGCGGCATCGCAACCAACCGAGAGGAGAAAGGCATGGTTGGAATGAGACACTAGGAGGAGGAGCCGATAAGGTGGCGGCGGAGACACTGGGCCGCCGCCGCCGCAGATATGCGATGCTAGGGGAGGGATGTGCACCACCGTGCAAGGCCGCTGGCCGTCGGACCAAGGGCCGCGCCGCCCCTCGCCGCCAACTGCCGGGGCACCGCCGCATTGGCCCACGAATTGCAGGGACGTGTGTGTGAAGGAGGAAGACCCCGCCGCCGCGGCCACAACACGGGCTTTGCCCGAAGGTGGCTGCCCACTGCGGCGAGGGAAGGAACCGGAGGTGGGAGTGCCGGAGGCGCGTAGAGTGGGACACCGCCCATGTCATCTAGGGTTACGCGACGTGGCAACCAGCCGAGTCCCTCTTAACCATTCAACCACATATTTGTTCTCTTGAAGCGTTTATTTTAGTAACAAGGTCGCGAAGATGATGCATTGGCACGCAAAGGAGCAAAATGATGGAGTAGTACCGAGACACCTGGCCGATGCAAGGTAACAACGTCCTATGTTACAAAAAACTACTTTTGCGACTAGCAACAATGAAGGTAAGCCAATTAGGATGCAAGGTAAACAAGACCTTCTGTGCAGAAAAAAAAAATCCAACTTTTGCAACTGGCACTGAAGGTATGTGATATGGATGGATATATTTGAAAGCTCAATTGTGCCGGCTAGCCGTGCAATTTTAGCCTCAGTGTCGGAATCAAGGACGTTGATCCCGATCCACTTACGTATGCACACGCTGTTTATACGTGCGCGAAGCTTTGGGCTGATCGTGGAAGCATATAAACAAGAGGAACCACACGCACTAGGCTGAGAATAACCATTTTATATGCCCACATATCTGATATCAGTCGCCATAGAAGAACCCAGCTGCTAAACAAGAACAATGCTGACGTCCTCGACGTACCTCATGTGCTCATTCATGGCTATATATAGGCAGGCTTCCGCCAGGTACCATGCAACTACCACCCGGCTTCCGATCTCCACTACTAGCGACACGTTACGAGATACTAGTACAAGCAGCAATGGCTTCCGCCGTTCCCTGTCTGCTCTTGTGCGTGCTCGTTCTTGCTCCCCATCTCGGCAGCTCCTACCGCACAGGCTCCATCAATGGCGGAAAGCATGTCATCACTCGTTCGTCCCATGAGTCCAAGAAACCATCGACCTGCTCCTCCAACCCTTCTGGTGAGAATTCCATTGTATATATCTTCATGTGCTTGCTCTTTATGATAAGTTGCTGACTTGTCTACACCTTGCAGGAGATGGCAATGGACTGGCTGTGACGCATCACGCATCGGCTGAGCCCGTGCTCTCCTTCTGCCGCCGGTCTGAGCCAGAGCATGCCCTCGGTCGGCGACGCCTCCAGCCGCGACGCCCTCCGCCTACGCGGGCTCCTCGACGACTCAGCGGACAGCCCTGGTCTGACGATCCCCTCGACCGGCACCCCCTTGGTGGATCTTCCGGACGCACCGGAATACCACGTCGTCGTCGGCTTAGGTACTCCGGCGCAGAACCTCACCGTCGGATTCGACACGGCCACCATCGGAGCCACGCTTCTGCAGTGCAAGCCATGCGCCGCCGGGGACCCATGCGACAAGGTCTTCGACCCCTCCCACTCATCATCTCTTTACGACATTCCATGCGGCAGGACATGGGAAGGCTAGCTGTCCCTTTACCCGTTGCTCCACCCCCGGCTGCACGTTCCGCGTGACACACAACGGCTCCCTCGTGTTGAACGCGTCCATGGAGAAGGACACCCTCACGGTGGCGCCGTCGGTCCACCTGCGCGGCTTCAGGTTCCTTTGCATGGAGATATGTTCCTTTGCATGGAGATAATGAGCGAGGTGCCGACGGACGGCACGTCGGGAGTCCTCGACCTCAGCAGGAACCACTACTCGCTGGCCTCACGGGTTCTTCTGTCCCCGGACACGGTTGCCTTCTCCTACTGCCTGCCCAGAGGCTCCGAGTCCCAGGGCTTCCTCTCCTTCGGCACCATCCGGCCCGAGCTCGCCGGCCGCAATGTGAGTTACGCCACCCTGCACAGCAGAGCCCCCCCCCGCCGGAACCTCTACTTCCTGAGGCTCATTGGCGTGAGTATCGGCGGGCTGGACCTCCCGATCTCCGCCGAGGCTCTCGCCGGCGACGCGCTGGTCGAGGTGCAGACCACGTTCACCTACCTGAAGCCGAAAGTGTACGAGTACCTGCGCGGCCTGTTCAGGCTGTGGATGATCAGTTACAAGGTGGCGCCATCGTCCGGCGAGCTCGACACGTGCTACGACTTCACCGACATGGACGCTATCGGTGTGCCGAGCATCACGCTCAGCTTTGAGGGTGGGGCGAGCCTGGAGCTCGGATTGGAGCAGATGATGTACTTCAGCAACCCCCACAACATCTTCTCGGTGGCGTGCCTCGCGTTCGCGCCGGCGCCGGCGTACGGGTCGGGCGTCTCCGTCATCGGGTCGCTGGCGCAGGCGTACACGGAGGTGGTCTACGATCTGCGTGGAGGCAAGGTCGGGTTCGTCGACAACCGCTGCTGATCGATCAAGCCACTCAAAGCAGCACGTCGCATGCATGCATGCATCTATCTATGCATCGCATGCATGTTACCAGTATATTGAAGGTTGGTTCTTCAGAAATAAGGCTCACGCACGTCACTAGCTAGATAGATGATGGTTCTTAGTAAGAAAAATAAGACCCAGAAGAGTCGCAGGTGATGTGTAAGTGTGGAGTGGAGTCATCTCCGGCTCTCCGCCTAGCTAGCTGATGGATAAGCAGCAGCTACGTAGTTAGTGTTATGCTGCCTCGGCATCTTGCTTGTTTTCAGGTGCTGTATCGACCGATAGACCAACATGCTTGGCATTTTAATAAATAAATAAAGGTCGTTGCAAATTGTTGTTCGTTCCAAAAGGAGATTAAGTTGAACACAAGCTGAAAGGGCCCTGAAAAAAAAAGATGCTTGTTTGCTAGACCGCCTTTTTGCCGAAAAAGATCCATATCTATTTCAAAAGTTCATCGGACCACTACCGCGGCAAGAACTAGACCTTACATATCGAGAAAACACAGCACTTTAATCTGTACAGTACAAAGCACTTAAATCTGTACAGTACAAACATTAAACATATACTAGTACTTTATACCCCCTATAAATTCTTTGAATAAAGAAAACATATATTTGAAAAGGCGTTCATATAATCCATGAATTGAAAGGAAAAGTTCACAAAAACGAAAAAGTTCATGAATACGAAAAAAGTTCATCGAATTTGAAAAACAAATTCATCAAACTTGAAAAATTGTTCATCAATTTTTTTAAAAAAGTTCATGGAATTTGAACAAAGTTCAACGAATTTGAAAAAAAATTCATCAAATTTCAAAAAACGTCAACTAATTTGAAAAAAAGTTTATTGAATTTGAAAAAAGTTCAACAATTTATAAAAAAGTTCAGCGATTTTCTAAAAAAGGTTCACTTATTTAACGAAAAAGTTCATGTATTAAAAAACCCCACGCAATAAGGAAAACAAATTAAATGAGAAAAAAAGAATAAACCAAGCTGTAGAATGAAATAAACACCGAAAAGTGAACGACCCAACACTCGCGGGTCGACAGCCACAGGCTAGAGGCGATCGCTTACAAAGAAATGTTGTGAGTTCGAACCCCACTTCAAGCACTATTTTTGATCTTTCGAAAACAAGAATGGGCCGGCCCAATTTAGACTGCTGCAGGAGCCTGTTTGCAAAATTGCACTGTAACGGCGCCTGCAGCGCCAAATAGGAAATGCCCCCCTCGTCTTCAACTATCATCTTGACGCTGCGGGGTTGGGGGGCCTCGGATCTTCAAGACCTCTATGTTCTTCGTCAACATCCAATTATCATTATAGTTGTGTGAGAATAAGTTTTCACTTATTCTTTCGGCGGTGCCATGAGGTTGGAGAGTTTTTTGTCCTTGCAGTTCGGATCTGATGAGTTTATATTGCTTTTTTTTCGAAAAGGGGGGGCTCCCCGGCCTCTGCATCAGAGTGATGCATACGGCCATCTTATTAACCAAATAAAAAGGTTCCAAACAAGGTGCCAAAGTCTCCAACAGTAAAAAACTGAAAAGAAAGCTAACACATAGCCAAAATGGGCTAGAAACACAAACTAGCCAATCAAAGATGCCACAACCGGCCGGCTAAAGATAGATAGGTAAATTAATTGCCTATCCTATTACATGACCGCCATCCAAACTGGTTGAAGATATCCCGAGCTACCATCTCCCAACGGATGGATCCAGTAACCAAATGCTCCCTGGCCTCCATCGGAGTGAGTAGCGACCACGAACGGATCAATGTCGTGACTCGGAAAATAACCTGCAAAAAGTGAATACGTGATGTTCTGTTAAAAACCAAATCATTTATGCAATTCCAAATAGTCCACAATAAAGCGCAAACTCCAACACGAATATGTCTCGCTAAGTCAGGCTCAATCCCATTAAGCCATGTCCCAAATAACGTGTTGACAGAATTCGGTGGAGTAATATTAAAAGCAATATGGACCGTCCGCCAAAGGACCTTGGCCAACGGGCAATCAAGAAAGAGGTGTTTGATCGTCTCATCCCGATCACAGAAACTACACCTAGTAGGTCCTGTCCAATTACACTTTATCAAGTTGTCCTTGGTTAAAATAACTTGTTTATGGACAAACCACATAAACACTTTTATTTTCAATGGAACTTTGACAACCCAAACATGCTTGGAGGTAGGAATGGAGTTCGAATTAATAACATCAATATACATTGATTTAACTGTGAATACTCCAGACCTAGTCAGTTTCCAGCGTAATTCATCAGGTTGTTGAGAAAGCTGAACCTCCATCAGTCTTCTAACTAGACGGAGCCATTCTTCCAAACGATTGCCCTCTAGCGACCGTCTGAACTGAATATTAAGGGGGACAGATTGAAATACCGTTGCGACGAACACCTCACGTCGTTGAACAATACGATATAAAGACGGATATTGAATAGCCAAGGGTGTGTCGCCGAGCCAAGTATCCTCCCAGAACCGTGTACTAGCGTCGTTGCCAATAACAAACTTTGTCCAATAAAACAAGGATTGTTTGACTTTCATCAGTCCTTTCCGCAAAGGCGAGTCAGTCGGCCTGACTGTGACCTGGGGCAAGGATTTTCTCTGTAGGTACTTGCTGTGAAGGATTTGTGCCCACGTGGCATCAGTCTTAGATGACAACTTCCACATCCACTTACTAAGAAGGCATCTGTTCTTTACTTCAAGATTCTCAATACCAAGACCCACTTGGTCTTTCGGTCTGCAGATGATATCCCATTTAGCAAGCCGGTATTTTCTTTTTAGTTAATCACCCTGTCAAAAGAAACACGATCGATAAAAGTCTAGTCTTTTCCTGACACCAACTGGGACTTCAAAGAACGATAAGAGAAACATAGGCATACTCGCGAGCACCGAATTTATCAGAATTAATCGGCCTCCGTATGACATGAGCTTGCCCTTCCAGCAACTCAGTTTCTTCTCAAATCGGTCTTTGATGCACTTCCATTCTCTGTCTGTCAGCTTACGATGGTGGATTGGGATACCTAGGTAAGAGAAAGGTAAATCCCCCAACTCGCACCCAAACAATTGCCTATAAGCCTCATGTTCGTCTTTGGCTCTACCAAAGCAGAACAACTCGCTCTTATGAAAGTTAATCTTTAACCCGGTCAATTGTTCGAAAAGGCATAACACCAGCTTCATATTTCTCGCCTTGGCCAAGTCATGCTCCATAAAAATGATTGTATCATCAGCGTACTGAAGGATGGATATACCTCCATCAACAAGATGAGGTACCAAGCCACCTACTTGACCATTCTCCTTAGCCCTTCCCATCAAAATTGCTAACATATCAACCACAATGTTAAACAGGATAGGGGACATCGGATCTCCTTGTCTTAGGCCTTTATGTGTCTGGAAGTAATGACCAATATCGTCATTCACTTTAATTCCCACACTCCCTTTTTGCGTAAATGATTCAACCTGGCGGCGCCAGGCTTCATCAAAACCTTTCATACGCAATGCCTGTTGGAGGAAAGGCCATTTGACCTTATCGTACGCTTTCTCGAAATCCACCTTAAAAATTACTCCATCTAATTTTTTGGAATGGATTTCATGGAGCGTTTCATGAAGGACAACCACCCCTTCAAGGATGTTTCTGTCCGGCATGAAAGCAGTTTGGGATTGTTGCACCACAGAATGCGCAATCTGTGTGAGCCTATTAGTCCCGACCTTGGTAAAGATTTTGAAACTAACATTGAGAAGGCATATCGGCCTGAACTGCTCAATTCTCACAGCATCCGTTTTCTTAGGAAGCAGCGTGATAGTTCCAAAATTCAAGTGAAATAAGTGAAGCTGTCCAGAGAACAGATCATGAAACAAAGGTAGCAAATCCCCCTTAATAATGTGCCAGCACTTTTTGTAGAACTCGACCGGGAATCCATCCGGTCCAGGAGCCTTATTGTTTTTCATCTGTGCAATAGCATCAAACACCTCCTTCTCTGAGAATGGGGCAACCAGAATATCATTATCAGCAGCCGATATTTGCGGCACATCCTCAGTCCTGGACTCATCGAGGGACACACAATTATCCTCCGGAGGTCCAAATAACTGCCTATAATACTCGGTTATATAGTTTTTTAGGTTGTCCTGTCCTAAAATAGTGCCCTCATCTTGTTCAAGTTGGAAGATTCTCTTCTTTCTGTGCTTACCATTAGCAATCAAGTGAAAGAATTGAGTATTCGCGTCCCCTTGGACCACTTTGCGGACCTTAGCCCGCAAAGCCCACTTCAATTCTTCTTCGCGAGAAGTTCTTTCAACCTCTTTCTGCCTCATTTTTAACCTGAAGCTCAGCTGGCATCAAAATGGTGGATTCAGCCTTTAAGTCTAGGGTCTGTATAAGAGAAAGGAGCCTATCCTTTTCAATCTTATACACCCCACTAAGGTGCTTAGCCCAACCCCGTAAGAAACTTCTCAAATTCCTAATCTTATTCTGCCAACGCTCGACCGCAGTCCTACCTCCTGCACCCTTAGCCCATTCCCTGGCAATCAGGTCCAAGAACCCTTCGCGTTTGAACTAGGCCTTCTCGAATGAAAAGGTGTTCTTGTTTCCCACGTGGTTCGGCTCCCTTGAGTCCACGAACAAGGGTGTGTGATCGGATACGCCCCACGAGAGAGCTTGAACCGTAACAAGAGGGAACTTCTGTTCCCACTCCACGTTTGCGAGAACTCGATCAAGCTTTTCGTAAGTCAGATTTGGCATAGCATTAGCCCAGGTAAACTTTCTAGCAGAAAGCTCTATCTCCCTCAGATCCAAGCTTTCAGTAGTGGTATTGAACATAAACGACCACCTGCCGTCAAAGTTATCATTATTCTTCTCCTCTCTCCTCCTAATGATATTGAAATCACCCCCAACTAAAATTGGAAGCTGCTCGGACCCACAGATTCGAACAAGGTCCGCCAGAAACTCCGGTTTAAGCTCGGGCTGTGCGGCACCATAAACCGCCACCAACGCCCAGTTGAACCCATCAACTTTAGACCTGACTCGAAACTTAACCGCGAAGTCTCCCATCACTACACTTCGGACTTCAAGCGAATCGCATCTCACACCCAGCAAGATACCACCCGATCTTCCTCGCGGAGGGAGGCAATGCCAATCGAAATCAACACCACCCGCAAGAGAGGAAAGAAACTGGGGCGCAAAGTTATCTCTACCAGTTTCCGATAGAGCAATAAAATCTAAACGATGCTCCAGAGATGCCTCAGCAAGAAACCTTCTTTTAGCCAAGTCTTTCAGACCTTTGCTATTCCAAAAGATTCCTTTCATAATTCATCATGCAATTTTTTAGTAGTCCGAATCCTAGCACTCCTATGAACTACAGAGTCGGGATAAATCTTCCGTTTCCACTTGCGCTTTGGTTACTAGGTTATGTCACCCGGTCCTCATAACCGGGCTCAGCGGTACTAACAACTGCATTATCTAGGGGCACATCATCGTCCTCAGACTCATGATTGGAGGGTGCTAGATCCGCACACAGGTTATCGAGCACTCTGACCCCTAACGCATCAATCTCATCATCATTCATGGGTTTTACCGATGCGAGATTACGAATAGTCTCTAAGGCACGCTCCGCCTCCAAATCTAACAAATCATTCACCGAATTGGAAACCTCACTCTCAGTAGTCCCTAGTGAAACTCCTAATTGGTTTGCATTATTTTTAATTTCCTCATTAAAAAATGCAATAAAGAATTAGATATGTTGACGGACATACCAGTAGAGATTTCAGCATCATGAAGCTTGGCCGCCCTCATAGCGCACCTCTGTTGCATGTCATCAACCTCCAGAAGCTCCTGAACGCGAGCACTCATCCGTCTCCCCGTCGAGACCGGGTCAGGGATCCCACCAAAAGCAACGACCTCCTCCCTAGTAAAGCCTTGCTCGGAATCCCACAAAGGGTCAACCGAGGTTACCGGAGGAGGCGGCTGAGGGCTCCCATGCCCCTCGGACGAGTGCCCCACACCGAGGCCCAGGGCCACGGGCACAATGGGAGAGAGGATGACAGGGGCCGCCTGCCCGAGCCCTCCTCCCGCCCCACCCCTCGGCGCAGAGTCGAGCACCGTCGTTGATGGAGACGCGGTCCTCCTGACCGCTAAAGAGGGAGGATGAGCCAGGGCCACCTGCCCCAGCCCCCCTCCCAGCGCCACTGGAAGTGCAGGCGCCATCGCCACGACCAGAGGAGAAAGAGCCGAGGCCTCCTGCCTCGGGTCACCTCTCCCAGCACCAGCCGAAGTCATCGATACCGGCGTCGCCGGCGTCGGGTTAGGGAGGAGAGAAGTCGAGGCCACCTGCCCCGAACCCCCTCCCCCAAGCTCCACCTCGGACACAGTCGTCATCTCCGGAGCCTCGACCACAGGTGAAGCAAGGGAAATAGGAGCAACCACTGGCTCTACCTCCCCAACTCCATCCAAAGCCCTCGCCGATGATGCCATCACCAGGCGTCCAGCCAAGGATCCGCCAGCACCCTCGAACTCCAACAAAGGGAGCGTATGCTCAAACACATCATCAGAATCTACCCGGTCACTCCAAAGTCTGGGAGGGGCCGAGGCTGGCTCAAAGGACCCAAAACGCAACGAAGTCATGGGCACCACTGGTGAGGGCGTCGGCTCAACCCCGGTCCCATCCCCGGTCAACTAAGCATCAGGGCGAGCACCATTATACCCCTCTCGAGTCGAGTCATTAGTCGGCACCCTCTTGGCACCCGCACTGTCATCACCCTCGTGCATATCAACATCATTCCCATTAATCGCCTCAGAAAACAGATCCGTGTCCTCGAACTGGATCTCGAGCGGAAACACCTCTCCCCTATTAGTCCAGTTGACCACATCGGGCACGTACTCAATATCCAGAATGCTCACTAAAATCCGGGCCACTCCATGAGTACGGGTAAAAGCCATATCCACTTTCTCCGTCTTGCCAACCATAATACCCATACTGGCCACAACTCGAACATCCTGCAGAGTCTTAGATGGAGCCCCCGAAAACCTCAACCATACCTGCGTAAGTGGCTTTCCCTTAGGCTCCACCTTCTTCCACTCATTAAATTCCAGAATGCACTTAGTGCCAGGCACTCTACATAAGCCAAAGCTCAGCAGTCTCTGCAAATCATCCACAGTGGGGAAATCGACCTTAAAAACATTAGCCTCGAGAGGAACCAACTCCCATTGGAAGTCTCCCAGTGCGAGCTCTTGAAGCCTCCGCACAATCTGAGCCTCAGTTACCGCACCCTGGGTAGCTTTCACAACCCCGGTGGTCAAGCTCATTGTCTCCTCCGGAATCTCTCTCGCTGCCGGTGACTCAAAGAATATTAGCTCAGCACAATATACCCCGTACATTGTTAGAGCCGGAGCCTGGTCATGCAATAACGGGCAATCCCCCGAGGCATGAGCTGGCTTGCCACACGACTCACACAGCTCCGCCACGCACTCAGCAATGAAGTGGCCTTTCTCACCACAACGGTAGCAAAGCATCCTTTCCTTCTTGCGCGCATACTTGGACGCCCTCTCAGCATCCGACCTGTCGGTAACCTCGGCCACAGTCCCAGTCTCGGGAACCTCAACACTGGCCAATGCTGTCACCACCTCCATCGCCTGAATAGGAAGATCTGTGGACACGTGGTCGGCCTCTACTGCTGACGCCGCATGGTCAACAACTGCCGGAGGCGGAGGCGGTCGGCGATACCTCCCACGGCCCCCACCCCGACCACCACGATGGCCCCGAAAGCCTCCTCTCCGACGGTGGTCCGGGCCTGAGGCTCCCTCAACAAATCTGCCTGGAGGGCCGAGAAACGGTCTCTTAGCAGACCCATCAGTCTGCCAGGCATAGCCACGACCTCCTCCCGTGGAAGAGGAAACATGATGCCGTCCATCACCATACACATCATACCCATCATCCCCCCACTGGCCTCGGGGCGGATCATTGGGCTCTCTGTTGGTAGAATTCTGTCTTGTCTGTGTCGGACCCGACCGATTCTGCGCCGGCCTCACGACGTAGTGGGGCGGAGGTGCGGCACGAGGCTGACCGCCCGACGGCGTCGGCACAACCCCAAGGGCAGTACCACCGCGGCCAGCAGGAGCCACACCGGTCACGCCCGGCGCTAGAGGCCGAGGTCCACCACGACCCGCAGCCGGCTGAGTGGGGGGCGCCGCGCCCGGCGCTGGAGGCCTCAGCCCGCCCCGCCCAGCAACAAGCTGTAAGGGCATCTGCCTCGGTGGCCGCACGCCCAAGTGGCCAATTCCTTGGCCCGGGGTACCCTGCACAGCGCCCCCTCCCGCCGGCGGCCTCTGGCCAGGCGGCGCCTGGGCTCCATGCCCGGCAGCCGCCCCACCCCGTCCCGCTGGACCGGATGAGGCCTTTTTGGCTGGCGGAGGCGCAGCCGCGCGGCCGGCCATGTCCAACAGCGGCCGGATCCTCCTTGCCCGACAAGCTCCACAAACTGGGAAACCCCTCGTCCCGTGCTTGCGAACCCTAGAACCAGGAGGTGATGGCGCACGAGCGAGAGAAACACGATCTCCCTCGTACGTGCATGGGACCTCGATATGGGCAGGGGTATGGCTCAGTACAGCATGGGCCTCATACCCATCTGTCCCCGTCCCAACACCTCGCGGACCCGGTTCCCTTCGAACCGGCCCAGCACAGCCCAGCAGCTGATTCAAACGCTGCGATCTCGCGTGCGAGATCCCGGTCGCCGACGCGGCCGTCACGGGCGCCGCCGGTGCCTAACGAACGGCGAGCCGCCTCGCTTTCTTCCTCTTCTTGACAGTAATCCAAGACTCCGGCCTAATTAGATCGAATAACGTAAGATTCGGAAGACTCACCTTAGGTAGGGGACCCTTCCATGATCTGAGCGCCGACGCCGCCGTCTTCTGATGAACTACGCGTCAGATCATCTCATTCTTCTCACTCGCGTGAAGACCGATATGCGCCGGATCGTCCGGTGGCAGAACCCGATCGATCGTCGAGGCCACTTCATCTTCGCTATAACCTGAATGGAAAAATTCGCAAATGAGATCCGAGGGCGTCGGAGAGGGCGGCGACTCCGCCGGGGATGCATCCTCATCGTCGTCCGTGTCTTTCTCGTCGGACTCGGCGAGAGCCCAGAAGCGCCCGCCGACGCGCCGACGATCACCGGCGGCGGACGGTGCCGTCGCGGTCGGGTCCACGGTCGCCCGCCCTGTCGCCCGCCTTGTCGCCCTCATGATGGAGCTTTCATTAGTCTTTGTGAAGGTGAAATCTTTCATAGGCGCGATGATGAAGATATAGTGATTCGACGACCTTCACTTCTAGGAGATCATCCCCAGCCCAAATACGTCCATCGATCAAGGCTTCCCATCTTTCTTGATGGGCGATTCAAGGCGCTTTCAAAAATCATTATTGATAATGTTTGTGTGGGTGAAAGAGTGACAACATCATTGCTCCAGTCTAATTGCAGACTCTTTAAGTCTTTGGAGTATTTCTTTGAGCAAAGATTGATACTGCGAAGAAGGTGTTTACAAGAGATTTTATTGTAATTCTTAGTTATATGAGTTACTTTGTATTTTGTTGGATCTTAGGTCTATATCGTGTATCGTGTAATTGTTATAACTATTAATAAAGTTACATGTGTTTCTTCTAAAAAAGAGAGAAGCAGCAAGCTGCACTAACAATAATATTACGAGCGAAACAAAGATTCAGCCGACCTATCCGACGCAATGGCTCGCATCATCCTCCCTCATCGGATCCATCGCGCCGAGGCGGCAGCCAAGCTCCTGCTCGGCTCGTCCGAGGCGCAAACCTTGGCAACAGCGACGCCTTCGTGATTATGTCGAACCTGATACGATGCCCCGCATCCGCCTATATAAGGATTCGGATCACTGCCGCTCCATTCATTCACCTGTGCGAGACAAAGACCTTGAGCTGTGCTTGCAATGGCTTCGTCCCGACTGCCGTCGCTCTACGGCGGCCTGCTGGTGCTGGTGCTGGTCCTCCTCTGCGGCGGCGCTCTGGCGGCTCCGCCGAAGCGCTACCTCTCCGTCAGCCTCGACCAGGTGGTCGCCTCCAAGGCTCGAGCCCAGTGCTATGATCCCTCCTCGTTTTCAGGTATGGGTCAGAGCACTACACCTGTACAAAAATACACCAAAGAAAAGGTATGGAGTACTACGGGTGTGAAATTACGGTAGAAACTTCTGATGCTTCGTTTAGAAAAAAAGAGATGTTGCTGCTTTCTCGGGAGAGTGATTTTTCTACCATGCACGAGATATATCATGCATGCATTCACCAGCTGTCTTTACTTTGAGATTTGTGGCACGTTTTCGGATTTTTGATACGTTTTGTCTTGTTTGAAAATACTACATGTTCCTTTTTCTTTTTTCAAAGTTTATTGTCGTGTTTTATTGTGTACCAGCAAATTCGCTAGGAAAGAACGCACTCTTATTTGTGGTACGCAACGGAATATTATGACACATTTTGAAAGAAGAAAGTCAATGAAAACGCTCGGCGACAGTATGGAATAAAACAAATTTTGCCACACAAACTAAAGAACGTGTGATATGAATCTCAAAGCAGACAGAAATAATTTCCATACTTTTCTTGCATTTTTTTTATTTCCATCCTTGCCGGGCTCTTTGTGACAACTTTCCTGGGGTCTTTTCAATATTTTGACCCTTTCAGAAAACTTTCGCACAAAATGAATTTCACAAAACTATTTCACGATCTGACCCTTTTGGTAACGCCAAAGATGCTGCCGTTGCTTCTCTATTTAAAAACGTCGAGCTAGCTAGCGTTGCTGGCCTGGTCGAGGCGCTACGTGGCAGGGCAGAAACGGCAAAGTATGCTGCGTTGTTGGAAACGCCAAGGGTGCCTGGCGTTGCTGCCCAAGCATGAAACACCAAGGGGTTTGGCGTTTCAACTACCTTGTCCATATTGCCATTTATTTATGAAGTGCAGCAACGCTAAGTAGCTCGGTGTTTCTAAATAGAGAAGAAACGCCACGGCCTATGACGTTGCCAAAAGAATCAGATCATGAAATAGTTTTATGTGGAGTTCATTTTATGCGAAAGTTTTCTGAAAGGGTCAAAATAGTGAAAAAGGCCTCGCTTGGGCAACTCCGCACAAAACATCTAAAGTGTGAAGCAAATCTATACGTATACAGCTACATCTTTTTTTTTGAGAAATATATACAGCTATATCCATCCACTAGATCACTACGCGTATTATAATTTGGCGAAAGTTTTAATTTAGGCACAAATAGGTTTTAGAATGTTATAAGAACAGAAACATTTACTTTTATCATTATTACAGAAAGAGCAATACATATATGTAACATGTGATATGTAAATGATTGACAGGCGAGACTTCTGGGAACAAGTTCGCCATCCATCCATCTTGCAGCACGGCCGAGCAGGCGGGACGCAATCGCGACATCGCCAGCCACGACAGAGCCCGTCTGAGCACCATCCGCCAAAGGTCTTACCCTTCAGCCATGCCTCCGATGGCCATGCCTCCGATCCCTCCGTTCTTTTTCCCGCCAAGCCCCACACCAGGTTCAGCACCAGCAAAGGGCATGCCTCCGATGTTACCGGTCGTCGCCTTCCCTCCGATGTTCTTCCCGCCAAACCCCGCACCATCAGAGGGGATGCCTCCAGTCCCAGCCGTAGCCTTCCCTCCGATATACTTCCCGCCAGCCCCTGCACCAGCGGAGGGGCCGTCCGTCACCATCCCGGACATCCCGGGGACCAGCGGCTACAACATATCGGAGTTTATCGTCGTCGTTGGCTTCGGCACGCCGTCTCAGCCATCTGCTCTGTTGTTTGACACCGGTAGCGACCTGTCGTGGGTCCAGTGCCAGCCGTGCACGGGCCACTGTTACCAGCAAAACGGCCCGCTCTTCGACCCGACCAAGTCTTCCACCTACGACGTGGTGCGCTGTGGCACGCCAGAGTGCTCGGTGGCCGGCGGCATGTGCAACGGCACCACCTGCCTCTACCAAATCGGCTATGGCGACGGCTCGTCCACGTCCGGTGCGCTCTCACAGGAGACGCTGACATTCTCCTCGTCGCGTACGTTCTCCAGCTTCCCGTTTGGATGCGGCACCACCAACCTGGGTGACTTTGGCAGCGTCGACGGGCTGCTTGGCCTCGGCCGTGGCCAGCTTTCGCTGGCCTCGCAGACGGCCTCCTCGTACGACGGCACCTTCTCCTACTGTCTTCCGTCTCACAACATGTCGAGGCCCGGGTTCCTCAGCATCGGCGCCGCCCCGGACACCGGCAAGGTCCAGTACACGGCGATGATCAAGAAGCCGCAGTACCCGTCCTTCTACTTCGTGGAGCTCGCGTCCATCAACATCGGTGGCTACGTCCTGCCGGTGCCGCCATCCGTGTTCACCAGCAAGGGCACGCTGCTCGACTCCGGCACCACCCTCACGTACATCCCCTCGAAGGCCTACACCTTGCTCAGCGACCGCTTCAAGTTCACCATGAAGGGGTACAAGCCGGCGCCGCCCTCCGAAGAGCTCGACACCTGCTACGACTTCTCCGGCCACAACGCCATCTTCATACCGGGGGTGTCGTTCAAGTTCAGCGACGGAGCCGTGTTCGAGCTCGACTTCTTCGGGATCATGATGTTCCCTGATGACGCGCAGCCGGCCTACGGGTGCCTCGCGTTCGCGGCCGACGATGATTCCTTCTCCATCATCGGCAACACGCAGCAGCGTTCCGCCGAGGTGATCTACGATGTTGCAGCCGAGAAGATTGGTTTTGTTCCCTTCAGTTGCTGATTTCCTTCCTGGTAGAAAAGTGACCCACGCGCATCACCACTCTACGTACCTACATGTGCCTGTAATTCTGTATCGTGTACTGTTTGTTTTCGATTTCCAGCTATGAATAAAGGGGTTGAGGCGGTGTGTGCATATGGAAAACGTTTGCCCAGCTGATTTGAGAAGAATTCTTGGTCGCCCGCACAACCGACCACGTCTCCCGTCCTATCATGCACAAAAGAATTCATAAAGGCATGGCGGCAGGTATCAGCTGCCAAATTGCACAGAAAACAAGTTTCATTGTCTGCAATATGTCACTGGCAGAGTAGTTCTCCTGCCGGGATTGAATTTTTGGCCAATCTCCACGCAAAATTTTTGACGTTTCCACGCACATTAGCTTTCCATAGTTTCTGCCATTGTTTCTGTGAAGCCCTAGTCTCAGAGTTACTCTCTCGATTCTCCAATCAATCTTCTCTCCTGCGTTTTGTTTCAACTAGCAAACAATAAGCAGAGCGAACTGAAAAGGGAAACCTTTCCACTCGGCGCACCGGCCGAACGCGGCGCCGGACACACACGCGTCGTTGGATCTGACTTGATCGAACTGACCAGTGCGACACGCAACCACCCGTGGCTACTTTAAACGTGTCCTCGTGCGGGCCCCATAAAAAAGCGGCAGTGACCTTATCTTCTTGTTCCCATCCCCTTGCATCTTTTCCACCGCTCAACTCTCCCTGCCTTCTCTCTCTTCGTTTCTTTTCTCCACCACCACATCCAGGAAGTGCGGAGCCGTGGTGATGCGCTGGAGCTGCAACCAACGGCGTGCTGGAGCAGCAATCGACGGTGCACTGGAGCTGCGGCGGTGCTTAGCTGCGGCAATGCGCTGGTGTTGCGGCCGGCGGCGTGCTCAGCTCCCCTACATCCAGCGTGCTAGGAGCCTACCCCCACCCCTGGTTTCACTCCGGCTAGCCGGCGCTACCCTCGTACCAGTTGCTACAACCGCCGTTTTGATTTGCTGGAAGCAGCTCCATTTTTTGCTACAACCATTGTCTTTTGCTTTTGCTGGCAGAACACCCAATTTTGCATTTTTGCTATCAGTGGCATTTTGCTTTGCTGGAAGCGGCTCCATTTTTTTGCTACAACCACCTTTTTTTGCTTTGCTAGAAGAACACCCAATTTTACATTTTTGCTATCAATGGCGTTTTGGTTTGCTGGAAGCAGCTCTAATTTTTGCTACAACCACCGTTTTTTGCTTTGTTGGAAGAACTCCCAATTTTGCATTTTTGCTACCAATGGAGTTTTGGTTTGCTGGAACCCGTTTCGATTTTTGCTACCACCGTTGTTTTGGTTTTTGATAGAACATCACCCTATTTTTGCTGGAAGATTTTTTGCTACAAGCAGCCATCCGAATGCTACAACCGGCACCTTTTTTTGCTACCATCGGCAAACGGCTGAGTTGTGACGGCAGAGGTAGCGCCCTATTTATTTGCATCAACCAGCGAGAACGACAGATACTTTCATCGGCGGCGTGGGCCTTTTTTTTGCTGCAACCGGCACGACAACGAGCTATGCGGACGTTTCTGCGTGCGGTGACGAGGAGGACGGTACCAGCGGCGGCACGATCCGGCAGCGACAGCGAGGGCGGCGACCAACGGCGAGGGCGGCGACCGGTGGTGAGGGAAGACGAGGAGGCGAGGCGGTCGGCGCGTGCGGGGGCGGCGCTCTCTTACCTCTCCTTTTTCCTCGTGCAGGAGGTTGAAGATGAGGGAAGGACGGGGACAGTTCCAGATCTGATGGTTGTGCTTGTGCTAATCAAACGGCCACGGGCTGACCGGCCGAAAAGTTAGACCGGTGCGCCGGCGCCTAGCATCACCCAACTGAAAAACACCATCTCTCGTAATGCCATGCCTATGAGTCGCTGGTCCTCGAGGTGCTCAGGGGAATACTTAAAATTGCATCAGCTTCAACCCGATTCATGTGATAGTGAACAACTACGTGATTCCAACTTCGAGTCGGACCCTCGACCAAATCTGAAACTAGGAAAGGGTGGTCATTTGAAGCTGGGTGTAACGCTCAAAGCATATAATCTCTAGGGATCCAGTTGTGGTTCCATAGTAAAGTGGACTCGCCATCACCGATCCTCAGGATCAATCCCTGTTTAAGGGACCTCGGGATGGCGCTCTCTTCCCCTCCTCTCGCGCTCCCCCCCTTGGGGCGTCGCCGGCTCGCGGCTCCCCTCCGTCGGCGTCCAAGTCCCGTGTGAACCCCAGCCCCCTTCCTCCCTCATGCCTCCCTCCGGGCTCCCCGCCGGCGGCGGGGCCCGACCCCCTCCCTCCCGTGTCTCCCCCTCCCAGCCCGGTGGCCCTGGAGGCGCCCCGGGCTAACCGGTTTTGGGCTTTGGGCTCGGTCGATTCTGGCTCCGAATCCGACTCCGAGGTCCCTTCTCCCCTTCCCCGCCCGACCTCGGTGGCTGAGTCGTCGTCTCTAATGGCGGCGGGTCGCCGGCGTAAATTCGCTCCGGGGGGCCGGGGCCGGCCGGTCGTGGTGGGTGTGGGTTCGGATGGTTGGTGCCGTGTTGGCCGTGGGCGCCGGCGCGCCGCCTCTTGGTCGTCGGATCCCTCTCTGGTGGGCCCTGGGGTGGCTGTCCTTGATTCGCCGGCTCCTTCCCCACCGGTGGCGGTTCGCCCTGGCTCGCCGCCGTCCGTGGGCCTTCCCTCCCCGGCGGCGGCGGCGCCGGCGCTAACCCTAGATCTGGGATCGGGGCTGGCGCTGGTGCCCCGGGCCGTGGGTCGGGCTCCTCAGGTTGGTGCTGGGCCGTGTGGGCCTGTGCTTGTCCCTCCGCTGGGTTCCGTGGTCGATTTCCCCCCTCGTTTCCATGCCTCTTGGACCAAGGCCGGCCCAATTGCGTCCCTCTCTCCCTTCGGCCCCTCTGGGTGAGCCCGGCCTGTCTGGCACTGGCTTTATATGGGTCCGGAGGGGTTCGGCTCCCCCTTTTCTAGGGTTTCCTGCTTCTGCCGCGGACTTGCGACGGTGCCGCTCCCCCATCCGCCGCTTCGTCAGATCCACGCCTCCTCCTCCCCTCCTTCTCCCCT
This sequence comes from Triticum aestivum, assembly GCF_018294505.1. Classification (NCBI taxonomy): domain Eukaryota; kingdom Viridiplantae; phylum Streptophyta; class Magnoliopsida; order Poales; family Poaceae; genus Triticum; species Triticum aestivum. The sequence goes on from NC_057813.1 coordinate 156,576,200, forward strand.
TCGCGTCGGTGGCTGCGATGGATCGCTCCCGCGGGTCCTCCAGTGAGGCTGTCTCTGGTCTCAAGCGGGGGCGGGACGGTTCTAGTGACGCCGCTGCGGATCTGGAGTATGAGGCGTCGCTCCGCGCTAAGCTCCAGGCCTCGCGGTCGGAGACGGGCGCCGCGTCCCCTCGTGCGTCTGGATCCGGGCCGTCGGCACCTCCGCCCCTGGCGCCCTCTGCTCCGGTGCCTATGGCCGATCCCTGGGAACAGGCGGCGCGGGGGAGCCGGGCGGGTTCTTCGGGACCTTCCTCGTCTCCTTCCTCGCTTGCCCCCTCGGGTGGGCCACCGCGGGCGCCGGCGGTGGGCGGTGGCGGGCCGTCCCGCTTCGTCCCTCGTGGCGGCTCGGGGGCCCCTGTCTAGCGCCCGTTCGGTGCGGCTGCGGGGCGTGGTGCTGGCGCTGGGGCCGGTGGTGGTCCTCCTGGTGATGGCATCCTGCCCCGCCACCCTCTCATGGCGCGAGTCGCAACTCCTCTCACTCCCAGGTTTCCAATCCCATCCTCACCTGCTTCGCGTGTCATTGCCCTGGCCACTTTCAATCCCGTTGCGAGAATCCTCCATTCTGTCTCATTTGTAGGGAGGACGGTCACCTCACGGTGGACTGCCAAAGTAGGGTCAAGCCTCCCTCTTTCATCCACTACGGTATCGGCCTCCCTGGCTGCTCGTTCTTTGCCCTGGACAAGGAAGTTCCTGTTGCTGCCCCCAACCCCTCGCTGTCCAATGTTGGTGTCATTTCTGTTCAGGACAAGCGCATCTCTCCGCAAGCCCTCCTGGACGAACTCCGTTTGTGGGATGAAGGTGGTTGGGATTGGTAGATTCGCCAACTCTCTGATTTCGAGTTTGCGGCCACTTTTCCTTCTAAAGAGAGTCTTCGCATGATGTCTTCCTGCACCAGCTTCACACTTCCTCTGAACCAACTTGTGGTCTCGGTCAAAGCTGCTTCCAATGGGTCAAAGACCATTTCCTCTCTATCTGATGTTTGGGTGTTAGTGGATGATGTGCCTCCCAGCATGCGCACCTCGTCTTTCCTGATGGCTTTTGGGGTGCTGATTGGGAAACCAATTGAGGTTGACCCAGCTTCGCTATCTGTTCTTGGACCAGCTCGGCTTCGGGTGTGGTGTGTGGACCCGATATGCATTCGTGGCACTGTTGATGTTTTCCCGGCGGCTGGTGGTTTTCGTCTTCGGGTCCGGGTGGAGGGTGCCCCAGGCTCTGACTCCCCTCCTCCTCCCCCTCCCCCCCGGCCTCGGGTGATGATGATAAAAGCAAGGAGGGTGGTGGGGGTCTTGAGGACTCGTTGAATGGTACGGATCCTCGTTTCACCCAGTCTGCGTGGGATGGGCTGTCTCCTGCTGAGCAAGAACTGATGAAGGATTGTGCTCCGGCTCCGGCGGGTGGTGGGGTTCGGGGCTCGGGGCCTGGTGTGGAGGGTGGGCCGGCGGCTGCGGGTGGATCGAAGGGCACCCCCCTGTCGGCGGCGTGCTCCAACCTGCCCGCTCGCCCCACCTCCCCTTCGCTCTCCGGCATTGAAGACCTACCTCCGGTGGGCCCTTCGGCGGCCAAAAAGAGGAAGAAGTCCTCGGTGAAGAAGTTCTCCGCGAAGAGCAGGGCCTCGGGGGACTCCAGGCAGTCCGCGGCTGGGCTCTGTCGCCGGCTGGAGGTGGATCTGGGGGCGGCCTCGGGCCCGTCTTCGGCTGCTGCTTCTCCTGGTCGGGCCCCCCCGGTGCCTGTTCGCTCCCCTGCCTCCACCGCTCGCAAGAGTGGCCGTGTCTCCAACAGTGGCGAACGTGTGGTGGATCGGGCGGCTCGGCGTGCGGCGGCGCGCGATCTTCCTCCCTCAGGTTCGGGCTCGCTCCCATCTCCGTCCCCCCCTTTGGCTCCGTCTCCTGTTAGGCTAGTTTTACCCTCTCAATCCGATGAGCACCTCATTACGATATTAGATGATGTGGGGATTTGTTTAGACGCTAGCTTGGGCTCCCCTTCCTCTTTGTTGCAGCTGATCCGTGCTAATGAGCGTGCCCAGGCTGATATTGCAAAGGCCAAGGAGGCTGGTGCTGGGGTGTCTGCCCCTCTGGTTGTGGCCGGAGGGGCACCGGAGGAGGCTGACAGGGGTCAGGTGCCTCCGGTTCAGAAACGCGGGGCTGGGAAACGTGCTAAAACCTGCAAGGCTCCGTGCAGGTCGAGTCTTCGAATTAAAAACCTCTCCTTCAGATGAAGGCTTTATTTTGGAACATCAGAGGGTTCTGCGCTAGGGGGCGCAGGGACCAACTGAAGGATTTAGTGCGTGCCGAAAAAATTGATTTTATTGGCCTCGTTGAGACCCTTAAACCATCCTTCTTTCCTTCTGAACTTTCGGCTATTGCTGGGATTGATAAATTCAGGTGGAATTCTGTGGCCTCCGTTGGCCAGTCAGGTGGCTTTCTCTTGGGCACTAATAATGATACTTTCGATTTTGTGGCTTTTGACCATGGCATTTACTGGGCTAGTGTGGTAGTTTCCCTTCGTTCCAACAATACCCTTCTCGAACTTATGGTGGTCTATGGTCCGGCTGATCATTCCCTGTCTCAAATATTCTTGGATGAGATTTTTACTAAAATAGACTCCTGTCAGCTCCCCCTCTCGATTGGGGGTGACTTTAACCTGTTAAGATACCCTTCTGATAAGAGCTCTGCCAATTTTTCTTGGGTGTTGGCTGCGGCCTTTAATGCCTTCATCAGGGATACGGCTATTCGTGAAATTCCGAGGGTTGGGGCCCGTTACACTTGGACTAATCGACAGGCGTGTCCGATTCGCTCGGTTCTTGATAGAGTTTTTATCTGCCCTGCTTGGGATGGTCTCTTTCCTCGATGCTCACTTCGTGCCCTCCCCATTGTTGGCTCTGATCACGCTCCCCTTATCCTAGACGACGGATTTCGTCCCAGTGGCTGCCAAAGATTCCAATTTGATGCGTCCTGGCTATTAGTGGAGGGGTTTCCTAGTATGTTGGCTCAGAAGATCTTGGACTGTCTAATCTCTCCCCACCGTACCTTTGGCCCTATGGATGATTGGCATCATGTCTCGTACTTCCTTCGCAAATTTCTTAGGGGCTGGTCCAAGAACCACTTTGCTGAGGCGAGGCGCGATAAAGTTAGGCTGGGCGCCCAAATTAGCGCTCTTGACAACCGTGCGGATAATGGTGGGCTCTCGGAGGCCGAGTGGCAAGTTCGGTATGGCCTTGAGAAGGCGCTTCTGGATATCCACCGCCAAGAGGAAGTTTATTGGAAGCAAAGGGGCACGATTAATTGGACCCTTAAGGGTGATGCGCCCACGGCTTACTTCTTCGCCATTGCGAATGGTAGACGGCGTAGATGCCTGATCGATAGTCTCATTATTGATGGTGTTAGGGTCTCGGACCCATCGGTCATTCTTCGGCACGTTGTACAATTCTTCTCTAATCTGCTTGCGGCTAAACCAGACCTCGGATTCTCGCTTGCCCCGGGCTTCTGGGCCCCCCTTGATAGGGTTTCGCCCGCTGATAATGAGCTCCTGCTTATTCCCCCTTCTGAGGAGGAAATTTTTGACACTATTCGGACTGCCAACTCTAACGCGGCTTCAGGCCCCGATGGTTTCTCCATCCCTTTCTTTCGACAGTTCTGGCCCCAACTAAAAGGCCTCATCTCTGCTGTCATCCAAGGGTTTTGGCTGGGCACTGTTGACATGTCTAGACTTAACTACGCTGTCCTCACCCTCATACCTAAAATCAAGGGCGCTGATCTCATCTCCCAGTTTCGGCCTATTGCTTTAATCAACAACTTTGCCAAGATGCCTGCTAAGGGCATGGCCACTAGGCTGTCTCCCATAGCGCATCGGACCATTAGCCCTTTCCAGTCTGCTTTCATCAAAGGGAGGTTCATCTTGGACGGGGTGCTTTGTTTACATGAGATAATACATGACCTGCGGGTTCGAGGGACCAAGGCGGTGGTCCTTAAGCTTGATTTTGAGAAGGCTTACGATTCGGTGAGTTGGAACTTTCTTCGGCAAGTCCTTCTGGCTAAGGGTTTCGAGGGGCCTGTAATGCACCGCCTGATGCAGTTGGTTTCTGGTGGACACACGGCTGTGGCTGTCAATGGTCAAACTAGCAAGTTTTTTGCTAACGGTAGGGGTCTCAGACAAGGGGATCCAGCATCTCCTTTGCTTTTCAATTTTGTGGCTGATGCTTTATCTCGCATCCTTTCTCGAGCTGCGTTGGCCGGTCATATTACCCCGGTGAGCTCTCACCTTATCCCTCATGGCATCTCTCATCTTCAATATGCGGACGACACTATCATTTTGATGGAGCTCAATGAGAACAGTCTCACCAATCTGAAATTCCTTCTGCTTTGCTTCGAAGCGCTTTCAGGCCTTAAAATCAATTTTTCCAAGAGTGAGGTCGTTGTGACTGGGGTTTCGGACCTGGAGGCGCAGCGGGTGGCCCACCTTCTGAACTGTTCTCTTGGGTCCTTTCCTCTCAAGTATCTAGGCCTTCCCATCTCCCCGGTTAAGCTTCTGGCGAAAGACTTCGCCCCGGTGGTCACCAAAGTTGGCAACAGAGTATTACCTTGGCGAGGTCGATATAATACGCAAGCGGGCAAGGTCGCCCTTACCAATTCTTGTCTTTCTTCACTCCCAATGTTCTTGATGGGCTTCTATCTTCTTTCTAATGGGGTTCATTCTGGTTTCGACAAGCATAGGGGTGCTTTCTACTGGAATGCTGCGGATAATAAACGCAAATATAGGTTGGTCAGATGGGACACTATATGTCGCCCCAAGGACAAAGGGGGCCTTGGCATTATTAATACGCGGGTTATGAATAACTGTCTCCTGATCAAATGGTGGTGGAAGATAATGACTCTTGAGGAACCTCCGACCTGGCTCTCGATCCTAAAAGCTAAATATTTCCCCTCCTCGAGCCCTATGTTTGCTCCTGCTTCTGGTGGGTCTCAATTCTGGCGTCAACTGGTTAAAGTCCGGCCGATTTTTCGGTCCCTTGTCAAGTTTGTTGTCAGGAACGGTAAGTCCACTCGGTTTTGGCTTGATTGGTGGGTCGGGGATTCCACGCTGGTGGTTGCTTTTCCGGCTTTGTTCTCTTACTGTGATGATGCTGAGATTTCTATCTTTGAGCTCTCGGCTAAGGGTTGGGTTTTAGATTTTCGGCGTTCTCTTTCCCCTGTAGAGTTGGAAGATTGGCAGCGCCTTACTGCTTGCTTCCCCCTGCTCTCGGAGGAAGAGGACTCCGTGGTGTGGCCCCTTTCCTCCTCGGGGCGCTTCTCGGTTAAATCGGCCTATTCTAAGCTTATCCCTGGTGGACACTCGGTCAAGTTCAAAGATATCTGGTCGGCTCGAATCCCACCTAAGATCAAGATCTTTCTTTGGCAAGCTGTTCGCGGTAAGCTTTCGGCGGCTGACCAGATTAAGAAAAGGAACGGGCCGGGTTCCGATAGATGCGTGTTATGTGGGGCGCTGGAGAACACCGAACATATTTTTTTCATTGCTCCTTAGCGAAACTTATGTGGTGCTGCATCAGACTTTGGCTGCATGTTAACTGGTTCCCCTCCTCCTTTGAAGACCTGAGGCAGTGTGTCAATCTCTTATCTGGACAATCTAAAAGGGTTTTCTTAGTTGGCTGGGCTGCGATAGGGTGGTCGTTGTGGACTACTAGGAATAAGTTCTCGATTGAGCGTATCTTTCCGGCTAACCCTGTCAATTGCTTATTTAAAGCCAATGGTTTTTTGCAGCAGTGGAGATTATTGACTAAAGAGGGGGACCTCCAGGCTTTCGACGCCATGCAATCCAAGATGAAATCTACGGCATCTTCCCTTCTTCGGCGATCTTTGAGGACGGCTTCCTGATCTTCTCTTTTACGATATCTAGTTCTATGCTGGCCTGCGTGCCATGTGAGGCTGGTGGCCTTGTAATGCTACTTAACTTCCTTGGTGTTTAAACTCTGTTTGGGTGTCGGGTGCTGGTGATGTACTCTGCCTGGTGGCTTTATTTATAAAGTCGGGCTCCTGCCTTTTCTCTAAAAATCCCTGTTTAAGTACCTCTAACCCTGCATGTACTGATCGCCAAACCTGAGATGGTTGGGACCCTAGCTCCGAATCCAAAAGATTAACTGAGGGGAAATATTTAGCTTTTAGGATTCTTGCACTAAGTGAATCTGGGTCTTGTAGTATCCTCCACCATTGCTTTGCTAACATGGCGAGATTAAACAGTTCTGTGTCACAAAAACCTAATCCTCCCAAATACTTAGGCATGGTCAATTCTTCCCAAGACACTCACACGGTCTTCCTGCGGCCCCAATTTTTTTTCCGAAGCATCGTATCCACTTGCTTGCACAGATCTCGGGGGAGAAGAAAGCATGGCATGGAGAAAGTTGGGATCGCCTTCGTGATCGATGTGATCAATATCTCCTTCCCTGATGATGCCATACAATGTTCAATATAGCCCTGAACTTTTGACCATAACCTATCTTTAATATATTTGAATGAACCCTTCTTGCACTTCCCCACATCTGATGGTAGCCCGAGATACCGTTCATTCAAAGATTCATTGAAGACTGTAAGAATGTTTTTTATGATATTTCTTTGGTGCTCCAGACAACCTTTCCCAAAGAAAATAGATGATTTTGCCAAGTTAACTTTCTGACCAGACGCATCACAATATTGCTGAACCGTGTCTCAAATAATGGTTGCAGCCTCTTCATTTGCTTTGAACATGAGCAATTATCGTCCGCAAACAAAAGGTGATTCACTGCCGGTGCCGTGGGTGCAACTTTTACTCCCCGCACATTCTCATTGGTTCCTTTGCACTTCAGCAAACATGAGAATCCTTCTACCGCTAAAATTAATAAACAAGGGGAGATTGGATCTCCTTGGCGGATCCCCCTAGATGGCCTAAACTCCTCCTGTCAGACACCATTTAACAGGATAGAAAAAGACATGTCGTCACACATTGCATTATCTTGCTGAGCCAACTTGGATGCAACCCAATTTTAAGCATAACAGCCTCCAGGTAATTCCATTCCACTCTATCGTATGCCTTCATCATGTATAACTTAAATGCACAATGGGAGTTATTCTTACTCCGGGACCTTTTCATAAAATGAAGACACTCATATGCAGCTATAACATTGTCCATAATGAGCCTACCTTGAACGAATGCAGATTGCTCTTGGGATATAATCTCCTATCATGCATCTTATTCAACAAGCATTGTGTAGTATTTATTCACCTAAATGGCCTTATTTGCACTTAAGCGTATCCATGACCCCGCGAAGACCGTCAACGTCATCACTCCGCGCGCAGACATGGCATTGCCAGACTTATCCTTCTGATATCCACTGTTGGGAAATGTTGCATGGAAAACAAAAAAAATTCTACGCACACACAAGATCTATCCATGGAGATGCATAGCAAACGAGGGGGAGAGTATGTCTACATACCCTCGTAGACTGTAAGCGGAAGCGTTTAGTAACGCGGTTGATGTAGTCGAACTTCTTCAGGATCCAACTGATCGAGTACCGAACATACGATACCTCCGCGTTCAGCACACGTTCAGCTTGGTGACGTCCTCGCCTTCTTGATCCAGCAAGACGGTGAAGTAGTGGATGAGTTCCGGCAGCATGATGGCATGGTGACGGTGATGGTGAAGCTATCTCTGCAGGGCTTCGCCTAAGCACTACGAAAATATGACCGAGGGACGAAGCTGTGGAGAGGGGCGCGCAAACGGATAAGAGATTGTTGTGGCTTATGTGTGGCGCTCAATCCCACATATATATAGGCGGGGGAGAGGGAGCTGCCAAGGAGTTCGAATCCTCCTAGGGTTCCTTCCCTAGCTGCGCCCCCTTACCATATTTGCCGGAGGGGGAAAGGAAAGGGGGGAGAGGGAAGGAATGGGGAGGCCTAATCCTCCTCCTTCCTTTATCCCATAGGCCGTCTGCCATAGGGGGTGTACCAGCCCCTTGTGGGCTGGTGTGCTCCCCTCTAATGGCACAAAAGGCCCATCATCCTCCCGGGGCTTCCGGAACCCTTTCTGGTGATCCGATGACTACCCGGTGCACTCCGAAACTTTTCCGGTGTCCGAATATCATTGTCCTATATATCAATATTTACCCCCGGACAATTCCGGAGCTCCTCATCATGTCCGTGATCTCATCCGGGACTCCGAACAACATTCGGTCACCAACTCATATAACACTATATCGTCAGCGAACGTTAAGCGTGCGGACCCTACGGGTTCGAGAACTATGTAGACATGACCGAGACAACTCTCTGATCAATAACCAATAGCGAAACCTGGATGCCCATATTAGCTCCTACATATTCTACGAAGATCTTTATCGGTTGAACCTTATGACAACATACGTTATTCCCTATGTCTGTCGGTATGTTACTCTCCCAAGATTCGATCATCGGTATCTTCATACCTAGTTCAATCTCGTTACTGGCAAGTCTCTTTACTTGTTCCATAATACATCATCTTGTAACTAACTCCTTAGTCACTTTGCTTGCAAGGCTTCTTATGATGTGTATTACTGAGAGGGTCCAGAGATACCTCTCCGATACCCGGAGTGACAAATCCTAATCTCCATCTATCCCAACTCAACAAACACCTTCGAAGATACATGTAGAGCATCTTTATGATCACCTAGTTACGTTGTGACGTTTGATAGCACACAAGGTATTCGTTCAGTATCCGGGAGTTGCATAATCTCATAGTCGAAGGAATATATATTTGACATTAAGAAAGCAATAGCAATAAATTTAACGATCATATGCTAAGCTAATGATACGTCTCCAACGTATCTATAATTTTTGATTGTTCCATGCTATTATATTATCCATCTCGGATGTTTTATATGCATTTATATGCTATTTTATATGATTTTTGGGACTAACCTATTAACCTAGAGCCAAGTGCCAGTTTCTATTTTTCCTTGTTTTTGAGTTTTACAGAAAAGGAATACCAAATGGAGTCCAATTGACCTACCAATTTTTGGGAATTTTTTATGGACCAAAAGAAGCCCCTGAAGTAAAAGAGTTGGGCCAGAAGAGTCCCGAGCCATCCACAAGGGTGGAGGGTGCGCCCTACCTCCCTGGGCATGCCCACCTATCTCGTGGATGACTCGGACACCCCCTGACGTGAGACCAACGCAAAAAATTCCTATAAATACAGAAACCCCCAAAAATAAACCTAGATCGGGAGTTCCGCCACCGCAAGCCTCTGTAACCACCGAAAACCAATCTAGACCCTGTTCTGGCACCCTGCCAGAGGGGGAAACCATCACGGGTGGCCATCTTCATCATCCCGGCGCTCTCCATGATGAGAAGGGAGTAGTTCACCCTCGGGGCTGAGGGTATGTACCAGTAGCTATGTGTTTGATCTCTCTCTCTCTCTCTCGTGTTCTTGATATGGCACGATCTTGATGTATCGCGAGCTTTGCTATTATAGTTGGATCTTATGATGTTTCTCCCCCTCTACTCTCTTGTCATGGATTGCGTTTTCCCTTTGAAGTTATCTTATCGAATTGAGTCTTTAAGGATTTGAGAACACTTGATGTATGTCTTGCGTGGGATACCGTGGTGACAATGGGGTATTCTATTGATTCACTTGATGTATGTTTTGGTGATCAACTTGCGGGTTCCGTGACCTTGGGAATCTATGCATAGGGGTTGGCACACATTTTCATCTTGACTCTCCGGTAGAAACTTTGGGGTACTCTTTGAAGTTATTTGCGTTGGTTTGAATAGATGAATCTGAGATTGTGTGATGCATATCATATAATCATACCCACGGATACTTGAGGTGACATTGGAGTATGTAGGTGACATTAGGTTTTTGGTTGATTTGTGTCTTAAGGTGTTATTTTACTACAAACTCTAGGGTTGTTTGTGACACTTATAGGAATAGCCCAACAGATTGATTGGAAAGAATAACTTTGAGGTGGTTTCGTACCCTACAATAATCTCTTCGTTTGTTCTCCGCTATTAGTGACTTTGGAGTGACTCTTTGTTGCATGTTGAGGGATAGTTATATGATCCAATTATGGTATCCTTGTTGAGAGAACTTGCACTAGTGAAAGTCTGAACCCTAGGCCTTGTTTCGAAGCATTGCAATACCATTTTCGCTCACTTCTACCACTTGCTACCTTGCTGTTTTTATATTTTCAGATTATAAAAACATATATGTACCATCCATATCATATTGCACTTGTATCACCATCTCTTCGCCGAAGTAGTGCACCTATACAATTTACCATTGTATTGGGTGTGTTGGGGACACAAGAGACTCTTTGTTATTGGGTTGCAGGGTTATTTAAGAGAGACCATATTCATCCTGCACCTCCCACGGATTGATAAACCTTAGGTCATCCACTTGAGGGAAATTTGCTACTGTCCTACAAACCTCTGCACTTGGAGGCCCAACAACGTCTACAAGAGGAAGGTTGTGTAGTAGACATCAAGCTCTTTTCTGGCGCCGTTGCCGGGGAGGTTAGTGCTTGAAGGTATATCTTTAGATCTTGCAATCGTATCTTTTAGTTTCTTGTTTTATCACTAGTTTAGTCTATAAAAGAAAACTACAATAAATGGAATTGAGGGTGCCTCATATGCTTCATCTTTTTAATGTCTTTCGTGAAAATAAGGATTCCGAAAATTGTGCCCAAGTATTAGAAGAAGAATGCATTAAAAATGTTTGGCACTAAATCTTTGAATGATGAGCATGATTGCAATGTTGTTAGTATGAATTCCTTGAATATCCATGATGCTAATGATATGCAAAGCCACAAGCTTGCGGATTCTATGTTTGATGAATATGATATTTTTTGTCCCCCAAGTTTTGATGAGCAAATTTATTTTGATGATAGCATGCCTCCTATTTATGATGATTATATTGATGAAAGTGGGTTTGGAAGAGTGTTAACTTTAGTAAGTAATGATCCCACTATTTTGGAGGATGTTGAATCTTATAATATTTATGAAAGTGGATTTGGAGAGGTCATGACTTTATTTAGTGATGAATCCACTATTTTGGAAGAGGCTCCAATTGATTATGAGAACAAAGTTGCTATCTATGATGATTATTGTGATGCCATGTATGCTATAAAGAATAATGATAACCATGAAACTTTTCATCATGATTTTAATTTTCAATTGGATTATGCCTCACATGATAGTTATTTTGTTGAGTTTGCTCCCACTACTATTCTGAATGAGAAGAAATTTGTTTATGTGGAGAGTAATAAAAATTCTATGCTTGTGGATCATGAAAAGAATGCTTTATGTGATGGTTATATTGTTGAATTCATTCATGATGCTACTGAAAATTACTATGAGGGAGGAACGTATGCTTGTTGGAATTGCAATAATATCACGTTTCCTCTCTATGTGCTTAAAATCTTGAAGTTATGCTTGTTTTACCTTCCTATGCTAGTTGATTCTTGCTCCCATAAATTGTTTGATCACAAAATCCCTATGCATAGGAAGTGGGTTAGACTTAAATGTGCTAGTCATATTCTTCACGTTGCTCTCTTTATGTTTCAATTCTTATCTTTTATGTGAGCATCATTGTCATCACCATGCCTAGCTAGAAAGGCATTAAAGAAAAGCGCTTGTTGGGAGACAACCCAATATTTACCCCTACTGTTTTCATGTGTTCACATGATTAAGCTACTGTATTAATCATGTTTTATAGATTTGTTTCAATAAAGTTACAAGTAGAACCTTTGGGAAGACTTGGGTGAAAGTTAATATGATCTTGCTGTAAAAAACAGAAACTTTGTGCTCACGAGATTAGCTGTTATTTTTTTACAGAAGAGTGCTTTTGGATTGATTCTTTTTGCAGAAGATTAACAGGAAAATTCCTCACGTCCACCAATTTATTTTAGAATTTTTAGAGCAACATAAGTATTCGAGAGTTACAGATTACTACAGACTGTTCTGTTTTTGACAGATTCTGTTTTCTATGTGTTGTTTGCTTATTTTTATGAATCTATGAGTAGTATCGGAGGGTATGAACCATACAGAAGTTGGAATACAGTAGGTATTACACCAATACAAATTTAGAATGAGTTCACAATAGTACCAAAAGTGGTGATTTATTTTCTTATACTAACGGAGCTTACGAGTTTTCTGTTGAGTTTTGTGTTGTGAAGTTTTCAAGTTTTGGGTAAAGATTCGATGGTCAATGGAATAAGTAGTGGCAAGAGCCTAGGCTTGGGGATTCCCAAGGAACCCCAAGGTAATATTCAAGGACAACCAAGAGCCTAAGCTTGGGGATGCCCCGGATGGCATCCCCTCTTTCGTCTTTGTTCATCGGTAACTTGGAGCTATATTTTTAGAGCGTCATTTTCTTTTATTTTGTTTTGCTTGCTGTTTGAATAATATACCAAGATCTGAAATTCTTAAATGTTAGAGGGTCTTCACATAGTTACATAATTATTCGACTACTCATTGATGTTCACTTATATCTTTTGGAGTAGTTTGTTGTTTGCTCTAGTGCTTCACTTATATCTTTTAGAGCACGACGGTGGTTTTATTTTGAAGAAATTGATGAACTCTCATGCTTCACTTATATTATTTTGAGAGGATTTTATAAAAGCATGGTAATTTGTTTTGGTTATGAATTTAGTCCTAATATGATGGGCATCCAAGAGGGATATAATAAAAACTTTCATAGAAAGTGTATTGAATACTAAGAGAAGTTTGATTACTTATGATTGTTTTGAGATATGAAGATGGTGATATCAGAGTCATGCTAGTGGATTAGTTGTGAATTTGAGAGATACTTGTGTTAAAGTTTGTGATTCCTGTAGCATGCACGTATGGTGAACCGTTATGTGATGAAGTCAGATTGTCATCCTTTGTGTGGAGATCGGGATCGCGTGATGGTTAACTCCTACCAACCCTTCCCCTAGGAGTATGCGCGTAGTACTTTGTTTCGATGACTAATAGATTTTTGCAATAAGTATGTGAGTTCTTTATGACTAATGTTGAGTCCATGGATAATACACACTCTCATCCTTCCACCATTGCTAGCCTCTCTTGTGTCGCGTAATTTTCGCCGATACCATACACACACCATATACCTTCCTCAAAACAGCCACCATACCTACCTATTATGGCATTTCCATAGCCATTCCGAGATATATTGCCATGCAATTTTCCACCGTTCCATTTTGACACGCTCCATCATTGTCATATTGCTTTGCATGATCATGTAGTTGACATTGTATTTGTGGCAAAGCCACCGTTCATAATTCTTTCATACATGTCACTCTTGAATCATTGCACAACCCGGTACACCGCCGGAGGCGTTCACATAGAGTCATATTTTGTTCTAAGTATCGAGTTGTAATTCTTGAGTTGTAAGTAAATAAAAGTGTGATGATCATTATTATTAGAGCATTGTCCCATTGAGGAAAGGATGATGGAAACTATGATTCCCCCACAAGTCGGGATGAGACTCCAGACGAAAAAAAGAGGCCAAAAAAAGAGAAAGCCAAAAAAACCAAAAAGAGAGAGAAAAAGAGAGAAGGGGCAATGTTACTATACTTTTACCACACTTGTGCTTCAAAGTAGCACCATGATCTTCATGATAGAGAGTCTCCTATGTTGTCACTTTCATATACTAGTGGGCATTTTCATTATAAGAAATTGGCTTGTATATTCCAATGATGGGCTTTCTCAAAGTGTCCTAGGTCTTCGTGAGCAAGCAAGTTGGATGCACACCCACTTAGTTTCTTTTGAGCTTTCATACACTTATAGCTCTAGTGCATCCGTTGCATGGCAATCCCTACTCACTCACATTGATATCTATTGATGGGCATCTCCATAGCCCGTTGGTACGCCTAGTTGATGTGAGACTATCTTCTCCTTTTTGTCTTCTCCACAACAACCATTCTATTCCACCTATAGTGCTATGTCCATGGCTCACGCTCATGTATTGCATGAAAGTTGAAAAAGTTTGAATATACTAAAGTATGAAACAATTGCTTGGCTGAAACCGAGGTTGTGCATGATTTATACATTTTGTGCGATGAAGATAGAGCATAGCCAGACTGTATGATTTTGTAGGGATAGCTTTCTTTGGCCATGTTATTTTGAGAAGACATGATTGTTTTGATAGTATGCTTGAAGTATTATCGTTTTTATGTCAATATTAAACTTTTGTTTTGAATCTTATGGATCTGGATATTCTTGCCACAATAAAGAGAGATTACACTGATAAATATGTTAGGTAGCATTCTGCTACGTCTTGAGCTTGCGTTGGTTTTCCTCGAAGAGGAGAGGGTGATGCAGCCATAGTAGCGTAAGTATTTCCCTCAGTTTTTGAGAGCCAAGGTATCCATCCAGTAGGAGGCTCCTCAAAAGTCCCATGCACCTACACAAACAAACTGAGAACTCGCAACCAACGCAATGAAGGGGTTGTCAATCCCTTCACGGCCACTTGCGAAAGTGAGATCTAATAAAGATAGTATGATAAGACAAATATATTTTTGGTATTTTATAATATAGATGCAAAAAAGTAAAGATGCAACTAAAACTAGATTGAAAGCAAATATGATAAGAGATAGACCCGGGGGCCATAGGTTTCACTAGTGGCTTCCCTCAAGATAGCATAAGTATTACGGTGGGTGAACAAATTACTGTCGAGCAATTGATAGAAAAGCACATAGTTATGAGATTATCTAGGCATGATCATGTATATAGGCATCACGTCCATAACAAGTAGACCGACTCCTGCTTGCATCTACTACTATTACTCCACACATCGACCGACTCCTACTTGCATCTAGAGTATTAAGTTCATAAGAATAGAGTAACGCATTAAGCAAGATGACATGATGTAGAGGGATAAACTCAAGCAATATGATATAAACCCCATCTTGTTATCCTCGATGGCAACAATACAATACGTGCCTTGCAACCCTTTCTGTCACTGGGTAAGGACACCGTAAGATTGAACCCAAAGCTAAGCACTTCTCCCATGGCAAGAAAGATCAATCTAGTAGGCCAAACCAAACTGATAATTCGAAGAGACTTGCAAAGATAACTCAATCATACATAAAAGAATTCAGAGAAGATTCAAATATTATTCATAGATAAACTTGATCATAAACCCACAATTCATCGGATCTCGACAAACACACCGCAAAAAGAGTTTGCATTGAATAGATCTCCACAAGAGAGGGGGAGAACATTGTATTGAGATCCAAAAAGAGAGAAGAAGCCATCTAGCTAATAACTATGGACCCGTAGGTCCGTGGTAAACTACTCACAACTCATCGGAGGGGCAAGGATGTTGATGTAGAAGCCCTCCGTGGTCGATTCCCCCTCCGACAGAGTGCCGGCGAAGGCTCCAAGACGGGATCTCGCGGATACAGAAGGTTACGGTGGTGGAAATTGTGTTTCGTGGTGCCCCTGGATGTTTTCGGGGTACGTAGGTATATATAGGAGGAAGAAGTACGTCGGTGGCCGCCTGAGGGGCCCACGAGATAGGGGGGCGCGCCCTACAGGGGGGGGCCCTCCTATCTCGTGGGGGCCTCGGCTGCTTCTTGACTTGCACTCCAAGTCCTCTGGATCATGTTCGTTCCAAAAATCACGCTCCCGAAGGTTCATTCCGTTTGGACTCCGTTTGATATTCCTTTTCTTTGAAATACTTGAATAGGCAAAAAAACAACAATATGGGCTGGGCCTCCGGTTAGTAGGTTAGTCCCAAAAATGATATAAATGTGTAAAATAAAGCCCATAAACATCCAAAAGGGGTAATATAATAGCATGGAACAATCAAAAATTATAGATATGTTGGAGATGTATCAAGCATCCCCAAGCTTAATTCCTGCTCGTCCTTGAGTAGGTAAATGATAAAAAAAGAATTTTTTTATGTGGAATGCTACCTGGCATAATTCTCAATGTAATTTTCTTTATTGTGGCATGAATGTTCAGATCCAAATGATTCAAAATAGAAGCTTATAAAACATAAAAATAATAATGCTTCAAAGCATACTAACAAATAATCATGTCCTATCGAAATAACATAGCCAAAGAAAGCTTATCCCTTCAAAATCATATAGTTAGGCCATGCTTCATTTTCATTACACAAAATACTCCCATCATGCACAACCCCGATGATGAGCCGAGCAATTGTTTCATACTTTTTAACGCGCTTCAGCTTTTTCAACTCTTACACAATACATGAGCGTAAGCCATGGATATAGCACTATGGTGGTATATGGTGGTGGTTGTGAGGACAAAAAGGGAGAAGATAGTCTCACATCAACTAGGCGTATTAACGGGCTATATAGAGGTACCCATTAATAGATATTAATGTGAGTGAGTAGGGATTGCCATGCAACGGATGCACTAGAGCTATAAATATATGAAAGCTCAACAAAAGAAACTAAGTGGGTGTGCATCCAACTTGCTTGCTCACGAAGACCTAGGGCATTTTGAGGAAGCCCATCGTTGGAATATACAAGCCAAGTTCTATAATGAAAAATTCCCACTTAGTATATGAAAGTGACAACATAGGAGACTCTCTATCATGAAGATGATGGTGCTACTTTGAAGCATAAGTGTGGAAAAAGAGATAGTAGCATTGTCCCTTCTCTCTTTTTCTCTCATTTCATTTTTTTTCTTTTTTCTTTCTCCTTTTTTTCTTTCTTTTTCTTTCTTTCTTTGGCCTTTCCTTTTTTTTTTCCTTTTTGGCCTTTCTCATTTTTCTTTTTTTCTTTCTTTTTTTTTTCTTTTTTAAATTCCGAAGTCTCATCCTGACTTGTGGGGGAATCACAGCCTTCATCATCCTTTCCTCACTAGGACAATGCTCTAATAATGAAGATCATCACACTTTTATGGATTTACAACTCAAGAATTAGAACTCAAAGCTAGAACAAGATATGACTCTATATGAATGCCTCCTGCGGTGTACCGGGATATGCAATGAATCAAGAGAGACATGTATGAAGATTATTAAGGTGGCCTTGCCACAAATACGATGTCAACTACATGATCATGCAAAGAGCAATATGACAATGATGGAACGTGTCATAATAAACGGAACGGTGGAAAGTTGCATGGCAATATATCTCGGAATGGCTATGGAAATGCCATAATAGGTAGGTATGGTGTCTGCTTTGAGGAAGGTAAGTAAGGGGTTTATGATACCGGTGAAAGTTGCACGGTAATAATAAAGGCTAGCAAAGTAAAAGGATGAGTGTGCATATATCCATGGACTCACATTAGTCAAAAAGAACTCATATACTTATTTCAAAAGTTGTCAGGACCCCGACTCGATGTCACATCGATCTAGCCGGTAACACCTCATATCACTTTGCGGCCTCACGCACGGTATCCCCACGGGTGTCGCCTTACCTTTGCCCGGGACCGTTTGCGCCTTTTGGCACACGTATATGATAGTGTCGCTAGCATCCATATGATAAGGACCCCGGGCTGACATGACTAGTCGTAAACCCAAAGTGGCACAGACTTACAGGGACAGGCATCCATGACCCAGCTTCGAACGTGTCGGTCATCAGCAAGTGGGTCCGGGCTGTAGCACTGGGCTAGCAGGACTCCGGTAAACCGGGCTGTAGCGGGCTAACAGGACTCCGGTACTCAAAGCGTGACATTTCCCCGAAGGGACAGACACAGGAACGAAGAAGGACACATGCCGGCCAGCCTAAGTGTTCCGGAGCAGTAGCAAGCTACCATGGCCCAGTGGAAACACTAGGAGACATTTCCCGGTAAGAGAGGCTACTAAAGATAAACAACTAGATGGTCAGATCCCACACATACCAAGCATTTCAATAACATACACACAATATGCTCGATATGTGCAAATACAACATGGCATCACAACATGACTCTACGACTCAAGTAGTTTATTCAATAGGCTCCGAGGAGCGAGATATTACAAACATGGGTCTCATGACCCAACAATCAGAGCATACAAGTCAAAGCACAAGCGGAAGCTATCATGTCTGAGTACAGACATCTATAAATGAAAAGGCTGAGAAGCCTGACTATCTATCAGATCCTGCCGAGGGCACAAGATCGTAGCTGAGGTATCAAGCTAAACGTCGAAGTCCACGCGGAACTACTAGTGAGACTGAAGTCTCTCTGCAAAACATAAAATAGGCAAACGTGAGTACAAATGTACCCAGCAAGACTTACATCAGAACTAACTACATATGCATCATTATCAACAAGGGGATGGTGGGGTTTAACTGCAGCAAGCCAGCTTTGACTCGGTGGCTATCCTGAACTACGACTGCAAGTAACTCTTTTGAGGTGGCGCACACGAGTCCACATATTCACCATATCAATACACCACTATGGATCGCTCCCGTCTCCCTACGAGAACGCCATCCATAGCACTCACGCTTATCTTGCGTATTTTAGAGTATCCACTTTCACTTGTCTATGAACTGATATAAGCAACCCAGAAGTCCTTTTCCGCGGACACGGCTATTCGAATAGATGATGTTAACCCTGCAGGGGTGTACTTCTTCATACATGTTTCCACCACTTAGCGTCTGCACACGACATGTGCTCGGCAGACTTCAAGCGAAAGCCGACGTGGGTGTAGACCACGACCTACCTAAACACTCAAGTCTCTAGTCCAGGTTTATCGCCTATTCGGGTTCCATCCATGAGGAGATCCGGCCGGAGTTTCGCTCACAGCCCCAAACGATGTGAACAGGGTTCCCGTGACACCAAACGGGCGCCCGGTTACCCGGCCACGTGCCTACCGCATCACAGCCCACCCCTACGGTCAGCGCTGTCCACGGCCTCCAGCATACTACAAACACCAGAAACTACTTGCAACTCCTGGACAGAGGACAAGGGTGAATAAGAAGTCGAGCGGGGTCATATTTCAGGGCCCAATGTATGGTAGTAGCTGAATCATGGATCACAAACACAGAACTCAGTTCCTGAGGACGGCTACAATGAGACAACCCACCATGTACTCCTACATGGCCTCTCACCGCTACCTTTACCAAATCGTGTTCACACACTTAGCTCACACACAGTAGGACATGTTCACACGCCTCTGATTCATCCCCGATGAATCAGACCTGACTCAACTCTAAGCAGTAGCAGGCATGACAAACAAACATGAATGAGTAGGCACAACAGGGCTCAAACAACTCCTACTCATGCTAGTGGGTTTCATCTATTTACTGTGGCAATGACAGGTCATGCAGAGGATGAAGGGGTTCAGCTACCGCAGCAAGTAACAGATGAATCGGTGTTGTCCTAATGCATTAAAAGAGAGCAGGAGCGAGAGAGTAGGATTGTATCGGAATGAACAAGGGGGTTTTGCTTGCCTGGCACTTCTGAAGATAACATTGAGTCTTCATCAGTGTCAACGATCACATCATCGGTATCACGTCTATCGAGAGGGGACAAATACCGGCAAATACAGAAAAGACACGATCAATGCAATGCACAATATGATGCATGCTATGACATGGCAATATGAATGTGTTTTGGGCTAATGCACCTAAAACCAGATTAAATGAAGTTGGTTTGAATACAAGATTCAAATTCAAACTCCATATGTGATTATTTAAATGCCCTTTAATTGATTTGCTCTAAACAGTAACTATAAGTTGTTCTAACATGCATGAAAATGGTACAGATGGATTCCTTGAATTTTTCTGATAATTTTTCATATATAATTTATTTAATTTGGAGTTACGGTTAATTTTCTATGATTTATTGAAGTTTTAGCTATTTTCTGAAATTAATAAATCATTTTAGATTTATTTAAATTCCAGAAAGGAATTATTGCGTCAGCACTAGGTCATGCTGACCTCAGCATAGTCAACCGGGGCTTGTCCGGGTCAAACCTGACCAGTGGGGCCCACTGGTCAGTGACACACCGCTGGCATGAGTCACTGACGTGTGGGGCCAGTCAAAAGCCACGTCAGCAAGTCAAACTGACATCGAGGCCCACATGTCAGTGAGATAGAGAGCTAACAGGGGGTTATTTAACTTAACCCGTGTTTTTAACAGCAGCGGTCCCACATGTCATGCACAAGGGTTTAATTAACTGAGTGATTAGCACCTAACCTAATGCTCCACGTCAGCTAGTGACGCCGGCGACCACGGCGACGGCGAGACCTCGCCGGAGTTGCTCGGGACGGTGCTACAGGCTGCGGTTGGGCACCCTGAGGGCACCAGGAGGGAGCCCGTGCTCCCGCGCATCTAGGGGGACCCACGAGAGGGCGTGGGGTGGCCGGAGTTGAGCGCGGCATCGACCCCGGCGGCGGCCGGAGCTCGGGGGTTCGCGGGACCGGCGCTATGGTGCATGGGAGGAGGGGTTGGTGGGCGCTACGGGCTCCTGGGAGTGCTCTGAGTACGACTGCGTGCTCGGTTTGGATGGAGGCGAACCAAAACGACGACGGCGACAAGTCCGGCGCCGGTGAGGTCTCGGTCTCGACGGAACTATGGCCTAGGGCTCGCAAAAACGAGGGGAGAGAGAGGGGTTCTGCACAGAGGCTCACCGCGGAGCTGTAGGGAGGGTCAGTGGGCTCGGGGGCGCGCCGGAGTGGCCGAATTCGACGGAGAACGGCGCCGGGGCCGAAGCTTGGGGATGATGTCGATGGCGGCTGCTCGGGGCCCTTCTGGTCGCGTGAGACGTCGAGGAGGTCGAGGGAGGCACTGCGGAGCTCTAGGAAGCGTCGGGGAGGTGAGAGGGGGATGGTGGCCGCGGCGAACGGCGTCGGTGGCGACGGGCTCCGCTCGGCGCGTGCAGGGAGGGAAGCAGAGGAGGGAACGGGGTTCAGGGGAAGAGAAGGGAGGTGCAGGGGGCGAGGGGAAGTGCGTGGCGTCACCAGAGGGCTCGGGGAGGAAGCAGGAGGTGGCCAGAGCGGGGTGGAGGTGGCGCGCACGGCGGCGTCGCGGTGTCCGCGTCCTTCTGGCGAGGAGGAAGACGACAGGGGAGTAGCGGTGGCGGGCTGGGCCGGCTGGGGAACTGGACCGACTCTGGTGGCTGCGCGGGTAAGGCCAGGTAAGTGGCCCAGGTGGCCTCTCTCCCCTTTATTTTTGTTCTGTTTTATTTTTTTCTATTTCTGCAATTTGTTTTTGATTTGTTTTAAATATCAAATCATTTTATAAAATCCTGGAAATAAATATGGGTGCTTTCTGAATTATTCAAGTGACCCTTATCAATTTTCAGAATTGTTGGAGCATTTAAAAATATTAATAGTATTTAAATGCCCCAATTCAAATACAATATGGATTATTCAAAAATCCATAATGGCCCAAAATATTGGCATCATTTTTGGTAGAGGTTTTTCACCTTTGTCAAAAATCATGAACATTTTTGAAAGCCATTTGGACTTGCTTGAAAGTATTTTAGGTGAACCTAGTGAATTCCTTTAATGCTAGGGTTTGAGCAATCCCCATTTCAAGTTCATTCAAAAGTTAAACATGATGCACACATGAGGCTAGGCTAGAGCAATGCCAGAAGCTAGGGATGTGACAACTCACCCCCACTAAACAAGAATCTCGTCTCGAGATTCAGGCGTAGGGTAAGGTGAAGGGGAACGCAACTAGTACAATCTTCACGATCCAGGTTGCACTTCAGTTGAACGTTGATTCATTCACCATCTTTGTCTTGTCGTCTTGCTCTGAGAACTCCAGCTAATCATGAAAGAGAGGAAAGGAAACTCTAGAAGGATCGGTCTTCTCGAAGATCGAACAACTCAGGATTAACTCACGGAATGAGACATAGAACCATCTCTCGGTTGAGACACGAGATACACATCAAGAGGGGGGGGGGAAGAAACGGATGACGAAGGTTCACTAGGTAGACAACAATTCCACACCTAAGAAGGTGGTAAACGATTGTCAACGTAGCGAGGAGTTGAGTTGCCATGATACCACGACGAAACATCCTGGAGGAGGGTGATTCGTAGATTATTATCTTAAGTGGCAAAAAGAATTACTTTTGATTCAGAGATCATTGGAACTCTTTATACCAGCCTAAGGTAATCACAAGCGATCATTTGGAGGGGGTCGGTAGAATGGCATACTCGGACTTGGATGATGTGGATTACCTTGTT
The DNA here is from genome assembly GCF_018294505.1 of Triticum aestivum. NCBI lineage: Eukaryota > Viridiplantae > Streptophyta > Magnoliopsida > Poales > Poaceae > Triticum > Triticum aestivum. Next base: position 156,598,328 of record NC_057813.1, read on the forward strand.
GAAGACAACGTAATGGATGAATTTGCTTATCACCGGAGATGGAAGAGACCCGTGGTAGAATGGCACATTGGCGGTGCAAGCTGGGAACAAAATGCAAATGCTGGGAATGATTCTGGTAACTGGGGAAGAACCCAACAATAAAGAGTGAATTCACTGTTGGAGTGGTTATAGCATAACCGAAGAATCTGGGGCAATCCCAGCTAGTGCCGATGATAAGACGTAGCGCTTGTGCGTGCTCTCAAGAACTTAAGCATTTCCACATTCATCAAGGTTTTACCAACATCCGTGTCAAGGGTCCGGTAGCACAACTTACTACCATGATGAATGGTGATGGAGGATGCAGATGCAAAGGAAGATAACACTTTCTCAGTTTTCACCTTAGCGAGGCCAAGGAAACAAAATCTGGATGATCGACCGAGAGACATTTAGCACTCCGCTTCTAATGTTCTCCTTGACGTGCTAGTGTATCCCATTCATAGATATGGTTTGATAACTAGAACATCAAGTAAAAGGTCGGACTTCGGGAACACAATAATCATAAGGCACAACTAGGAAGTAAATCCTACGAAGTCCTTATGGGAAGGTGGCCAACTGCTTCAATCAAGATACCACAATAATAGGTCCTTCGGCTGGGTGGTGCTGGCCACGACATCCACTTTACCGGTTATCGAGGGACCAATATTATAGTTCTTGGGAAATGTTCCAAACCATCATATCTGCCTGAGATTCAGATCTGGTTGGTGTCAGGATATTCCAGACTCATCGAGTCTAGGAAGAAAATGAAAGTTTGCAACACAAATCGACGAGATGACGTTGCGGGATTCTCGGGAGATGAACTACGATAGCAAGCTCCAAAACATGAGCTGGTTCTGCTACAAACATGTGAACATGTTGTCCAAGACAAGCATGATCACAAGGTAGTCTTATAATAAAACACTACCGAGTTCAGGAGGGGGAACCATCATTAATGACATCGAAGTCTCCACGCGTGGAAGTCCAAAGAGTTCACCTTGGACAGACTCCTTTATCTTTGAACAACTCAATCAGTGGCTTGGTGTGCTAGGATATACATATAGAATGGAGGTTGCAAATCTCCAGACCACAGAATACTTCGCACGTATGCATGACTGACTTGGGATGATTCCAGAGGAAGCAAAACTAACTTTCTCAAATTCACGGCGGCATCTTTCACCAAATGCACGTGTATAAAAGGAAGTCACTCCTTTCATCAACAAATACTTCATGAGCTAGCATGAAGAAAATGCTTTCAAAAGTTTCCAACACTAGCTTAATGTCCAACAAAATTATGGAGGAGATAAGGATGTTGTCAATGGGCTCAACAACAATTCATCTGGGTTTCCTTTTAAAAGGAATTCCATAGTTAAGTGAACAAGTGATAGCATTGGTCAGGCCAAAGATGTAATGGTGTATGCTCGAGGGATCAACCACGAACAAGACAACATTACGAGCATCATTGGTATTGATTTGATTTGACGATAGCCCACACTCAAATCAAAGGATTGATAAGGCAATAGGTCCAGCAACTGATCACAGGGACCAACCGATGAAGATATCATCTTTCTTCAACACACACTACACAAGAATATCCCTTTGGAACGAACTAAGTCAGGCAAGCTTTTACCTTCCAACTCTCCAAGTTGTTGTCTAGCTTAACCAACTAGCTCAGGGATATCCATCACAGATTCTTGGAGAAAGGGTGGTTTACAATAAACCAACTTGATCACGAGCTCAACATAGCGGTCAGGTGACAACCTGGTAGTACTTCCGAGAAGATCTTCGGAAAATCACGAACCACCGATATGTTACTAAGCTCGAGAACAATCTTGCTTTTCGGGGCAAGATGATATGATCAAGTGAGCGAGGGCTTGACAAGATCCTAATTCATCAATCGAAGGGTGCACCGAAATAAGGACTAGGTAGCACGATCAGTCTTAGAAGGATGATTCAAAAACCAACATACTAAGAATGAAATTATTATCCTTTAACTACCAAGCAACGAGGTTGCTGGGAGTATTGATCTCACACATCACAACTCATTTGTCGGTATTCCGGTTGCATCAACACGAGGGCCGAGGAATGACTAATGATGGTGAGAAGTATCACTGTACCAAGAGTTCATAGGATGGTGTGCAATTCCTATAACAATCTCGATATAGAATAAGGTAATACTCCAAGGTAGAACAGAACCAAAAGCTGGATTAGCAATTAGATCTGCGGAGCACAACTTCTTTGACCCAATCCTGGATATGGAAGAGGTACTGGAGTTTGTTTCTCCAAGTCATTCAGGACAGAATGGCTTGACGGACCACAAGAGTAATAGGCATCGATAAACGAACGCACGCATACTCTTGACTATCAATTGATAGACGAGGGTCAGAATGCAACTACGGAGAACAACTCAAAGGAACATATAATTTTCTGAGTTGTGGATGCATAGATTAGTATGTCGAACCAAGTTCAACATATTTCTTCCGGATAACCCATGCAGAAAGGTAGAACTGGCAGAGTCACGATTTATGAATGGAGAACTCCTCAAGAGTACTCTAATTGTGATCTTTTGATCCAATAAACATCTGCCATAAGCGGTTCATAGTATTTGGAAGAAGGAAATACCACGGACCTCGAGGACTATCGCAAAGTTACTAATATCCTGAAGGAACTAGCAAACACTATCAACATGAAGTAAGTAGAGTGAATCTCGGGTTCAAAGCCCAAGGAATAGAATACCTACTACTAAGTGGCATCACGGGATGCTTTCGAGAATAAAAGCCAGAATCATCACACTGGGGATCACAAAACATTGCTAGATTACTAGGTGACTCCCTAAACACCTAGGGCCATAATAGTATCTCCAACATATATGTCAAGGTAACGGAGTACCTCAACTCACTGATTAGTGTGGTTAATCTGGCCCATGGGAACATTGAAACAGGAAGAAAGGATTTGCAATTGCATCAGACTACTTAGAAACCTGGGATGACTCGGACAGCATAACGGCTATAAATGCTCAGAAAAGATTTGAGACATTCACAAAAATGGTGGCATAACCACTCAGAAGCACAATATCAAGGTTTCGAGATCAACAATTAACATACAGAAGTAGTAGGAACTGAAACTGAGGCTTAAGTCCAACAATCTTATAAGTCTACGGATTAGTAACACGTGATCCTGATGGAAAGAAGAGATAGCCTAGTTCTTAATCCCCGCAGGAAAGATAAGATGACTCAGATCAGAAGGCATAAGGTATAAGGAGTAAAAAGAGCCTTACGTTCCATCCCACAATCAATTCCCTTATATAACTAAAGAATTTCTAGACTCAACTTCGACCAGTTTGGCTTGGTAATCCTACAGGCAGTCAAGCTCTGATACCAACGCTGTCAGGACCCCGACTCGATGCCACATCGATCTAGCATGTAACACCTCATATCACTTTGCGGCCTCACGCACGGTATTCCCACGGGTGTCGCCTTACCTTTGCCCGGGACCGTTTGCGCCTTTTGGCACACGTATATGACAGTGTCGCTAGCATCCATATGATAAGGAGCCCGGGCTGACATGGCTAGTCGTAAACCCAAAGTGGCACAGACTTACAGGGACAGGCATCCATGACCCAGCTTCGAACGTGTCGGTCATCAGCAAGTGGGTCCGGGCTGTAGCACTGGGCTAGCAGGACTCCGGTAAACCGGGCTGTAGCGGGCTAACAGGACTCCGGTACTCAAAGCGTGACATTTCCCCGAAGGGACAGACACAGGAACGAAGAAGGACACATGCCGGCCAGCCTAAGTGTTCCGGAGCAGTAGCAAGCTACCATGGCTCGGTGGAAACACTAGGAGACATTTCCCGGTAAGAGAGGCTACTAAAGATAAACAACTAGATGGTCAGATCCCACACATACCAAGCATTTCAATAACATACACACAATATGCTCGATATGTGCAAATACAACATGGCATCACAACATGACTCTACGACTCAAGTAATTTATTCAATAGGCTCCGAGGAGCGAGATATTACAAACATGGGTCTCATGACCCAACAATCAGAGCATACAAGTCAAAGCACAAGCGGAAGCTATCATGTCTGAGTACAGACATCTATAAATGAAAAAGGCTGAGAAGCCTGACTATCTATCAGATCCTGCCGAGGGCACAAGATCGTAGCTGAGGTATCAAGCTAAACGTCGAAGTCCACGCGGAACTACTAGTGAGACTGAAGTCTCTCTGCAAAAACATAAAATAGGCAAACGTGAGTACAAATGTACCCAGCAAGACTTACATCAGAACTAACTACATATGCATCATTATCAACAAAGGGGATGGTGGGGTTTAACTGCAGCAAGCCAGCTTTGACTCGGTGGCTATCCTGAACTACGACTGCAAGTAACTCTTTTGAGGTGGCGCACACGAGTCCACATATTCACCATATCAATACACCACTATGGATCGCTCCCGTCTCCCTACGAGAACGCCATCCATAGCACTCACGCTTATCTTGCGTATTTTAGAGTATCCACTTTCACTTGTCTATGAACTGATATAAGCAACCCAGAAGTCCTTTTCCGCGGACACGGCTATTCGAATAGATGATGATAACCCTGCAGGGGTGTACTTCTTCATACATGTTTCCACCACTTAGCGTCTGCACACGACATGTGCTCGGCAGACTTCAAGCGAAAGCCGACGTGGGTGTAGACCACGACCTACCTAAACACTCAAGTCTCTAGTCCAGGTTTATCGCCTATTCGGGTTCCATCCATGAGGAGATCCGGCCGGAGTTTCGCTCACAGCCCCAAACGATGTGAACAGGGTTCCGTGACACCAAACGGGCGCCCGGTTTACCCGGCCACGTGCCTACCGCATCACAGCCCACCCCTACGGTCAGCGCTGTCCACGGCCTCCAGCATACTACAAACACCAGAAACTACTTGCAACTCCTGGACAGAGGACAAGGGTGAATAAGAAGTCGAGCGGGGTCATATTTCAGGGCCCAATGTATGGTAGTAGCTGAATCATGGATCACAAACACAGAACTCAGTTCCTGAGGACGGCTACAATGAGACAACCCACCATGTACTCCTACATGGCCTCTCACCGCTACCTTTACCAAATCGTGTTCACACACTTAGCTCACACACAGTAGGACATGTTCACACGCCTCTGATTCATCCCCGATGAATCAGACCTGACTCAACTCTAAGCAGTAGCAGGCATGACAAACAAACATGAATGAGTAGGCACAACAGGGCTCAAACAACTCCTACTCATGCTAGTGGGTTTCATCTATTTACTGTGGCAATGACAGGTCATGCAAAGGATAAAGGGGTTCAGCTACCGCAGCAAGTAACAGATGAATCGGTGTTGTCCTAATGCAGTAAAAGAGAGCAGGAGCGAGAGAGTAGGATTGTATCGGAATGAACAAGGGGGTTTTGCTTGCCTGGCACTTCTGAAGATAACATTGAGTCTTCATCAGTGTCAACGATCACATCATCGGTACACGTCTATCGAGAGGGGACAAATACCGGCAAATACAGAAAAACACGATCAATGCAATGCACAATATGATGCATGCTATGACATGGCAATATGAATGTGTTTTGGGCTAATGCACCTAAAACCAGATTAAATGAAGTTGGTTTGAATCCAAGATTCAAATTCAAACTCCATATGTGATTATTTAAATGCCCTTTAATTGATTTGCTCTAAACAGTAACTATAAGTTGTTCTAACATGCATGAAAATGGTACAGATGGATTCCTTGAATTTTTCTGATAATTTTTCATATATAATTTATTTAATTTGGAGTTACGGTTAATTTTCTATGATTTATTGAAGTTTTAGCTATTTTCTGAAATTAATAAATCATTTTAGATTTATTTAAATTCCAGAAAGGAATTATTGCGTCAGCACTAGGTCATGCTGACCTCAGCATAGTCAACCGGGGCTTGTCCGGGTCAAACCTGACCAGTGGGGCCCACTGGTCAGTGACACACCGCTGGCATGAGTCACTGACGTGTGGGGCCAGTCAAAAGCCACGTCAGCAAGTCAAACTGACATCGAGGCCCACATGTCAGTGAGATAGAGAGCTAACAGGGGTATTTAACTTAACCCGTGTTTTTAACAGCAGCGGTCCACATGTCATGCACAAGGGTTTAATTAACTGAGTGATTAGCACCTAACCTAATGCTCCACGTCAGCTAGTGACGCCGGCGACCACGGCGACGGCGAGACCTCCGCCGGAGTTGCTCGGGGACGGCGCTACAGGCTGCGGTTGGGCACCCTGAGGGCACCAGGAGGGAGCCCGTGCTCCCGCGCATCTAGGGGGACCCACGAGAGGGCGTGGGGTGGCCGGAGTTGAGCGCGGAATCGACCCCGGCGGCGGCCGGAGCTCGGGGGTTCGCGGGACCGGCGCTATGGTGCATGGGAGGAGGGGTTGGTGGGCGCTACGGGCTCCTGGGAGTGCTCTGAGTACGACTGCGTGCTCGGTTTGGACGGAGGCGAACCAAAACGACGACGGCGACAAGTCCGGCGCCGGTGAGGTCTCGATCTCGATGGAACTATGGCCTAGGGCTCGCAAAAACGAGGGGAGAGAGAGGGGTTCTGCACAGAGGCTCACCGCGGAGCTGTAGGGAGGGTCAGTGGGCTCGGGGGCGCGCCGGAGTGGCCGAATTCGACGGAGAACGGCGCCGGGGCCGAAGCTTGGGGATGATGTCGATGGCGGCTGCTCGGGGCCCTTCTGGTCGCGTGAGACGTCGAGGAGGTCGAGGGAGGCACTGCGGAGCTCTGGGAAGCGTCGGGGAGGTGAGAGGGGGATGGTGGCCGCGGCGAACGGCGTCGGTGGCGACGGGCTCCGCTCGGCGCGTGCAGGGAGGGAAGCAGAGGAGGGAACGGGGTTCAGGGGAAGAGAAGGAGGTGCAGGGGGCGAGGGGAAGTGCGTGGCGTCACCAGAGGGCTCGGGGAGGAAGCAGGAGGTGGCCAGAGCGGGGTGGAGGTGGCGCGCACGGCGGCGTCGCGGTGTCCGCGTCCTTCTGGCGAGGAGGAAGACGACAGGGGAGTAGCGGTGGCGGGCTGGGCCGGCTGGGGAACTGGGCCGGCTCTGGTGGCTGCGCGGGTAAGGCCAGGTAAGTGGCCCAGGTGGCCTCTCTCCCCTTTATTTTTGTTCTGTTTTATTTTTTTCTATTTCTGCAATTTGTTTTTGATTTGTTTTAAATATCAAATCATTTTATAAAATCCTGGAAATAAATATGGGTGCTTTCTGAATTATTCCAGTGACCCTTATCAATTTTCAGAATTGTTGGAGCATTTAAAAATATTAATAGTATTTAAATGCCCCAATTCAAATACAATATGGATTATTCAAAAATCCATAATGGCCCAAAATATTGGCATCATTTTTGGTAGAGGTTTTTCACCTTTGTCAAAAATCATGAACATTTTTGAAAGCCATTTGGACTTGCTTGAAAGTATTTTAGGTGAACCTAGTGAATTCCTTTAATGCTAGGGTTTGAGCAATCCCCATTTCAAGTTCATTCAAAAGTTAAACATGATGCACACATGAGGCTAGGCTAGAGCAATGCCAGAAGCTAGGGATGTGACAAAAGTCTACTTAGCCCTCGAAGCAAAGTACTACTACGCATGCCCCAAGATGGATAGATTGGTAGGAAAAGACCATCGCTCGTCCCCGACTGCCACTCATAAGGAAGACAATCAAAAGAGCACCTCATGCAACAAATTTGTCACACAACTTTTACCATACGTGCATGCTACGGGACTTGCCAACTTCAACAAAAGTATTTCTCAATTTCATAATTACCCACTAGCATGACCCTAACATTACTACCTTTATATCTCAAAACAATTATCAAGTATCAAATTGATCATAGCATCCAATTCTTTTTCTATGTTAGTTCTTATTATACCCAACTTGGATGATCATCATTCTAAGACCAACTTTGTAACCATAGCAAATACCATGCTGTTCTAAAAGACTCTCAAAAAGATATAAGTGAAGCATGAGAGACTAGAAATTTCTTCAAAATTAAGACACCACCGTGCTCTAAAAGATATAAGTGAAGCACTAGAGCAAAAACTATCAAGCTCAAAAGATATAAATGAAGCACATAGAGTATTCTAGCAAATTCTATTCAAATAGGCTTCTCCCAAAAGGTGTGTACAGCAAGGATGATTGTGGTAAACTAAAAATAAAAGACCAATATAATACACGACACTCCAAGCAAAACACATATCATGTAGCGAATAAAAATATAGCTCCAAGTAAAGTTAGCAATGAACGAAGACGAAAGAGGGGATGCCTTCCTGGGGTATCCCCAACCTTAGGATTTCGGCTATTCTTGAATATCTTGGGGTGCCATGGGCATCCCCAAGCTTAGGCTCTTGCCACTCCTTATTCCATAGTCCATAAAAGCTTTACCCAAAACTTGAAAACTTCACAACACAAAACTCAACAAGAAATCTTATAAGCTCCGTTAGTGAAAGAAAATAAAACCACCACATAAGGTATTGCAATGAACTCATTCTTTATTTATTTTGGTGTTAAACCTACTGTATTCCAACTTCTCTATGGTTTATAAACTATTTTACTAGCCATAGATGCATCAAAATAAGCAAACAACACACGAAAAATAGAATCTGTCAAAAACAGAACAGTCTGTAGAAATCTGTAACTAACGCGAACTTCTGGAACTCCAAAAATCCTACCAAAATAGGAAGGCCTAGGAAATTTGTTTATTGAACAGCATCAAAAAGAATCAACGCAAAATCACGTTCCTGTGATTTAACAAAATTATATTCGTGCGCGCAAAGTTTCTGTTTTTCAGCAGAATCAAATCAACTATCATCGTAGGTTATCCTATAGGTTCCACTTGGCACAAACACTAATTAAAAGATAAAAACACATCTAAACAGAAGGTAGATGCAAGATTTATTACTAAACAGGAGCAAAAACAAAAAAAAATAAAGAAAATTGGGTTTCCTCCCAACTAGCGCTATCGTTTAACGTCCCTAGCTAGGCATAAAAGCAAAGATAGATCTAACGAGTGCCCTCTTTGGCACTAAATCATAAGTAGCCCGCATGATTGATTCATAAGGTAATTTGACTTTCTTTCTTGGAAAGTGCTCCATGCCTTTCTTTAATGGAAATTGGAATCTAATATTCCCTTCCTTCATATCAATAATCGCACCAATCGTTCTAAGGAAAGGTCTACCAAGAATAATAGGGCAAGAAAGATTGCAATCTATATCAAGAACGATAAAATCTACGGGCACCAAATTTCTATTTGCAACAATGATAACATCATTGATCCTTCCCATTGGCTTTTTAATGGTGGAATCCGCAAGGTGCAAATTCAAAGAGCAATCATCAAGATCATGGAAACCTAGAATATCACATAAAGTTTTCGGAATCGTGGAAACACTAGCACCCAAATCACACAAAGCAAAACACACATAATCTTTAATTCTAATCTTTATAGTAGGTTCCCACTCATCATTAAGTTTTTTAGGTATAGAAACTTCCAAATTAAGTTTTTCATCATAAGATTGCATCAAGGCATCAACGATATGTTTGGTAAAAGCTTTATTTTGACTATAAGCATGAGGAGAATTAACAACAGATTGCAACAAGGAAATACAACCTTTTAAAGAACAATTATCATAATCAAATTCCTTGAAATCCGAGATAGTAGGTTCACTATTATTAGAAGTTGAGGATTCTCCAATCTCACTTTTAACAAATTTAGCATTAAGATCTAAAGACTCCGAATTCTTGGGATGCCTTCTAGGCAAAGTTGATTCATCATCAGTCCCATGATTATCAAAATTCATATTGCAAAACATAGATCTAATAGGATACTCATCAATAACTTTAAGATCCTCATCATTATTTTCACGGAAACTAGAAGAACACGCTTTTATAAAGCTATCTCTTTTAGCAAGCAATCTAGCGGTTCTTTCTTTACACTCATCAATGGAAATTCTCATTACTTTGAGAGACTCATTGATATCATGCTTAGGAGTAGAAGATCTAAGTTTAAGAGAATCAACATCAAGCGAAAGTCTATCAACGTTCCTAGCCAAATCATCAACTTTGAGCAATTTTTCTTCAAGCAAAGCATTAAAATTCTTTTGAGAAATCATAAATTCTTTCACACTATTCTGAAAATCAGAGGGCATCTTATTAAAATTACCATAAGAATTATTGTAGGAATTTCCATAATTATTAGAGGAAATACTAGGGAACGGTCTAGCATTAAAGTTTCCTCTATAAGCATTGTTTCCAAAACTATTCCTACCAACAAAATTCACATCCATAGATTCATTATTATTCTCAATCAAAGAAGACAAAGGCATATCATTGGGATCAAGAGGAGTATTTTTAGTAGCAAACATCTTCATAAGTTCATCCATCTTTCCACTCAAAACATTGATTTCTTCTATAGCATGCACTTTTTTACTAGAAGATCTTTCGGTGTGCCATTGAGAATAATTAGCCATAATATTATCAAGAAGTTTTGTAGCATCTCCCAACGTAATTTCCATAAACGTGCCTCCCGCGGCCGAATCTAAGAGATTTCTAGAAGCAAAGTTCAAACCGGCATAAAATTTTTGTATGATCATCCATAAATTCAAACCATGAGTAGGGCAATTGCGAAGCATCAATTTCATTCTTTCCCAAGATTGGGCAACATGCTCATGATCAAGTTGTTTAAAATTCATAATATCATTCCTAAGAGTGATGATCTTAGCGGGAGGAAAATACTTAGAGATAAAAGCATCTTTGCACTTGTCCCAAGAATCAATACTATTTTTAGGCAAAGACGAAACCCAAACTTTAGCACGATCTCTAAGTGAAAACGGAAATAACTTCAATTTGACAACATTGTTATCCGTATATTTCTTATTTTGCATATCACACAAATCAACAAAGTTGTTTAGATGAGTAGCGGCATCTTCACTTGGAAGGCCGGCGAATTGATCTTTCATAACAAGATTCAGCAAAGCAGTAATGATTTCACAAGACTCAACATCATTAAGAGGAGCAATCGGAGTACTAAGGAAATCATTATTATTGGTATTCGAGAAATCACACAATTTGTTATTATCTTGCGCCATGGCAACAAGTAATCCAACACACAAGCAAACAGAAAAAGGCAAGCAAAAAGAGAGGAGGAGATTGGGAAAGAGAGGGCGAATAAAACGGCAAGGGTGAAGTGGGGGAGAGGAAAACGAGAGGCAAATGGCAAATAATGTAAATGCAAGGAAGATGGGTTTGTGATGGGTACTTGGTATGTCTTGACTTGAGCAAAGACCTCGCCGGCAACGGTGCCAGAAATCCTTCTTGCTACGTCTTAAGCTTGCGTTGGTTTTCCTCGAACAGGAGAGGGTGATGCAGTGATAGTAGCATAAGTATTTCCCTCAGTTTTTGAGAACCAAGGTATCAATCCAGTAGGAGGCTCCTCAAAAGTCCCACGCACCTACACAAATAAACTGAGAACTCGCAACCAACGCAATAAAGGGGTTGTCAATCCCTTCACGGCCACTTGCGAAAGTGAGATCTAATAAAGATAGTATGATAAGATAAATATATTTTTGGTATTTTATAATATAGATGCAAAAAAGTAAAGATGCAATTAAAAGTAGTTTGAAAGCAAATATGATAAGAGATAGACCCGGGGGCCATAGGTTTCACTAGTGGCTTCTCTCAAGATAGCATAAGTATTACGGTGGGTGAACAAATTACTGTCGAGCAATTGATAGAAAAGCGCATAGTTATGAGATTATCTAGGCATGATCATGTATATAGGCATCACATCCATAACAAGTAGACCGACTCCTGCCTGCATCTACTACTATTACTCCACACATCGACCGACTCTAGCCTGCATCAAGAGTATTAAGTTCATAAGAACAGAGTAACGCATTAAGCAAGATGACATGATGTAGAGGGATAAACTCAAGCAATATGATATAAACCCCATATTGTTATCCTCGATGGCAACAATACAATACGTGCCTTGTAACCCTTTCTGTCACTGGGTAAGGACACCGCAAGATTGAACCCAAAGCTAAGCACTTTTCCCATGGCAAGAAAGATCAATCTAGTAGGCCAGACCAAACTGATAATTCGAAGAGACTTGCAAAGATAACTCAATCATACATAAAAGAATTCAGAGAAGATTCAAATATTATTCATAGATAAACTTGATCATAAACCCACAATTCATCGGATCTCGACAAACACACCACAAAAAGAGTTTACATCGAATAGATCTCCACAAGAGAGGGGGAGAACATTGTATTGAGATCCAAAAAGAGAGAAGAAGCCATCTAGCTAATAACTATGGACCCGTAGGTCTGTGGTAAACTACTCACAACTCATCGGAGGGGCAAAGATGTTGATGTAGAAGCCCTCCATGGTCGATTCCCCCTCCGGTAGAGTGCCAGCGAAGGCTCCAAGATGGGATCTCGCGGATACAGAAGGTTACGGTGGTGGAAATTGTGTTTCGTGGTGCCCCTGGATGTTTCCGGGGTACGTAGGTATATATAGGAGGAAGAAGTACGTCGGTGGCCGCCCGAGGGGCCCATGAGACAGGGGGCGTGCCCTACAGGGGGGGCTCCTATCTCGTGGGGGCCTCGGCTGCTTCTTGACTTGCACTCCAAGTCCTCTGGATCATGTTCGTTCCAAAAATCACGCTCCCGAAGGTTTCATTCCGTTTGGACTCCGTTTGATATTCCTTTTCTTCGAAATACTAAAATAGGCAAAAAACAGCAATATGGGCTGGGCCTCCGGTTAGTAGGTTAGTCCCAAAAATTATATAAATGTGTAAAATAAAGCCCAAAAACATCCAAAAGGGGTAATGTAATAGCATGGAACAATCAAAAAAATATAGATACGTTGGAGACGTATCACATTCCATATCAAAAGTTCTGTTTTTATCATTTACCTACTCGAGGACGAGCAGGAATTAAGCTTGGGGATGCTTGATACGTCTCCAACGTATCTATAATTTTTGTTTGTTCAATGCTATTATATTATCCATCTTGGATGTTTTATATGCATTTATATGCTATTTTATATGATTTTTGGGACTAACCTATTAACCTAGAGCCCAGCGCCAGTTTCTATTTTTCCTTGTTTTTGAGTTCTACTGAAATGGAATACCAAACAGAGTCCAATTGACCTACCGATTTTTGTGAACTTTTTATGGACCAAAAGAAGCCCCCGAAGTAAAAGGGTTGGGCCAGAAGAGTCCCGAGCCATCCACGAGGGTGGAGGGCGCGCCCTATCCCCTGGGCGTGCCCCCTATCTCGTGGATGACTCGGAGACCCCCCCTGACGTGAGGCCAACGCCAAAAATTCCTATAAATACAGAAACCCCCAGAAATAAACCTAGATCGGGAGTTCCGCCGCCGCAAGCCTCTGTAGCCACCAAAAACCAATCTAGACCCCATTCCGACACCCTGCTGGAGGGGGAAATCATCACCGGTGGCCATCTTCATCATCCCGGTGCTCTCCATGATGAGAAGGGAGTAGTTCACCCTCGGGGCTGAGGGTATGTACCAGTAGCTATGTGTTTGATCTCTCTCTCTCGTGTTCTCTCCATGTCACGATCTTGATGTATCGCGAGCTTTGTTATTATAGTTGGATCTTATGATGTTTCTCCCCCTCTACTCTCTTGTGATGAATTGAGTTTCCCTCTTGAAGTTATCTTATCGGATTGAGTCTTTATTTGGGAACACTTGATGTATGTCTTGCCGTGTTTATCTGTGGTGACAATGGGATATCATGTGCCACTTGATGTATGTTTTGGTGACCAACTTGCGGGTTCCTCCCATGAACCTATGCATAGGGGTTGGCACACGTTTTGTTGACTCTCCGGTAGAAACTTTGGGGCACTCTTTGAAGTACTTTTGTGTTGGTTGGATGAATCTGTGATTGTGTGATGCATATCGTATAATCATGCCCACGGATACTTAAGGTGACAATGGAGTATCTAGGTGACGTTAGGGTTTTGGTTGATTTGTGTCTTAAGGTGTTATTCTAGTATGAACTCTATGATGGATTGAGCGGAAAGAATAGCTTTATGTTATTTTACTTCGAACTCTTGAATAGATAGAACAGAAAGGATAACTTTGAGGTGGTTTCGTACCCTACCATAATCTCTTTGTTTGTTCTCCGCTATTAGTGGCTTTGGAGTGACTCTTTGTTACATGTTGAGGGATTGTTATATTATCTATCTATGTTATTATTGTTGAGAGAACTTGCACTAGTGAAAGTATGAACCCTAGGCCTTGTTTCCTACCATTGCAATACCGTTTACACTTTATCATTAGTTACCTTGCTGTTTTTATTATTTCAGATTACAAATACCCTTATCCACCATCCATATTGCACTTGTATCACCATCTCTTCGCCGAACTAGTGCACCTATACAATTTACCATTGTATTGGGTGTGTTGGGGACACAAGATACTCTTTGTTATTTGGTTGTAGGGTTGTTTGAGAGAAACCATCTTCATCCTACGCCTCTCACGGATTGATAAACCTTAGGTCATCCACCTGAAGGAAATTTGCTACTGTCCTACAAACCTGTGCACTTGCAGGCCCAACAACGTCTACAAGAAGAAGGTTGTGTAGTAGACATCAATATATCGATATGTATTTTTTCCACTAAGTCATTAGCTCGCTTCATTGTTCCGGGAACGGAGTTTTTGTCATCTTGCCCATAAGGCATGGTTCACAAGTATCAAATGATTCATAATCAAGTGATTCCAAAAGTCCATTTGCATGGAGTTTCTTCATGCTCTTTACACCAATATGACCTAAACTATAGTGCCACAAATATGTTGCACTATCATTATCAACTTTGAATCTTTGGCATCAATATTATGAATATGTGTATCACCACTAGTCAGAACCGGGATTTAGCACCGGTTTGTAAGGGCCTTTAGTGCCGGTTCGGTAACCGACACTAAAGGGTGGGGACTAAAGGTCCCCCCCCTTAGTACCGGTTCGGCACGAACCACCACTAAAGTGCCACCACGTGGCACGAGCCAAGGCCGGGTGCAGGGAGACCTTTAGTACCGGTTGGTAACACCAACCGGTACTAAACGTTTGGGGGGTTTTGGTTTTATTTTTTATTTTTCCTTTAGTTTTGTGTTTTCAATTTAATTTAGAGATTGTTTTTACATTATAATGAGTTGTTATATCATTAGGTGAAAGTACCACAGATTAGTTTCAACTGGATGCATGCATGGATCCTAGCTAAGTGATCAAAGTATATATGCCATATCCATATTACTTGATCACTTATATTAGGTGAGCAAGTAATATGGATATGGCATATACTTGATCACTTAGCTAGCTAGGATCCATCCAGTTGAAACTAATCTGCGGTTTCTTTCATAAATGATATAATAACTCATCATCATCATATTAATATAAAAATTATTGCATCATATATCATCACTAACAAGTTAACGGTATACTAGCTAGCTAAAAATCATTATAGTCGTCATTACCACTATTTAATCATCATAATCATTACCGCTATCTAATTACCACCAATACTAGCTTAAAGAAGAAACATTCACTTGTACCAGAAGGAAAGATATCATCGAGTTTAACATGGTCATGATTATAAGCGTTCATATATAAGACCACAAAAGCAAATCACTCTTTGAGATTAAGTTCAGGACGAAGAACACGGACATGAGAGGACAAGTACAAAGAGCATGCTAATCACTCCTGCTGCTCTCTCTCAGGTAAAATAGCATAGAACATGTATAGCTCTCCTGATTCATCATATTGGAGCGTGTAGATGAACCTGTCTCCTAATCATGGGTTGCACTTCTGATTGCTGCCCCCTAGTACTTCTCTGCGATCGTGGACAATTTTGCTCCAGTCTTTCACTATTAAGCATTCCTCGCTATTAGAAATCCTGAATGCACTAAAGTGCATTGTAGGATGTCTTGGCCGTAAGCTAACCATTCTCATGCAACCTTTAGTCTCGATCCACTAAGGCACAACATTCATCGGGAGTCCCTGTTGAAGAACATCGTATAGTAACATACTTAGCAATGAAGTTTAGCAAAATAATGTATGCAAAAGATGCACTGAGGAAAAATAGTAAAAATCTTACCATCTTTCCTAAATAGATGTGACCGTAGTTCAATACAATCACTATTGGTCGCATGCTTTGAGTACTAACATTTTCAAATTCAGGAAAATAATTTCTCTTGACAGCATGAAGATCCTCAAGCCATGAAACATAATGACTTATCTCCTCGCAGTTTAGTTCAGCCCCGGGACAGTGGACGGTCCTGTCTACCAAGCGCTGGACATGTTTGCTTGAATAGAAATAAACTGTCAATAGAAATTAGTTGTCAACTATTTTTGAAAAAACAATATCGAAGACATAAATATGGTTGAGAAACTGACATAATGGTAGAACTGGAGGCATCTGCACATCGACCCAAATGTCTCTATTACCTTCAATATCATCTTCGGGACGAATATCAAAGGTGATAAACATATCACGCTCAAATGCATAAGCCTTGCATAGTGCTTGCCAAGTTTGGCATTCAAAATGGGTGTAGGTGTCTTGATTGTATAATTTGACGTTGAAGGGATAACCATGCTCGGTCTTCAAGTAAACTCTCTTTACCTCCATAGTTTTTTTAGGACTGAAACCTATCTTATCCAAGAAAAAAATTCTTGCATGGCAGGGGATACGCTAGTAGAAATAGTGAAAATTTAAAATAATAAGTTGAAGAAAATGAAGCATATGTAAGTCATGCTTAATTATGAAAAAAGACTTGTCATTCTGACTTACTGTATCCACTTCGAAGGTCTCATCCAGCTTGATGCTGAAGCGCCTATCATCAACTAGGAAATTTTTGTCGCACATGCCGCGTTGGTCTTCGCAGTTTTCGCACATAATGAAATCGTTTTCATTGTCAGACGACATTTCCTATGTTCATAGGTGAAACATTAAACACTTATTAGTTATATTAATTCAACTAATTAAACTAGTTCTATTAATTCAACTAAGCACTTACTAAAAATATACCTAAATAAAGTAGCTCCTAATTCAACTAACTACTTCAACTAATTCAACTAATTCAACTAAACTAGTTCTGTTAATTTGCTAACTAAAAATAAAATAGCTAGTTCTATATACTAAAATTTTAATTAGATGATAAAATCTCATATACCTAAATTTAATATATATCTAATTCATCTAACGTTAATATAAATTCATCTATAACTAAAAGTATAAAAAACTAACTCATCTAACATTATCTAATTCATATATAATCTAACATTTTGACATTAAACATTTGTGTGTGTGTGTGTTTGCGTGTGTGTCTGTGTGTGTGTGCATGTGCATAGAGGCCGCCGGTGAGCGACAGCGGGCCGGCCGGGGCGCGCGGTCGATCGATCTTACAGCGGGGGGGGGGGGGGGGGGTGACGATGATGACGGGGGCGACAACGGGGCCGGGGGCGGCGACGACGGTGACGGGGGTGGCGACGACGGTGATGGGGGAGGTGATGGGGGCGATGAACAGATGAAGATGATAACTGCATTTTTCGTAAGTGTTGCTTATATAGGGGAGGCCTTTAGTACCGGTTGGAGACAGGAACCGGTACTAAAGGTCAAATTTGGCCAGGCCAAGCGGCGGGAAGCGACCCCCTTTAGTACCGGTTCGTGGCTCCACCCGGTACTAAAGACCCGCCCTTTAGTACTGGTTGGAGCCAGGAACCGGTACTAAAGGGGCTGCGCTCCTGTTCTGTGGTGCACAATGTTTAGTCCCACCTCGTCGGGCGAAGACCAGCTGCACTGGTTTATAAACCTAGCCGCGGCCGCTCCTTCGAGCTCCTATCTAATGTAGGCCTCTGGGCCTAAATTTGTCGCGCTGCCCTGTGAGCCTGCTGGGCCTTATGGGCCTATGTAAGCATGCCCAAGGCCGAGCAGGCCCACTGGGCAGCGCGAAAAGTTGATGACGTGGATTTGAATTGTGCATATGAACGCAAAAAAAGTCCGGAGTTGTCATAAGTTATTAAAATATTGAATAGCCGGTGTAACAGATGAGTTTTTGTCCAAAACCCTGAAACTTCGAAAGAGATTGTCCAGTTTGTACACGAAGTGCATCCAGTTTTTGCCGTAACCCTCTCTACTTTTTTGCACATGCTATGCGGGTGAAATGATGACACCTTGCCAAGTTTCGACCTTTCCAGAGTTCATTTTGTAGTGCTTTTCAATTTCACGGTGATTTAGCTCTCAAAACAAATCAGTAAATGCATCAAAAATAGCAAATTATGTCAGAAAGGGATGAAAGTTGATGACGTGGATTTGAATTGTGCATCTGAACGCAAAAATGTCTGGAGGCTTAATAAGTTATTAAAATGTTGAATAGCCGGTGTAACAGATGAGTTTTCGTCCGAAACCCTGATACTTCGAAAGAGATTGTCCAGTTTGTACATGAAGTGCATCCAGTTTTTGCCGTAGCCCTCTCTACTTTTTTGCACATGCTATGCAGGTGAAATGATGATACCTTGCCAAGTTTCAACCTTTTCAGAGTTCATTTTGTAGTGCCTTTTCAATTTCACGGTGATTTAGCTCTCAAAACAAATCAGTAAATGCATCGAAAATAGCAAATTATGTCAGAAAGGGTTGAAAGTTGATGACGTGGATTTGAATTGTGCATCTGAACACAAAAAAGTCCGGAGTTGTAATAAGTTATTTAAATATTGAATAGCCGGTGTAACAGATGAGTTTTTGTCCGAACCCCTGATACTTCGGAAGAATTGTCTAGTTTGTACATGAAGTGCATCCAGTTTTTGTCGTAACCCTCTCTACTTTTTTGCACATGCTATGCGGGAGAAATGATTATACCTTGCCAAGTTTCAACCTTTTCAGAGTTCATTTGTAGTGCTTTTCAATTTCACGGTGGTTTAGCTCTCAAAACAAACCAGTAAATGCATCGAAAATAGCAAATTATGTCAGAAAGGGTTGAAAGTTGATGACGTGGATTTGAATTGTGCATCTAAATGCAGAAAAAGTCCAGAGTTGTAGTAAGTTATTAAAATATTGAATAGCCGGTGTAACAGATGAGTTTTCGTCCGAAACCCTGATATTTTGAAAGAGATTGTCCAGTTTGTACACGAAGTGCATCCAGTTTTTGCCATAACCCTCTCTACTTTTTTGCACATGCTATGCGGGTGAAATGATGATACCTTGCCAAGTTTCAACCTTTTCAGAGTTCATTTTGTAGTGCTTTTCAATTTCACGGTGATTTAGCTCTCAAAACAAATGAGTAAATGCATCAAAAATAGCAAACTATGTCAGAAAAGGATGAAAGTTGGTGACGTGGATTTGAATTGTGCATCTGAACGCAAAAAAAGTCCGGAGATGTAGTAAGTTATTAAAATATTGAATAGCCGGTGTAACAGATGAGTTTTCGTCCAAAACCCTGATACTTCGAAAGAGATTGTCCAGTTTGTACACGAAGTGCATCCAGTTTTTGCCGTAACCCTCTCTATTTTTTTGCACATGCTATGCGGGTGAAATGATGATACCTTGCCAAGTTTCAACCTTTCCAGAGTTCATTTTGTAGTGCTTTTCAATTTCACGGTGATTTAGTCTCAAAACAAATCAGTAAATGCATCGAAAATAGCAAATATATGTCAGAAAGGGTTGAAAGTTGATGACGTGAATTTGAATTGTGTATCTGAATGCAAAAAAGTCCGAATTTGTAATAAGTTATTAAAATTGTGTAAACATGTAAAAATATACATAAAAGTACATTAATCAGTACCGCCTTTCAGCCAAAACGTGCTACTGCTACAGAGAAATACATCAAAAATACATTGATTATCAATGATCTTTTTGTGTACAATCTGAATTGTCAATATGAGTCCTCACCGGTTTAGAAACCGGAGAAGACTCATACTGTGGCCACAAATTCTACACATAGAGTTCAATGAAGACCAAGTGCTTGTGATAGTTTGAGAAGTAATATATTTAATTTGGTAAAAACTCCGTTAGCGGAGCGAGGTGGGACTAAAAAACCGCTGCAGAATGAATCAACTAGGAACCTCTAGTACCGGTTTGTGGCACGAACCGGTACTAAAGGTGCTGGTTGGGCCCCAGCCTGACCACAGCCTGCAACACCCTCTTTAGTATCGGTTCGTGGCACGAACTGGTACTAAAGGGTTGCCACAAACCGGTACTAATGATCTCCGCCCCCTAGCTGTTGGGACCGGCACTAATGATCACATTAGTGCTGGTTTTGTTACAAACCGGGACTAATGTGCTTCACATTAGGCCCTTTTTCTACTAGTGCACTACGATCGAGGTTCAAGAAGAATAGATCATTCATCAAGGGTGCATGACCATAAAATATATTACTCATGTAAATAGAACAACCACTCATACGCGTCAGTGCTATACAAACGATTTTTAACCCCTTTTTGCGACGATGCTCGGAACCATCACCTAGTGAGTGACTGCGATAGGTGGTCCTTCCCACACGACCCAGAAATCATCGGGGATATGCCCTCCTGGCACACACGCTCGGCAAAATGAGGTCGTGTGCAACCGACGAGCGACCAAATACAGCTATACATACAGTAGTGCTGAAAAATACAATTATACAGTCAAAATCGTTTCTGGTCGTAAGTACATCCCACAAAGTCAGTCCCCGCTAAACGTTTCTGTTCGTATATATACATCCCACACAGTCACTCCAGGGAAAACATTTGCGCAAGGTGGCGTAACGCAAATAGTTTTCAAGAGAATGTCGTGTGTGATTGTTCATTGATCCAACATGGTTTATTCCTAGAAACTGTGTGCGTTGCATGAGGTCATCGCCCACGGTGTTTTCTCAATAACCGTTTGCAATAGGAAAACCCAATTAGCAGGCTAATTGCCCTATTATTAATAATCCAGTTATTAATGTAACTGACATTCATATTAAGCACATAATATATTTCATTTCTATATTAAGGAAGCATGATTTCATAATTGAAATACATCCGAGTACAACATGATATAGCTTCAGCACTCAGCTACCCCATTACATAACTGCACCAGCATCAAGTTTCACATGCAACATCTAGAACCTTTCGAAATTAGCTTCATAGATGGTACATAGACAGATGCATCTCATCTGGAAAACTGTTGAAGCGAAAGGCGAATATTGAGCCTTCATTCATGTTGAAGGTCTTTGCAACTTTAGGCCAGTGCCTGTGGATGATTGACCGTCCATCCTTCGTCCTCTTCAGGTACACTTCAATAATGAACCGTGGGTGTTGTATGAAAACTTTCCTCGCCTCCTGACCATAGAGGTGGTTTGAGAGGTAATCATCAGTGAACTGCTTTGGAAAGGCCTGAAAACAAGGATGTGCATAAATATCTTCTCTATATTGGAAATGGGGCAAATGAATAAAAAAGGAAAGGTATAATAGTTAGTACCATCTTGTAAACCTCCCATTGTTTCCCTGCAACACATATAAGGTAGTTAGTCATCAAGTTAAGTAAGGGTTCACATGCTATCAGTACTAGTAAATTGTACGTGCTTTGCACATCATTTAAATATATATAAAAAGCATGGAAAAATACATTTGAATATGTATTTCCTTTTCTAGAATCATACTGGACAAGATCCAACTTGGTTATTACCTCTCTAGAATCCAGAATATTCTAGCCTCTTTTTATTAGAGTATCGGATAAGCATGTGGATAGATACTTCTAGAACACATGAGATGGTAGAGTTGGGTTTTCAATTAGAAGGCCATGTGGCAGTATCCTATTAGTGAAAAACTATATACAACGGATGATAATGCTCGGATTTGCCATCTCTTGACAGTTGGATGGGCATACCCAACGACTAATATTTGAAGCTATTGGTACACTATATAGTGGTATAGAAAATATGTTGATGAAAAATAAGCACATTGCAGATTCATCAGATTAATTCAAGCCACATGGAAAACCCATTTATCCAAACCAAGCATGATTAAGAACTAGGAAACTAGCACTTCTATATATTTCTCATGTATTAAGTGCAACCAAATTCAATTTATTCCTCACATGGTATACAATAATAGAATGCAGCCACAACAATTGAACATCGCATTGCAGAATTGAACCAAGCAGTTAACTAAACACCACAACAAATGAACCAAACATTAACTAAGCACCAGAGTCCACAATATAACATACTCCTAATAGAAGATCAGATAGTTAACCAAACCAAGCATGCTTAACAACTTGGAAATATAGCAATTGTATTTGTTTCTCATGTATTTAGTACAGCCAAATTCGATTTTATTTCTCACATGGTATACAATAATAGAATGCACACACAACAACTGAACATCGCATTACAGAATTGAACCAAACAGTTAATTAAACACCACAACAAATGCACCAAACATTAACTGAGCACCACATTGCACAATATAACATACTCCTAAGAGCATCTCCAATAGGCGCCGAACGCGCCGCGCGCAAAAAACTAGTTTGCCGCGCGCCCATCGCCTGGTTTGGCGCGGCGCGCAGTGCTGGCTCCAGCAGCTGCGCTAAAATGCAACGCGCGCGCGCCGCTCCAGCAACGCGCAAAAAATGCAGCACGCACACAACATTTTTTTTATTTTTAGATAAATTGGAAGCATAGATAAATAAAAACTAGATAGATTGCATAAATAAAAAACGATACAAAGGTATTTTACATCGGTGCAACTAGATAGATAGTTCGAAAGCATAGATAAACTACGGCGCAACTAGATATAAACTACTCCAAGTCGCTATCATCATCACCATCATCATACTCGTCGGTGTCGTCCGAGGTATCGAGCCATATGTCCAACCAACGATCATCGTTTTCCATGAAGAACGACCTCCCACCTGCTGCAATGATATCCGACTGCGCATTCGACAATGCCTTCCGCCGACGCCTCTCCAATCGCGAATTGCGGCGCCTTCGCGTGTCCTCCTCGCGGTGCCTTGCCCAGTACGATTGCTCGTAGGTGACGTCCTCCGGGTGGCGCCGGCGCCACTCCCCCATGACCCGCTCGTCCTCCTGGGTGATGAGGAGGCGGCGCTGCCGCTCAGCATGCTCCGCACGGTCTTATGCCGTGTTAAGATGAGGCGGCGGGGCGACGTCCAACGCCTGCTGGAGCGTGTAGACGTCCTGGAAATTCATCTGCCCGCGCGGCCTGCCTAGGCGCCACGCCACCGCGTCGTACGTGCGGGCGGCCTTGTGCGCCGTCCCGTAGGTGCCGAGGCCGAGCCGGAGATCACCGGAGCGTATCTCGGAGTAGTACCCGCCGTTGGGGCGCAGGCGGACGTCGTGGTAGCCCGATGCTCCTCGGCGGCGCGGCGGCATGGTGGCGCGTCGGTGGCGGGGCGCTGGAGAGGTGGAGGCGCGCGTAGCAGAGGAGGAGGAAGATGCGCGTGGCAGAGGAAGTGGAATCAGAGTCCTGGAGAAGGCGCGTGGCGAGCACCGCATTTTATAGGCGCGCCGAAAGCGGTGCGCTAAAAATGGCGCGCGAGCTGCCGCCTTTTCACGCGCTCGCGCAAGCAGTTCCCGCGCGCACGAGTTTCCCGCCACCGCTGGAGCGTGGCAAAATGTTCCACGCGCGCTAAAAGCTGGGTTTACCGCGCGCACGCGTCTTTTGGCGCGCCTGCCGGAGATGCTCTAATAGAATATCAAATAGTTAACCAAACCAAGCATGCTTGACAACTTGGAAAATTGCACCCTAAAGAATTGAACATCACATTTGCAGAATTGAACCAAACAGTTAACTATACACCACATTGCATGACATATAGAACATATACACTAGAGCAGAAGATTGCATGGCAAAATTAGATAGCACAATTTGTTAAGGAAAGGAAGTAGCTAGAAAACTGAACATGGGTCCTTATAGTGAGCTAATATGACAAGCTACTCATTGTCAGAGATATCGATGACGATTGGCTCCTTGGAAATGGAAGAGGGTGAGGCCTCCGCATCATGGGTGCCCTCGTTGTAGTGGTGAGTTGCCCGAGCCACTCTGGGCACCAACTTGCTGGCTCTTGAGATGAGGTAATCACTTGCAGGCTGAGAAAACACCTCGTAGTCTTCATCGAAGGCACCAACGGAGGCCTCGAGAAAATGCCACGAACTATCATTTAAAGCATCCAACCGTGCCACGGCGTCGGCGTGCGAGGCATTGACGGTGGCCTCGGCGGTGACATGCTCCTCCAAGATCTGGGGGTCGGCACGAATGGCAGCCATCGCGACCTCATCCGCGCGTGCGGCCGTGATTTGCTTCTCGGCTGCCAAATGCACCTTGAGATCCTGGCTATACTTCATGCACCATGGCTTAGGGCGGCGTTTATTTGGTGGAGGGGTCGGTGATTTGGGTGGAAGGTGTCGCGCTCTCACCGGCGGTCGGGGCATGTGAGGTGTGGAAGGAGGAGGAGGAGGATGGGGGTAAGGTGTGGATTGCCTGCCTAGACAGGTGAGGCCGAGCAGCGTGAAGAAGGGTCCCCGGTGAGGAGGCGGTGCTGCAAGCAAGGAGTGAAGGTTTCAACTTGTAAAGGAAGGCGAAAGAAGGGGAAATGTGAAGGGGGAGGGGCGGGGAGGTAGATGTTTCCGCAGAAGCCGAAAATTAGGAATCACTTCAGCGAAAAAACTGGCACGCAAAGTCTCATCAGACACGGTCCCTTATTCAGAGCGGGCTATGGACTGTAGCCTTCGCGCCTTCTCGCGTAAGGCGTATGCGTACTATACTCCAACGGTGCTTCAAGATATTTTGTGCTGCATCTCACACGGTTGGTTGTAATAAACTGTGTGGGATCTACTTGATTTTTCTTCTTGATTTGAATTACATAATGGGGTCATAGCGGCAATGGACGGTGTTTGAATTGCTGGACCTTTTATCTGTAGTGAACATGCAAATATATGTGTGTCATAAAAGAATTGGAATTGTTCAGGGTTCGTTTGGACATTTTATACATTAAATTGGTTTTCTAGCCATTTCAGGTGCACAATTCAAAATTAAACTACATGCACATGCTCCGGTGCACCAACATGGGTTGTAAAATCATATATGTGTCCATGTGTTTATGCTTATGTTCCATGCAAGAAATGGGGATGAATTTCGAACACCACGGCAGCGTGGCTCTCCGGCAAACATCGACGTACTTGCTTTTGTAATTCTAGTGAATCCAAAAGTCGTCCAAAATTCATGAAACTTGGCATGCTATCATGGAGCGACATTAACATGCCGTGATAAATTTTTTGTCCCATTTGGGCAGGTTTGGGTATAAGCTTCTCATAAACAAGAGCTTCTCACAACAAGTGTGATGGTTTCGGTAGGGAACATTTCACCTTTCTGGACGAAACGATATCCGTTGCCTCTTCTCGATTTCAATTTTTTTCCTAGTGTCAACATAGAACAACAGGAGTGTTGTGTCAATTTTTGTGATTTTTCGGGGTTCGCTTGGACATTTTTATACAGTAACTGAGTTTTCTATACATTCATGTGCATAATTCAAATTTGAACTACATGCACATGCTCTAATGCATATAAATTAGTTGAACATTCAAATATGTGTCCTTGGTTTCATGCTTATAGGCCCCATGCAAGAAATGAGAATGAATGTCAAACACCCTGCCACCGTCACTTGACCGCAAACATTGAGATACCTGGTTTTTAAATTCTAATAAATCCAAAGCTCGTCTGAAATTCATGAAACTTGGCATGCTATCATGGAGCAGCATCAACATGCCGTGGTAATTTTTTTGTCCATTTGGGGCAGGTTTGCGGATATGCTTCTCACAAACCAGAGCTTCTCACAACAAGGCTGATGGTTTCGGTAGGGAGCGTCCCACCTTTGGGGACAAAACGATATCCATTGCCTCTTACTGCTTTCAAAATTTTTCTCATGTCAACATAGAACAACATGAGTGTTGTGTCAATTTTTGGGATTTTTGGTGTTCATTTGGACATTTTTATGCATTAATTGAGTTTTTCAATGCATTTATGTGCATAATTAAAATTTGAACTACATGCACATGCTCTAATGCATATAATTTGGTTGAAAATTCAAATTTGTGTCCTTGGTTGCATGCTTAGGTCCCATGCAAGAAATGGGAATGAATGTCAAACACCCTGCACCGTTACTCAGCCGCAAACATTGAGATACCTGGTTTTTAAATTCTAGTAAATGAAAAACTTGTCTAAAATTCATGAAACTTGGCATGCTATCATGGAGCGGCATCAACATGTTGTGGTAACATTTTTGTCCCATTTGGGGCAGGTTTGGGGATATGCTTCTCACAAACTAGAGCGTCTCACAACAAGCCTGATGGTTTAGGTAGGGAACGTCCCACCTTTGGGGAAGAAACGATATCTGCTGCCTCTTATTGCTTTAAAAAATTTTCTAGTGTCAACATAGAACAACACGAGTGTTGTGTCAATTTTTGGGATTTTTGGGGTTCGTTTGGACATTTTTATGCATTAACTGAGTTTTCTATGCATTCACATGCATAATTCAAATTTGAACTACAGGCACATGCTCTAATGCATATAAATTGGTTGAAAATTCAAATCTGTGTGCTTGGTTTCATGCTTATAGGTCCCATGCAAGAAATGAGAATGAATGTCAAACACCCTGCCACTGTCACTCGGCCACAAACATTGAGATACCTGGTTTTTAAATTCTAGTAAATCCAAAGCTCGTCTGAAATTCATGAAACTTGGCATGCTATATGGAGCGGCATCAACATGCCGTGGTAATTTTTTTGTCCATTTGGGGCAGGTTTGTGGATATGCTTCTCACAAACCAAAGCTTCTCACAACAAGCCTGATGGTTTCGGTAGGGAACGTCCCACCTTTGGGGACAAAACAATATCCGCTGCCTCTTATTGCTTTCAAAAAATTTGTAGTGTCAACGGAGAACAACAGGAGTGTTGTGTCAATTTTTGGATTTTTCGGGATTCGTTTGGACATTTTTATGCATTAATTGACTTTTCGATGCATTTATATGCATAATTCAAATTTGAACTACATGCACATGCTCCAGTGCATATAAATTGGTTGGAAAATCAAATTTGTGTCCTTGGGTGCATGCTTAGGTCCCATGCAAGAAATTGGAATGAGTTTCAAACACCAGGGCACCGTTGATTGCCGGCAAAACATTGAGATACTTTGTTTTTAAATTCTAGTAAATCCAAAACTCGTCTGAAATTCATGAAACTTGGCATGCTGTCATGGAATCGCACCCGACCTGCTGTGGTGTTTTTGGTGTCCATATTGAGAGAAGGCGCACTCGAATAACAGCCAACAAAGGCATTTTGAAACAAATAACTGCCACTTTAATATCTCAAACATTTGTATAATTCAAATCATGTGCGTTTTGTTAACCATTTACGTGACGCCACGTGTCTTGGTTTTAATGGCTATAGGAGGTGCCGTGTGGACATCTGCTTGACTGAACAGGAGGCGTGCGAGCGCTGTCCGGTGCGCAGGCTGACCGAGAGGCTCACCGAGAAGCGTGCGAGTTGTTCAATGCAGGATTTGTGCATCTCTTCAGCGCAAACGGTTCAGATTGAATATGGTATGCAAATTAAAGCCAGACTTCGGCGCTAAGCCAAGAGACATTGCGATTTGTCAAAATATGTAGCTAAAAATCACTAGCACTATCTAATTTTTGCAACTAAAATCAATACCACTATCTAGTTCATGCGTGTGTTCGCTACGCACTCACCGTATGAGGCGTGCTAGTAGCTGTGTGAAATGACGGTAGGCGTGCCAGCAGTCCGCCGCACAGGCTCACCGGGAGGCGAGCCAGCCCTTTGACCGCTGCCCACCTTAATCCCACTCCTCCATATTAATGGCGTGTGTGCCTTGCTCCGTGAAATGGTATAGGAATGCCAGAAGTCCACCGCACAGGCTCACTAGGAATCGAGATAGCCTTTGACCGCCACCCACCTCACTCCCACTGGTCTGTATTAATGGCGCGCCCGAGCGGCTGCACCCCCATCCTTGCCACACACACAATCCTCTCTCTCTCTGCCTGCATCCTCGACACCACTCTCAGTCCTCAAAGTGCATTGGAGCACAACGTGAATATGGAGTCAGAGGTTTCCATCCCCGTCGATGAGGTGGAGAACGAGGCTGCCAACAAGTGGAGGCGGGTCGAGAAAGAACCGCAAGTTACTCCAGTAGGCCTAGACTTCATCAGCAACCTCCCCGATGATATATTGAGAGTCATCATATTCCTCCTGCCAATCAAATATGGGGCGAGGACAGCCGCCCTTTCCGGGCGGTGGCGCCCCCTATAGCTCCTCACCCCTGCCGACCTCCTCGATGCCCACGAGCTCTGCCATGGCTATCGCAAAAGCTTGGATGCATTCTCCCAGATCCTTGGCAGTCACCATGGCCCAATCAGAGGCCTTATCGCGGGCAAGTTCGGTTCCAATGGCAAGGACCGAGCCAAGCTTGATGAGTGGTTCCGATCCCCCGCCATAGATCAGCTCGAGAACCTCCATTTTAATGATGGGCATATGCACTCGCTGCCAACGTCCGTGCTTTGCTTCTCGCCCTGCTGCGCCTCGCCAAGTTCATGAACTACCCCCCCTTAATGATGCACCCACTCTTTTCTACCACGATTGAAGCACCTCGAGCTCATCGCCGTTTGCATCCCAAAGGATGACATGGAGCGCCTACTCCGTGGCTGTACTGCACTCAAGTTCCTTCGTCTTTAGGCGATGAATTGGTTGAATACCTTCCACATCACCTCCAGGACTCTCCGGACTATTTATGTGTGTTGCTGGTGCTGCAACGAGAGATCACAAAAGGTGGACCACAATATGGTCATTGAGGACACACCTTCGGTTGAGAGATTACTTGTAGTTGATCAAAAAGGTCCAACAAGAATCAATGTCATTTCTGTGCCGAAATTGGTAGTGGTGGGCTAATCGTCTGTCAAATACTACTACTTTAAGATACAACAGTCGCCTTATACCTCTCTTTCTTGATGTCACCATTATTTCTAGTTTTGAAGATGTATGTTCGTCTGTCATCCAGCAAAGCTTCACCCAGATTCTGGGCACAGTGAAGGTCTTGGCACTAGAATCTGCCGGCCCCAACCTGGACCAAGTTGTCAGTTGCCTGAGATGCTTGCCGTGCCTGAAGAAGCTGTATATCAAGGTGATGTTCCTTTCCAGTTAAATGTTAACCATAAGGGAGTTCAATGTTTTGCACCTTTTCCCAAGTTTACAATGACAATGTACTATGATTTCTGAAGGAATTTTGGAGGATTTCAGGACATACACCCCCACCACATATTGGTTGCTTGATTCATATGGCTACAATCCATAAGCATTTCTCCTTTGGATTCATCTGTACTAGTTTTCTTAGGGAATTTTTCATCCAATCCAACCTCTTGTGAAGAAGGCTGCATGTTTCTAGATTGTAATCAAATGCCCATGTTAATCATGTCAAATCGAAGATGGCACGTTGGTGCATTTTACAAATCCTACAAACCAAATAGGCGTGTGGTAGTGTTCAAAACTGCATGTAGGCACTAACACGTTCTCTTCTTTTGTAGATAATAATAGGCCCGGAGGTGGATAATGTTTAGAACGACAATCACATCGAATGCCCGGATCTACATCTCTCAAATATTACTTTGAACTCCAACCGAGGGACCTTACCGGAGATTACACTCGCCAGGTTCTTTCTTGCCAGAGCAAAGTTGCTGAGGGTACTAAGGTTAAGCACACATTTAATTAGGAAAGATGAATGGTATGTTGATCAGAGGCGACAGGTACTGTAGAATGGAAGATGCTCCAAAAAAAGCTAAACTTCGATGTTGATCATATTAAGACTAAGTTCCTAATAAATTAAGTTCAATTAATCAAATTACTAATGAATTCCCACTTAAATAAACATCCCTCAAGTTATCTAAGTGATACATGATCCAAATCAACTAACCCATGTCTGATCATCACGTGAGATGGGGTAGTAATCAATGGTGAACAACTCTGTGTTGATCATATCTACTATATGACTAACGTTCGACCTTTCGGTCTCCAGTGTTCCTAGACCATGTCTCTACATGCTAGGCTCGTCAAGTTTAACCCAAGTATTATGCATGTGCAAAACTGTCTTACACCCGTTGTATGTGAACGTAGAGTCTATCACACCCAATCATCACAAGATGCTTCGAAATGACAAACTTTAGCAATGGTGCATACTCGGGGAGAACACTTTTTTCTTGAAATTTAATGAAGGGATAAGCTTATAATTCTACCGCCATTCTAAGCAAAATAAGACGCATAAAGGATAAACATCACATGCAATCAAAATATGACATGATATGGCCATCATCATATTGTGATTTTGATCTCCATCTCCAAAGCATCGTCATGATCTCCATCATCACCGGCTCGACACCTTGATCTCCATTGCTGCATCGGGGTCGTCTCGCCAACATTGCTTCTACAACTATTGCTAACACATAGCAATAAAGTAAAGAAATTACATAGCACTTGCATTTTATACAATAATTAAGAGACAACCCTAAGGCTCCTGCCGGCTATCGATATTAAAAAACATGATCATCTCATACAACAATGTATATCACATCACGTCCTGACAATATCACATCACAACATGCCCTGAAAACAAGTTAGACATCCTCTACTTTGTTGTTGCAAGTTTTACGTGGCTGCTATGGGCTTCTAGCAAGAATGGGTTCTTACATACGCAAAAACCCCAACGATGATTTATCAAGTTTACTGTTTTAACCTTCTTCAAGGACCGGTCATAGTTAAATTCGATTGAACTAAAGTAAAAGAAATAGACACCCGCCAGCCACCTTTATGCAAAACTAGTTGCATGTCAGTCGGTGGAACCGGTCTCATGTGCGTGGACATGTAAGGTTGTGATACATCTCCAACATATCTATAATTTTTGATTGTTCCATGCTGTTATACTATCATTCTTGGATGTTTCACAATCATTTTATAGCAACTTTATATCATTTTTTGGGACTAACCTATTGACATAGTGCCCAGTGCTAGTTGCTATTTTTCTTGTTTTTTACTTCACATAAAATCAATACCAAACGGAGTCCAAATGCAACAAAACTTTTTGGAGATTTTTTCTCGACTAGAAGACACCTGCTGGGCCAAAGAAGTACCAGAGGGGGGCTCCGAGGGGAGCACAATCCACCAGGGCACGCCCAGGTTGGTTGTGCCCACCTCGGTGGCCTCTCGCACCGCCTCCTTGCTCTATAAATACCCGAATATTTCACAAACCATGACGGAGTCGACGAAAATCAATTCCAGCCACCGCAAGTTCTAGAATCACCAGATCCAATCTAGACACCATCACGGAGGGGTTCATCATCCTCATTGGTGCCTCTCCGATGATGCGTGAGTAGTTCATTGTAGACCTACGGGTCCGTAATTAGTAGCTAGATGGCTTCCTGTCTCTCTCTCTTTTGATTCTCAATACAATGGTCTCTTGGAGATCTATTTGATGTAACACTTTTTGCGGTGTGTTTGTTGGGATCCGATGAACTTTGAGTTTATGATCAGATCTATGTTTTTATCCATGAAAGTTATTTGAGTCTTTGATCTCTTATATGCATGATTGCTTATAGCCTCACATTTCTTCTTCGAATCTTTGGTTTAGTTAGGCCAACTAGATCAATTTTTTTTGCCATGGGAAGAGGTGCTTTGTGATGGGTTCGATCTTACGGTGCCTGATCCCAGTGACAGAAGGGGAACCGACATGTATGTATTGTTGCTATTAAGGGTAACCAGATGGGGTCTATTTCTACATAAATAGATCTTGTCTACATCATGTCATCGTTCTTATTGCATTACTCCGTTTCTCCATGAACTAAATACACTAGATGCATGCTAGATAGCGGTCGATGTGTGGAGTAATAGTAGTAGATGCAGGCAGGACTCGGTCTACTAATCTTGGATGTGATGCCTATATAATGATCATTGCCTGGATATCATCATGATTATTTGGAGTTCTATCAAATGCCCAACAGTAATTTATTTATCCACCATATGCTATTTTTCTCGAGACAAGCCACTAGTGAAATCTACGGCCCCCGGGTCTCTTCTTTATTATATTTTCCTCACGACCTATTTTTATTTGCTTTTATCTCCAGATCTATTAATCTAAAAATACAAAAATACCTTGCTGCAATTTTTTATTATTTATTTTATCTCGCATTCCCGCGAGATCTATTTATCCAATCTACTACAATTTTACCTATATTTTTACCCGCGAGGGATTGACAACCCCTTTGTTATGTATTGTTTACGTGCAGGAGCTGTTTACATGGTGTTGTGTGGTTCTCCTACTAGTTTGATAACCTTGGTCTCATCACTGAGAGAAATACCTACTGTAGCTGTGCTGCATCATTGCTTCCTCTTTGGGGAAATACCGATGTAGTTCAAGCTGCATCAAAAGGAATTTCTGGTGCCGTTGCCGGGGAAGATCAAGTCAAGATAGTCTCCCAGACACGTGCCAATTTCTAGCGCCGTTGCCGGGGAGACATCATCAACATCTACCAGGTTCCTAATCACAAATCTCATCTCCTTGCAATTTACATTATTTGCCATTTGCCTCTCATTTTCTTTTTCCCTCACTTCACAAAAAAATTGCTGTTTGATTCGCCCTCTTTTTTGTTCATCGTTTTTCTTGTCAGATCTACTTTTTTGTGGAAGCTTGTTGACCACTTTTTGTCGTTATGGATAGTTCTTCCTCTATTGTGTGCACTCCCAAGAATGAGGTTCTTAACTTTAAACAAAGGGGAGGGGAGAATTTAAAAGATGCTTACTACTTCTTGAGCTTGCGTTGGTTTTTCCCTTGAAGAGGAAAGGGTGATGCAGCAAAGTAGAGTAAGTATTTCCCTCAGCTTGAGAACCAAGGTATCAATCCAGTAGGAGATAACGCACAAGTCACCGAATACCTACACAAATAATTGACAAACTTGCACCCAACATGATAAACGGGTTGTCAATCCCTTCATGGTTACTTGCAAAAGTGAGATCTGATAGAGATAGATAAACGGTAAAGTAAATATTTTTGGTATTTTTGGTTTATAGAACGGAAAGTAAAAGATTGCAAAGTAAAAGAACGGCGACAAAAATTGGCAAGTGGATGGGAAACTAATATGATGTAAAATAGACCTCGGGGCCATATGTTTCACTAGTGGCTTCTATCAAGATAGCAAATATTATGGTGGGTGAACAAATTACTGCTGAGTAATTGATAGAAGAGCGCATAATTATGACGATATCTAAGGCAATGATCATGAATATAGGCATCACGTCCGTGTCAAGTAGACCTAAATGATTCTGCACCTACTACTATTACTCCACACATCGATCGCTATCCAACATGCATCTAGAGTATTAAGTTCATAAAGAATGGAGTAATGCATTAAGTAAGATGACATGATGTAGAGGAATTAACTCAAGCAATATGATGAAAACCCCATCTTCTTATCCTCGATGGCAACAATACAAAACGTGCCTTGTTGCCCCTACTGTCACTGGGAAAGGACACCGCAAGATTGAACCCAAAGATAAGCACTTCTCCCATGGCAAAAAAAAACCAATCTAGTAGGCCAAACTAAACCGATAATTCGAAGAGACTTGCAAAGATATCAAATCATGCATATAAGAATTCAGGGAAGACTCAAATAATATTCATAATTAATCTGATCATAAATCCACAATTCATCGGATCTCGACAAACACACCGCAAAAGAATATTACATCAAATAGATCTCGAAGATCATCGAGGAGAACATGGTATTGAGAATCAAAGAGAGAGAAGAAGCCATCTAGCTACTAGATATGGACCCGTAGGTCTGAGGTAAACTACTCACGCTTCATCGTAAGGGTAATGCTGTTGATGTAGAAGCCCTTCGTGATTGGATCCCCCTCTGGCAGGACGCCAAAAAGGTCCCTAGATGGGATCTCATGGGTAAAGAAGGTTGCGACAGCGGAAAAGTGTTTTCGTGGCTCCCCTTGATGTTTTTGGGGTATAAGAGTATATATTGGCGAAGGAACTAGGTCAGGAGAGCTCCGAGGGGCCCACGAGGTAGGAGGCGCGCCCTAACCCCCTGGGAGCACCCTTCATCTCCAAGTCTACTGGTTTGCTTCTGGTCCAAGAAATATCATCGCAAAAGTTTCATTCCGTTTGGACTCCATTTGGTATTCCTTTTCTGCGAAACTCTAAAACAGGTAAAAAAACAAAATCTGGCACTGGGCTCTAGGTTAATAGGTTAGTCCCAAACATAATATAAAATAGCATATAAATGCATATTAAACATCCAAAATAGATAATATAATAGCATGGAACAATCAAAAATTATAGATACGTTGGAGATGTATCAAGCATCCCCAAGCTTAATTCCTGCTCGTCCTCGAGTAGGTAAATGATAAAAAATAGAATTTTTGATGTGGAATGCTACCTAACATATTTATCCATGTAATTTTCTTTATTGTGGAATGAATGTTCAGATCCGTAAGATTCAAAACAAAAGTTTAATATCGACATAAAAACAATAATACTTCAAGCATACTAATAAAGCAATCATGTCTTCCCAAAATAACATGGCCAAAGAAAGCTATCCCTACAAAATCATATAGTTTGTCTATGCTCTATCTTCATCACCCTAAATATTTAAATCATGCACAATCCCGATGACAAGCCAAGCAATTGTTTCATACTTTTGATGTTCTCAAACTTTTTCAACTTTCACACAATACATGAGCGTGAACCATGGACATAGCACTATGGTGGAAGAGAATATGGTGGTTGTGGAGAAGACAAAAAGAGGAAGATAGTCTCACATTAACTAGGCGTATCAACGGGCTATAGAGATGCCCATCAATAGATATCAATGTGAGTGATTAGGGATTGCCATGCAACGGATGCACTAGAGCTATATGTGTATGAAACCTCAAAAAGAAACTAAGTGGGTGTGCATCCAACTTGCTTGTTCACGAAGACCTATGGCAATTTGAGGAAGCCCATCATTCGAATATACAAGCCAAGTTCTATAATGAAAAACTCCCACTAGTATATGAAAGTGACAAAATAGGAAACTCTCTATCATGAAGATCATGGTGCTACTTTGAAGCACAAGTGTGGAAAAAGGATAGTAACATTGCCCCTTCTCTCTTTTTTTCTCTCATTTTTTTCTCCTTTTCCCTTTTCCCCCCCTCTCCCTTTTTTTCTTTTTTTCTTTTCCTTTTTTCTCTTTATTTTTTATCCGGAGTCTCATCCCGACTTGTGGGGGAATCATAGCCTCCATCATCCTTTCCTCATATGGGACAATGCTCTAATAATGAAGATCATCACACTTTTATTTACTTACAACTCAAGAATTACAACTCAATGCTTAGAACAAAATATGACTCTATGTGAATGCCTCCGGTCGTGTACCGGGATGTGCAATGAATCAAGAGTGACATGTATGAAAGAATTATGAAAGGTGGCTTCTCCACAAATACGATGTCAACTACATGGTCATGCAAAGCAATATGACAATGATGAAGCGTGTCATAATAAATGGAATGGTGGAAAGTTGCATGGCAATATTTCTTGGAATAGCTATGTAAATGCCATAATAGGTAGCTATGGTGGCTGTTTTTAAGAAGGTATATGGTGGGTGTATGGTACCGGCGAAAGTTGCGTGGCACAAGAGAGGCTAGCAATGGTGGAAGGGTGAGAGTGCTTATAATCCATGGACTCAACATTAATAATAATGAACTCACATACTTATTGCAAAAATCTATTAGTCATCAAAACGAAGTACTACATGCATGCTCCTAGGGGGATAGATTGGTAGGAAAGACCATCGCTCGTCCCCGACCGCCACTCATAAAGAAGACAATCAAAAACTAAATCATGCTCCGACTTCATCACATAACGGTTCACCATATGTGCATGCTATGGGAATCACAAACTTTAACACAAGTATCTCTAAAATTCACAAGTACTCACTAGCAGGACTCTAATATCATCATCTTCATATCTCAAAACAATCATAAAGAATCAAGCTTCTCATAGTATTCAATGCACTTTATATGAAAGTTTTTATTATATCCCTCTTGAATGCCTATCATATTAGGACTAAATTTATAACAAAAGAAAATTACCATGCTGTTCTCAAAGACTCTCAAAATAATATAAGTGAAACATTAGAGTTCATCAATTTCTATAAAATAAAGCCACCGCCGTGCTCTAAAAAGATATAAGTGAAGTACTAGAGCAATATTGCCTAGCTCAAAAGATATATGTGGAGCACATAGAGTATTCTAATAAATCACGATTCATGCGTGTCTCTCTAAAAATGTGTCTACAACAAGGATGATTGTGACAAACTAAAAATCAAATACTCAAATCATACAAGACGCTCCAAGCAAAACACATATCATGTGGTGAATAAAAATATAGCCTCAAGTAAAGTTACCGATAGATGAAGACGAAAGAGGAGATGCCTTCCGGGGCATCCCCAAGCTTAGGCTTTTGGTTGTCCTTGAATATTACCTAGGGGTGCCTTGGGCATCCCAAGGCTTAGTCTCTTGCCACTCCTTATTCCATAGTCCATCAAATCCTTACCCAAAACTTGAAAACTTCACAACACAAAACTCAACGGAAAATCTCATGAGCTCCGTTAGTATAAGAAAATAAATCACCATTTTAAGGTACTGTTGAAAACTCATTCTTTATTTATATTGGTGTAATATCTACTGTATTACAACTTTTCCATGGATCATACCCCCCGATACTACCCATAGATTCATCAAAATAAGGAAACAATACGCAAAAAACAGAATTTGTCAAAAACAGACCAGTCTGTAGCAATCTATAACTCTCGAATACTTCTGTAACTCCAAAAAATCTGAAAAATTAGGAAAGCCTGAGAAATTTGTGTACCAATACATATAAAAAAGAATCATATCAAAAGCACGTTTCTGTGAATTTTGAAAATTAGTGTCCTGGGCGCAAAAGTTTCTGATTTTCAGCAGGATCAACACACCTATCACCGTAAGGTATCGTAAATGTTTAACTTGGCAAAAACACTAACTACAACATAAAACCACATCTAACAAGAGGGTATATGAATTATTTATTACTAAACAGGAACAAAAATCAAAGAACAAAAATAAAATTGGGTTGCCTCCCAACAAGCGCTATTGTTTAACACCCTTAGCTAGGCATAAAAAAACGCGAATAGATCTAAGTATTGTCATCTTTGGTATGCAATCCATATGTGGCTCCCTTAATAGATTAATATGGCAATTTAATTTTCTTCCTAGGAAAGTGTTCCATACCTTTCCTTAACAGAAATTGGAATCTAATGTTTCCTTCTTTCATATCAATAATTGCACCAATCGTTCTAAGGAAAGGTCTACCAAGAATAATAGGACAAGTAGGATTGCAATCTATATCAAGAACAATGGAATCTACGGGCACATAATTCGACAATAAGAACGTCATTAATCCTTCCCATAGGTTTCTTAATAGTGGAATCCGCAAGATGCAAATTTAAAGAACAATAATCAAATTCACGGAAACCTAACACATCACACAAAGTTTTTGGAATTGCGGAAACACTAGCACCCAAATCACACAAAGCATGGCATTCATAATCTTTAATCTTAATCTTAATAGTAGGTTCCAAATCATCATAAAGTTTTCTAGGGATAGAAATTCTAATTCAAGCTTTTCTTGAAAAGATTGAATCAAAGCATTAACGATATGTTTAGTAAAATCTTTGTTTTGATTATAAGCATGAGGAGAATTCAACATAGATTGCAACAGGGAAATACAATCTATTAAAGAACAATTATCATAATTAAATTCCTTGAAATCCAAAAGAGTGGGTTCATTGCTACTTAAATTCTTAACCTCTCCAATCCCACTTTTATCAATTTTCGCATCTAGATCTAAAAGCTCCAAATCATTGGGATGCCTTTTAACTAAAGTTGACTTATCTCCAGCCCCATCTTTATCAAGATTAGTATTGGAAAAAAAGATTCAATAGGAGTCACATCAATTACTTTTAGATCTTCATCATTATTATCATGAAAATTAGAAGAACATGCTTTTACAAACCAATCTTTTCTAGCACACATCTTAGTGGTTCTTTCTTTGCACTCATCAATGGAAATTCTCATGGATTTGAGAGACTCATTGATATCAGGCTTAGGTGGAATAGATCTAAGTTTCAAAGAATCAACATCAAGAGAAATTCCATCCACGTTCCTAGCCAAATAATCAATCTTGAGAAAATTTTCTTCAATCAAAGCATTAAAATTCTTTTGCGGAATCATAAATTCTTTAACACTATTCTCCAAATCAGAGGGCATATTATTAAAATTTCCATAAGAATTGTTGTAGGAATTACCTTAATTATTAGAGGAATTACTAGGAAACAACCTAGGATTAAAATCGCCTCTTTACGCGTTATTACCAAAATTGTTCCTACCAACAAAATTCACATCCATAGATTCATTATTATTCTCAATCAAAGTGGACAAAGGCATATCATTAGGATCATAGGAAGCACTCTAATTAGCAAATAATTTCATAAGTTCATCCATCTTTCCACTCAAAACAATAATCTCTTCAATCGCATAAACCTTTTTACTAGTGGATCTTTTGGTGTGCCATTGAGAATAATTAACCATGATATTATCTAGGAGCTTAGTAGCCTCTCCTAAAGTAATTTCCATAAAAGTGCCCCCCGCGGCCGAATCTAAAAGATTTCTAGAAGCAAAATTCAATCTGGCATAAAAAAATTGTATAATCGTCCACAAATTCAAACCATGTGTAGGGTAATTTCGTATCATCAATTTCATCCTCTCCCAAGATTGTGCAGCATGCTCATGATCAAGTTGCTTAAAATTCATAATATCATTACTAAGGGAGATGATCTTAGCGGGAGGAAAATACTTAGAGATGAAAGCATCTTTACACTTACTCCATGAATCAATGCTACTTTTAGGTAAAGATGGAAACCAAGTTTTAGCACGATCTCTAAGGGGAAACAGAAATAGCTTCAATTTAACAATATAATTATCTGCATCTTCCTTCTTTTGTATATCACACAAATCAACGAAATTGTTTAGATGGGATGCGACAGCTTCACTAGGAAGGCCAGAAAATTGATCTTTCATAACAAGATTCAGTAAAGCGGCATTAATTTCACAAGATTCAACATTAGTAGCAGGAGCAATCGGAGTGCTAATAAAATCATTGTTGTCGGTGTTGGAGAAATCACACAATTTAGTATTATCTTGAGCCATCGTGATAAGCCAAACAATCCAACACACGAGCACACAAGAAGCAAGCGAAGAAGACGAACGGAAGAGAGGCGAAGAAAAGGAAAATCTGTTTGAAAATCATTTTAAAGGTGGGGCAGAGGAAAACGAGAGGCGAATGTCAAATAATGTAATGCAAGAGATGAGAGTTTACGATGGGTACTTCGTATGTCTTGACTTGGCGTAGATCTCCCCGGCAACGACGCCAGAAATTCTTCCTTCTATGTCTTGAGCTTGCGTTGGTTTTTCCCTTGAAGAGGAAAGGGTGATGCAGCAAAGTGGAGTAAGTATTTCTCTCAGTTTAAGAACAAAGGTATCAATCCAGTAGGAGACAACGCACAAGTCACCGAATACCTACACAAATAATCAACAAACTTGCACCTAACATGATAAACAAGTTGTCAATCCCTGCACGGTTACTTGCAAAAGTGAGATCTGATAGAGATAGATAAACAGTAAAGTACATATTTTTGGTATTTTTGGTTTATAGAACGGAAAGTAAAAGATTGCAAAGTAGAAGAACGGCGACAGAAATTGGCAAGTTGATGGGAAACTAATATGATGTAAAATAGACCCAGGGCCATAGGTTTCACTAGTGGCTTCTCTCAAGATAGCAAATATTATGGTGGGTGAACAAATTACTGCCGAGCAATTGATAGAAGAGCGCATAAGTATGACGATATCTAAGGCAATGATCATGAATATAGGCATCACGTCCGTGTCAAGTAGACCGATACGATTCTGCATCTACTACTATTACTCCACACATCGACCGCTATCCAGCATGCATCTAGAGTATTAAGTTCATAAAGAATGGAGTAACGCATTAAGTAAGATGACATGATGTAGAGGAATTGACTCAAGCAATATGATGAAAACCCCATCTTTTTATCCTCGATGGCAACAATACAATACGTGCCTTGCTGCCCGTACTGTCACTGGGAAAGGACACCGCAAGATTGAACCCAAAACTAAGCACTTCTCCCATTGCAAGAAAAACCAATCTAGTAGGCCAAACTAAACCGATAATTAGAAGAGACTTGCAAAGATATCAAATCATGCATATAATAATTCATAGAAGACTCAAATAATATTCATAGATAATCTGATCATAAATCCACAATTCATTTGATTTCGGCAAACACACCGCAAAAGAATATTACATCGAATAGATCTCCAAGATCATCAAGGAGAACATGGTATTGAGAATCAAAGAGAGAGAAGAAGACATCTAGCTACTAGCTATGGACATGTAGGTATGAGGTAAACTACTCACGCTTCATCGGAAGGGTAATGGTGTTGATGTAGAAGCCCTCCGTGATCGAATCCCCCTGGTAAGATGCCGGGAAAGGCCCCTAGATGGGATCTCACAGGTAAAGAAGGTTGCGGCGGTGGAAAATTGTTTTCGTGGCCCCCCTAATGTTTTTGGGGTATAAGAGTATATATATATAGGTGAAGGAACTAGGCCAGGAGAGCTCCGAGGGGCCCACGAGGTAGGGGCGCGCCCTACCCCCTGGGCACGCCCTCCACCCTCGTGGCCGCCTTGTTGCATCTCCGACTTCATCTTCAAGTCTCCTGGTTTTCTTCTAGGCCAAGAAAGATCATCATGAAAGTTTCATTCCATTTGGACTCCATTTGGTATTCTTTTCTGCGAAACTCTAAAAAAATAAAAAAACAGAAACTGGCACTGGGCCCTGGGGTAATAGGTTAGTCCCAAAAATAATATAAATAGCATATAAATGCATATTAAACATCCAAAACAGATAATTTAATAGCATGGAACAATCAAATTTATAGATACGTTGGAGACGTATCAATGCTTGGTATAAGATTTGCAATGCTCGAAATAGATCTATCCGTAAGCAATCTACCGTTGTTCTTCTTCGCTGTTTTTATGTGGGCATCACCACTTGGTATAGATTATTCGTCCTTGATACGATTACCGGTGGAAGTTTCTTGATGTGTCCCTCTCTTGATGCTTTTAATGCTATGGGAAATTTAGTGGGTTCTACTTCTTATGATTCATGAAACAACTTTGACACTCGAGCATGTTATGGAAAGACTAGATGCTATTGAAAAGAAAATGCTTATCGAAGAACATTTTGAAAACTTGGATAAAAACATGCATAATTTTGCTACTACATTTGGGTCAAAAGCGGGAGAAGTTTTCAAGTTGTTAAAAGAAAAGGGGACCATAATTGATGAAAGAATTGAGGAAATCCATCTTGGATTGATAAACTAGAAGAAATCTCAAGAAATCTAATTACGGCTTTTGCTTCCGCCAAAACTATCCAAAAAACTAAAGTAAAAGTTGACAATATTACTCAAGCCCCTAAAAACAAGGGTGCAACTTCCAATAGCAAGAGAGAAGATCTTAAGATGATTAGTATTCAGCAGGATTTTGTTGAAGTTATAAGAGATCCTTTGTGCAAAAATGAGTTCCTTAAACTTGTCCCTAGGAGTATTGTCATTCAAATTTGTATGCTAAATCCTTGAAGAATTCCAAGTGTTTGATTGAAGAGTTGGAAAATGAAGATGACAATACTTAGATCTTTGCTTTATGCTTAGCTAGATGCGTAAAACGATAGCACTTATTGGGAGGCAACCCAATGAATAAAATTTATTTTTGTCTTTTTCTTTCTGTTCTTGAGTGTTTGCACAATTATACTACTTCTATGATTGTGGTTTTTGTGTTTTATTTAGTGTTTGTGCCAAGAAAAGCCTTTGGGATCATGTTGGATGATAGTTGATTAGATCTTGCTGAAAACAAAAACTTTTGCACTCACGAAAATATTTTTTGTTTTTAACAGAAGCGCGATAAAATAGTGATTCTATTTGCAGAAGATTAACATACAAATTTCCCATGTCTTCATAATTTTCGAGAATTTTAGAGTTACAGAAGTGTTCGAAATATCCAGATTGCTTCAGACTATTCAGCTTTTGACAGATTCTGTTTTTTATGTTGTGTGCTTATTTTGATTGACCTATGGACTCTTTTGAGCCATAGAAAAGTTGGAATATAGTAGATATAATGCAAAAATAAAATATGAATGGGTTTGCAATAGTACTTATAGTAGTGATTTGCTTTCTTATACTAACGGATCTCACGAAGGTTTTGTTGAGTTTTGTGTGATTGAAGTTTTCAAGTTTTTGGTGATATTACGATGGATGAAGGAATAAGGAGCAAGAAGAGCCTAAGCTTGGGGATTCCCATGGCATCCCAAGCTATTATCTAAAGAGAAGCAAGCAACTAAGCTTGGGGATGCCCGAGTGGCATCCCCTCTTTCTTCTAACGACCATCGGTATTTTACTTGGAGCTATATTCTTATTCGTCATATATCATGAGTTTTTCTTGGAGCGTATTGTATGATATGAGTCTTTGCTTGTTTTAATATTCATTTTGTGTCATGAATCCATGCTGTAAACACCTATTTGATAGAGCCAAAATTATGCTATGACTTGTTAGAATTGCTCTCTATGCTTCACTTAAATCTTTGTGAGCTATGTAATCGCTCTAGTGCTTCACTTATATCTTTTTGAGCATGGTGTGCTTTATTATTTTTTGAAGAAATGCTCTCATGCTTCACTTAGATTTATTTTGGAGTTAGTAAATTTTG
The DNA here is from genome assembly GCF_018294505.1 of Triticum aestivum. Taxonomy (NCBI): domain Eukaryota; kingdom Viridiplantae; phylum Streptophyta; class Magnoliopsida; order Poales; family Poaceae; genus Triticum; species Triticum aestivum. Next base: position 156,641,360 of record NC_057813.1, read on the forward strand.
AAGAAATTCTCTCATGCTTCACTTCAATTATTTTGAGAGAAGAAAATTTTTATGCTCATGTTCTTCACTTAGATTTGTTTGAGCTATCAAAAGCAACATATGAAATTAGTCCCAAAGTGATAGATATTCAAGAGGGATATAATAAAAACTTTCATGAAGATCATTGGAAAAAATAAACTTGATTCCTTGTAATAGTTTTCCGATATGATGATATAATATGTGAGTCATGCTGATGAGTAATTATGCTTTAGTAAGAATATTGGTGTTAAGGTTTGTGATTCCCTATGCAAGCACAAAAGTCAATAGTTATGCAATGAAATTACATCCTACTTGTGGTGCATTATTCAGTGTTAGTTATGCTTAATGCTCGCTTATGAGAGTTTTCATTTCTTGGTTGGATGCTTCTCAATCTTTTGCTAGCCTTCATTTGCACTAAGTATGAACACTACTTGTGCATCCACAATCCTTTAAACTAGTTTTGCCATATGAGTCCACTATACCTACCTATATGCGGTATTCCTTTGCCGTTCTAAGCAAATTTGTATGTGCCATCTCTAAGTTTCAAAACAAATTTATCTTTTGTGTGCTCGTACCGCTCATGAAACGGTAGGGCACTACAAAAAAAATATAGTTCCGTGATGATACGTGTTTTTCACAGTAGGTCGCATTTTTTGTCATGCATGTACATCCATGACGATTTTATGACAGAATCAAGATAGTCATACATGTGCTATCGTAGAAGTGTTCCATGACATTACCAAAATTATCATCACGGAAGTGTCCACTTCCATGACGATAAATCACGCGTCACAGAAGTGCTCTCGTCAAGGGTGACCGACACGTGGCATCCACCGTAACGGAATGCCGTTAAGCTATCGGGTCCGGTTTTGGATCTGATAACCCGTTAACAGCCCTGACCAATGGGGATTTTTCACGTGTAAAATCATCATTGGACGGAGGAAACACGTGTCGGCTCACCATTGGGACAGATGTCATCCACTCATTGGACACAAGGCGCATATGATACATCGACAGGTGGCACGGCCCAACAGAGGCCCATTCCTGTGAAAAGGCTGGCCCATTTGACTTGGTCAAAAGGTGGCGGGCCAGCCCACGAAAAGCATGTTAACGACATGTTCGCATATAGCTCATTTACACCCGCTAACTCACAGCCTGTTATGGCCTAACGGTATTAGGCCCAGTAGCATCATTTGGGCCATCCAATATGATTCTAGCCTGTTGTAACTTCCGGCCCATGTATGGCCCATGATGTCTTTCGGCCCATATGAGTCCCTTTCTAACTCTTGGCCCATTAACGACCCATGGTGTAACTGGCCCTTAATAAACAGTGTACCACTTTATACCCATTAACGGCCCGTTATTCCATTGGTTCGTTTCCAGCCCGTGTTACCTTTCAGCCTTCTCAGGGCCCATTTATTCTTGGGCTCATTTCCAGCATTCGGTTACTTACGGCCCGCTACTGGCCTTTTCTGCTTGTGGGACAAATTCAGCCCGTGGATACAGTCGGTCCGTTTGTGGCCTGTTAATCTGTTGGGCCATTTTCATAGCATCATCAAATACGGCCTGTTAATGGCCCGTTATGGTCAGCCCATAAAACGTACGATTTCCACTCTAGCCCGTTTATAGCCTATTATACGGCCCATACAAGGACCATATATGAGACGGCTCGTAGAAGGCCCATGGATCCTACGGGACATAGCAGGCCCATTGATCCGACGGCCCATTGAAGGGCCATGGATCCGACGATAGAAGGCCCATGGATCCGACGGCCCATAGAAGGCCCATGGATCCGACAGCCCATAGAAGGCCATGGATCGTCCGTCCCATAGATGGCCCATGGATCGTACGGCCCGTGGAGGGCCATGGTCACTACAATGTTTGGGCGAGTTGGCCCCCGTCTGAACGATATAGAATATTCAAAGAATTATCCTACTCTATACTATCACATCTAAAAAACATACACTATACAACAAAGAGACCAAGGCATAGAAACGTAGAATAATCCTACATTATACAATAAAGAAATTACAGCCGATTATACCCACTGGGCATTATGGTTCGGCACCGGTGATAATAAAGCATACACAAATAGCAAATTACATACACTGGGCAAATACAACTCATACATCATGGACGCGCATCAACTTAACTCCATTTGAACTATAATCTCTTCAGAAAATAGGATTGTCTGTATTCAGATAGCACAAATTTTAGTCTACAAAATCTCCAATTCCTTCGTGGTTACCTCAGTGTCTTGTTTCATTTTTTTGACTCCTGCATCTAATACCTGCATGTCCAGTCTCAACTTGTTGATTATACATTGAGAATCATGTACACGTTGTCTTACCACCTCTAGTTGATGCTCGAGAACATCAACACATTCCAATTCCAATTCATAATTATTCGGTAACGGCCATGCCACACTGCTCGTAGATCTTTGTGTTGATATCACTTCATCCTGAAATGTTTCTGTAAGTACACATGACTATGGCAAAAATATAGTTACAACAGTGAAGCGAGCAAGACAGACTATTTTGTACTCCCTCTATCCCAAAATAAGTGTCTCAAGGTTAGTATAACTTTGTACTAGAGCTAGTACGAAGTTAAGACACTTATTTTGGGACGGAGGGAGTACATGGCAAAACAGGACTAACAATAATGTTACACGTCATGAAGCATGAGCAGGTGATATTTTAAAAATTATAAAAAAGGTAGTCTGTGCAGCCTGCATACATAAATTTCTCTTAGCTCACTAGAGGAGCATGATGTTGGGGCCCAATCCAAAACACAAACAAGTTACAAATTTAGACAGCACGTTGTGTATAAGTAAGCAAGCAGTTGGCCATTCTGTAGCTCAATTAAAGTCTTGGGGAGCATAATGAACAGCAGAGGGTTTCATACAAACATACTACAGCAAGCAAAACTATGCAATCATTAGCCTAGTATAAACTAGACTGTGAGCCTCATGCAATAATAGTTGGTTAATAGACTTCAAAGCTTCAGGCACACTTCAGCAGAGTAATTAAATGTTAAGGCCTTTAATTATGTCAACTAATAGTTATACAAGTACCCTACATCATGCATCATTCTTTGGGCATCTCATTAACTGAGGACAAATAAAGTAATTGAGCAAATTTACTATGCCTGAAACAAACAAGGAATTGTACTATTGAGTTGGATACAGTGACTTACCTTAACAGGTTGAAGAGGCTCAGCGCAACTCCTACTTCTCTTGCAAGGCTCCTTCCTAACATCTTGTACTTGGAAATCCTCAATCTTATCTTCATTGCACCCCCTCTGCAAGGTGACACAAACTAGTTACTCGTCTCCTTGGAAGATAAATATGCATACTTTCCAGTCTGTGAACACAAAAGGATGAGATTATAACAAAACAACACCACATAATGAAACATGCCGCATTTCTTGCACTTGTACACAATAAAATGAGCATTTACTATGTCTGCACTATGTAAAAACTAGGCATACCTTCGAACTGGATCTCCAGGTACTATTGGAGAGCCTACTTTAGTGTACAGCCAAACCTTTATGTCACCTATGAGTTAGACAAGGCCCCACTACAGCAGCCCTTAGTGTTTAAATCATTGACAAGCTCTGTTAGAGTGTTAGGTCAAGAACAACAAGTAAGCAAAGCAAACAGTCCTAGTATGGCTGGCTGATGCAAACAAGAAATTGAACAGATGTGTGAGAAAATCTTACATATCAAGAAAAAAGCAAAGAAGGAGGCTTAAAGACCATCACTTGACTGACCAGATTTAAGGGGCATTTAAACGTCATGTGCAACGTAAAAACTAACATAAACATTGCATATTCCAGATTCTACAATGGAATGCACATATATTAGGTTATGCCATGTATGATGATGCCTAAATGTACACCATAGCAGGCAGGAGTGATTCATCATTGCACACACAATTGAATTGCAGGTTAAGGGCCAGTTCAATTCCGCCTTTTTAGGGCTTATTGTCAAAATAAGCCATAAAAGATGTAAAGAAATCATTTTTGATTTATGGGATTGGGCTTAACTAATTTCGCTTTGGAGGGGGGGGGGGGTGTTTCGGGTAGAACCTCACTAAAAATTGAAGGGAAGGGGAATAGTGAAATGACTCTGTTGTCTGCCTATATTACACTCAAAATGCAACTGCTGATGCCCGTGTCACACCTGACCCTCAAGTAAAAACAAACATGCAAGCGTTCATTGCCCTGCCTGCTTGCATGTCCTCTCCCCTTTCCCTCTACCTCGATCCCCTGCCTGCAGCAATAGGGTTCCTCCAGCGAGCCGTTGCCACTGTTCCCATCTGGCCTGGTCCTCGACGATTCTCTGTCCAGCTAGGCTACATGGCCGACAGGTAGGGGCAAATCTCCCTGGCTGCCCCTCCCTCTGGCGCCGCCCCTCATTCTCATGGTCTCTAGTAGCTGCTCCACTGTGGTTCGTCCAACACACTACTCTAGTGGCCACTGCACAAGTACGGCTGATGCCACACTATGGCAGAAGGCACCTTATTCCCCTCCCCTCCTCCCAGGCCGTGGCCTTGAGGTGCTGTTGAAGGATGAGCTCATTCAACAAGGTGAGGATCTCCTCTATTTTTTTGCCAAATTTTCATTCTGATCCACTATACGATGAATTGCTATGAGATGCTTCTGCTGCTGCTATATGATGCATTGCTATGAGCTGCTCCTACTGCTGTTATATGATGAATTGCTATGAGTTGCTGCTGCTATATGATGAATTGCTATGAGCTCCTTCTGCTATATGATGAATTGCTATGAGCTGCTGCTGCTATATGATGAATTGCTATGAGCTGCTGCTGCTACTGCTATATGATGAGTTGCTATAAGCTGCTCCTGCTGATGCTATATGATGAATTGCTATGAGCTTCTCCTCCTGCTGCTATATGATGAATTGCTATGAGCTGCTCCTGCTGCTGCTATATGATGAATTGCAATGAGCTGCTCTTGCTGCTGCTATATGATGAATTGCTATAAGCTGCTGCTGGTATATGATGAATTGCACACTACTGCTGCTGTATGATGAGTTGCTATAAGCTGTTGCTGCCGCTATATGATGCTTTCAGGTGGTGCTGCTATATGATAATAACTAGCCACTTGGACCATTGAATTTCAATAAATAATTGTTCTTCATTTAAATGTTGGTCACGCATTCTTCGTTTAAATTAGGCAATGGGATCTCTATGGAAAACATTGACCAAAGTAGATTATGCGAAGTAGATGGTATCTTTGTATTTGCTTTTGACCAAATAGTGATGGTCTGTTTTCCTATCATATTAATTACTGCACTGGGTTCAATTTGTGATGTTTGCAAGTCAAATTAACTTTCATATGGGCAAGAAAATAAAAAAATATAATGCAATCTAGACTTTTCACTGATCATACCAAAGATAAGCTGAAAACGCAACGAAAAAAACTGGTTGGCTTATTACGTGGAGCTTATATTCACAGGTGCTTATTTTCTTAGGATAACTCGTAATAACTGTCCCTAAGAAACTTGGCCAATAGAACTGACATACAAATAACATGTCACGATGATTGCAATGGAGGAGTGACGTACCATAGCACACTGTATAGGCTCACCGCTGCCTCTCCTTTTTTTTGCGATGTTCCATGAAATTGCCACATACATCTTGTACTTTTTCATTGTGTAACCCTATCTGCAAGTTGACACGGCGAATTTCAGTCATCTCTACATGATAATACATTGCATATCCCTTGTGCATATTTAAACCAACAATTAATGATTGTGTGCGTAGTATAAACTAGCCATGACTCTGTGTGCTGGACTAGCAGGCACTCTAAGGGAGCCTAATGTAGTGCACTAGAATTCCTACATGCCACCTACGATTTTGTATAATGTACTACCTCTGTTCCTAAATATATGTCTTTGTAGAGATTCCAGTATGGACCACATACAAATGTATATAGATGCATTTTCAAGTGTAGATTCACTCATTTTGCTCCATATGTAGCCTATAGTGGAATCTCTAGAAAGAGTTATATTTAGGAACGGAGGTACGAGGTAGTATCACATATGACATCTAGATATCTAATTTAGCAGCCAGTAATAGAAATCATTGTCTGCACAAAGGGATTACTGGTCGAAATCCTAGCAAAGCACGCTGGCAGGCACAGAACAATACAAGAGAGAGAGAGAGACGCACTTACAAGATCATAGCAATGCCTCATTCCAGGATCTTGGTTGGCCAAGCTGTTAGATCCAGAAGAAACATCATCCTTGTAGTTTTTGCCAGCTGCATAACAGGTAACAGCGACCTGTTAGTATATTTGAAGTACATCGGGCAGGTGATGCTGGACGGGTTTAAAGGTGACAAGTACCTAGGCCATGGCGGGTTCTTGGCATCTTGCCAGACGGTGGGAATCAGGTTAGAAACGTCAAGGGTGATGACGCTGCGCTGGATGTCGGGGTCCGGTAAGGAGATATAGAACCGTCGAGTAGGGTGTTTGTGGAGCGGCTCCGGTAGGGTGGACTACGGTGTGGGCAAAGCGGATCTGTGGCGGTGGACGAGGGCATAGGTGAAGCTGCTCCTGTAGTTGGGTTAAGGATGGTGTCGACGATGCGGATCTGTGGTCGTGGACAGGGCGTCAGAAGTTGCTCTGGTGGTTAGGTTAAGGATGGTGTCGATGATGCGGATCTGCGGCCATGTACGGGGCGTCAGAAGCTGCTCCGGTAGGTTGGATGATGGTGCGAGGAAGCGGATCTGAGGCCGTGGACTTGTGAGCTGGCAAAGCGGCCCTGGTAGGGTTGAGAATGGTATAGGCGAAGCTACTCCAGTAGGGCTGACGATGGTGTCGGCGAAGCGGCTCCGGTAGGGTTGAGTAAGGTGTCGGCTAAGAGGATCGGAGGCCGTCGACGAGGGCGTCGGTGGGGCGACTCCGGGGGGTGTGGACGAAGCATCTCCGGTGGGGAGTATGAATGAGCCGCTGCAGATGCGCGGCGGTTGACTAGAGTACCGACGAAGCAGATCCGGCGCCGTGGACAAGGCCGACACTGAATGGGCTGTGGTATAGTGGTGGATGAGCAGTCTACTTGTTTCTAGGGGAGGTGGGAGGGGTAGATGCGGAAGCAGAAGCAGATCCGGCGAGGTGGACGCCGCTGGCAGTGAATGGGCTCTGGTACACTGGTGGATGAGCAGTCTAGGGTTTTGAGAGGGGAGGGGAGAATGCCGATGAAGTATGTACGGCGTGATGTAAGATGCTCTAGTGCTGTGGAGTTAGTCGTTTTTGCGGGAGGTGGAGAGGAAATGGGGGTGCCGTGTAGTGGGGGGAACCGGAAGTTACCAAAGCAGCCCCGACCTATTATGTAGATGCGGGCGCTATTGTAACTGTTGGTCTCCGTGCACCAAGGGCAAAAGGGGAATTTCAGGTGCTAAAGACTAAGGTGGCGGAAATTTTAGAAGGAGCCGGGAGATTTTGCCGCCCGCGGGATCGTCCGTATCCAGTTTCAACTAATTTTTGACCGTGCTAGCGGGAAGGTCATGCTAGACTGTGTACACGGGGCACGTGTCAGCAGTTAATAACTGGTGCAGTGGCGGAGACAGGGGGACCAGCAGGGGCCATGGCCCCCTTGACATGAGGAGTTTGCTGCTAATTCACTAATGAACAGTGCGTAATTAGCAATGTTTTGATGCTTAAAGTCTATTTTTTCTATGCTTTGGCCCTCCCCAACCTATTTTGACTGCAATCGGCCACCCTGATTCAAATTTCCTGGCTCGGGATGATGCGCCGATAACTTGGACATTCACACGGGCGCGGCCAATCATACGGGTGTAGTGGCGCGTTCACAAAAAAGGGATCAAATGCTCAGCCTATGTATTTCTTGTGTAAATAGATAATTTAGAGCCATTGGTTATTTACTTTAAACATAATGCATTCACGTGTTAGTGTAGAGGTGCACAAAAAGAAATGGATATTGTAGTCCGCTACTTAAAAGTGTTACCTCATATGATTACATAGCCTCCATTTCATAAATTTCGTACCTGTTGAATTCATATATGAATATTACATATATTACTTCATAATAGAACCTTAAATCATTCAAGACTAATGAATTTGAATGCAAGAGTAACAATGGTACATGTACATGATAGCTACATTGGTTGTTTGAAGAAACATCACTATAACTTTGGAATGCACAACTGAAAAGGTTTATTTAAATAGAAAAAATGTGATATGTGAGTGTCCAATCTTTATAGCATTGAAACGATATTGTACCTTTGGCCATGATACGAAGTAGATATTGATTTATGTTTAAGTGATGCACGTCCACGATCGCTAGATAATGATACGTGAATGAATTGTGCAATCTCTCTCGCACGCATACATATCTCATTTCCCTGTGGGCATCGAAATCACACACGTGCACTTTGTGTATTTCTCTCCCTCCGTCAAGGTTAGAATTCGTCTTTCTACCCCGTCCTACAAGTCTCTCACACAGAAGCACACACACTCTCTCTGTCTAACACGCCCACCCCTTCAATTCTTCCCACCCACAACCACTAATGTCCCAAAGTATAATAATGTCTCTCACACATATGCCTAAGGTTAACTCGAGTTTCAGAACCATATGAATACATACAATGGGATTCCAGTAGAGCAACTTTTGTTTTGAGATTTCGCTCTCTCTCTCTCTCTCTCACTCACACACACACACACACACACACACACACACACACACACACACACACAGACGCACGGACGCACGCGCACATTATTTATTGCTTCATTTTTTCCGGCACTTGCATGCACACCGTTTGTTTATCTTCATGATGCTTTAAGTATGCCTCGCACAAATGCTATCTACCTATCCCTTAATATAGCTAGATATGTGTCACACGAAATCCTTCTCCCTACTAACAAGATGCCCATGCGTTGCACGGAACATCAAGATGCATTTGTATGAGTAGTTTATCTTGTGGGAGAAAAGGATGAACGAGGGAATGCCTTATTTGCAAATGCGGAGAGGGGTGTGGGTATATTTTTGCAAAATTGCCATAGTTTCCTTCCTATCCGTCGGATATAAATCAGATGGCCTATATTGCAGGATGGCAGGAACACCATCATCACCAACTCTGTTTTTTATAAGAGTAGAGATATGTGAGTGTCACTGCCCCTCCCCACACCCACCCACAGACACACACTTCCCAACACCGAAGGAGTAGGGTGACACCTCGATCTTGATACTAATCCATTGACTAACTTCTCTCTAAAACACACACACACTACCTGACACCGAAGGAGTAGGGTGGCACCTCGATCTTGATAGTAATGTATCTACTCCTCTTTCAAACACACACACACTCGCTAGTTGTGCCTCTATGCCTACCGCGCACACTCTCGATATGTCTTTCTCTCCCTCCCCCTCCCACACCCCAACAATGACAGCAGAAGGGTGACAACTCGATATGATCGTAATCTGTCAATTGGTTTCTCTCTCAAACATTGTGTCTCTGTGCCTCGCTCAGTAGCCCCCTCGATATGTAGACTTCTCGCGCGTGCACATCTGTAGTGAAGATGACGTTGAACCCAGTGTGCCTTGTTTTTACCGGCCTCATGTGATAGTTTTCACCCTGTTTTCTGTTAATTAACAAGGCAACATTTTCTTTGTTACTACTAGTGAATCTAAAATCATTCGGGGCAGACATAAAATATATCACTTCAACCCAATTATCGCAGTAACTATTTTAAAAGAAACTAGCTAGATGCCCGTGCGTTGCACGGAACATCAAGATGCATTTGTACGAGTAGTTTATCTTGTGAGAGAAAAGGATGAACGAGGGAAGGCCTTATTTGCGAACATGGAGAGGGGTGTGGGTATATTTTTGCAAAATTGCCATAGTTTCCTTCCTATCTGTTAGACATAAATCTGATGGCCTATATTGCAGGATGGCACGCACACCATCATCACCAACTCTGTTTTCTACTCCCTCCGTTCCTAAATACTCCCTCTGTCCGAAAATACTTGTCATCAAAATTGATAAAAAGATATGTATCTAAAACTAAAACACATATAGATACATTTCCTTTTATCCATTTTGATGACAAGTATTTCCAGACGGAGGGAGTATTTATCTTTTTAGAGATTTCAACAAGTGACTACATACGGAGCAAAATGAGTGAATCTACACTCTAAAATATGTCTACATACACATCCGTATGTGGTAGTCCATTTGAAATCTGAAAAAGACAAATATTTAGGAACGTATGGAGTATAAGAGTAGACATGGAGATATATCTCCAACATGGTCTATAACAAAAATGTGTTGGACTGGTTAGCGCCGGATGCTCGCAACGCGATGACATGAGTTCGAATTCTGTCTTTAACTTTAATTTTTTATATTATATATTACTTATTTAATATATACTTCTTTCGCTGCTGTACTGATAGTGGAACCCACAGAGTACTTAGAATACAAGATTAACGATGGACTTGTTTCTTTTTAACTTTCTGTACGAAGCTGTAGCCACCCTGCAAGTCACGTGTACACTGTACATGGAATTAACATTTTATAGAGGGACAATCATACACGCAATTATCTCAAATGGATTGGATGTCACTCTATTATTTCCAGCATAAGAGCATCTCCAACGGCAGCCGGCAAATTTCCTCCCGCTTCCTTCCGTGGAGGATGACATCAAACGCCAGCGGCATACATTTTCACAACTCTAACCAACTAGATGGAATTCGTGCAAACACGAACTGATTTGATATAAGCATGAAGGATTTCGTATAAAAAAGCCAGATATTCATATAAACATGATGGATTTCATTACATTTACATGAACTAAGCGGTGCCAATCCGACTCTCTTGGTATAATTAATACTCCCTTCGTCCGGAAATACTTGTCCTAGAAATGGATGTATCTAGACATATTTTAGTTATAGATACATACAATTTATCCATTCTTAGAACAAATATTTCCCGCCAGCTGGAGAGGGAGCACATAATCTAAATGGCCGCCCGCGGATCCCTTTGTCTTCCTCATGTCCATCAAACACTTGAGGGGTCGACGAAGGTCCTCGGAAGAGACAAAGCAACAAAGAAACCACCTGAATGCATAGTCGCCGCCTCGGCGGTGGCCTTCATGGGTCCCAAGTGGCGGCGGCCTCCCGTGTTCTACTTCTCCTCGATGATGGCAGAGGACACGGAGAAGCTGCCCACCGACTCGTCGCTCTCCACGCACCCGACTTTTGTCTCTGCCTGCATGCCACTGGTATAGGAACGGGAGGCGCGCCCACAGACATGGGAGGTGTGGCCACCGCAGACACTGGTGGCGCAGTATGATGCGGCAGCGATGACGCCCGTACTGGTGCGCTCGCCTCCATACCGGCATGGAGCAACTCGCCACTCCTCATCGAGCTGAACTGGAGTGGCAAGTTGCTGAACCACACGCCTGCTTGGGGCGGCAACTGGCTCCGTCGGGCCAAGCGAGGTTGGTGAAGCACCGAGCGGCCTCGCCCGTATCCGGAGGGCTCGGCGGGCCACCCAGCCGGGTAATATGCCGGAGAATGGCTCCTCGGAAGCCTTCGGAAGAGTGGAGAAAAGGTGAAGGAGGAGATGGGGTGGGCGGTGGGGGGGGGTGCGATTCTTGCTCGCTATCTGTCTGGCCTCATGTAAATAGAGGGCAGACGGTAGGAGCTTGGCTGGCGTCTGGCCTCATTTAAAGTGAGGGCGGACGGGAGGAGCTCGGCCGGTGTTGCGTTTAATTCCGGCCCGCTCATGAACGGACATGTGGCCAGAGTATGATTCTCGGTTTGCATGCGGGTTTAACGGAGGGGTTTGATGGAGGCGAGGAGGCGTGTTCAGCCGGGCGTGCAGCGGGCGGCGCAGCACTATTCTATTTGACAGCAGTAATGAGCCATCAAATCACAAAGGCCCTCGCCTCTCATGAAACCGACAAAGCTAGACTGCCCTGCCCTCTAGCCTTTTAAAAAATGTATACTTTTGTACAGTAGTAGTATCGATGGATTGCGCCATGGAGCAAAACTTGAAATTAAAAAAAGGTGGTACATATAGAGAGCGCTCGTCGCCAAATTATGCATATAGTACTATTAAAAAAGCTAGTACGTGCTTAAATGGGGTGCTAAATTCTATTAAAGAAATACTAGTATGTATGTAACATAGTTCTGCTGGGGGCTCAGAACAACACACCCCTCAAATGAAACTAAGCACACCTAAAATTAAACTATGCAACTAATCCAATAGACACTGCATGGGAACCACCATGAGCAACGACACTGCCACCTTACTCGGAGTCCTCGTCCATGTCCTCGACTTCGTGCTTGTCCCTCTTCCTCTTGGCTGATACTTCTTTGCTTGAACCGCACACTTGGCTCTTACTCTTCATCCAACCCTTGTAGATATTGAAACAAAGGTAGCCATCCATTGCAGTGTAGTGGATGTGGTCTATATCTAGTACATTCCGCTGCCATGCATGACGATGAAACGTGTAATGAGGTTTCTCCAGTTTACCGTACGAAGGATGAACCAGGGCTCCTGCCAGGGTCAGCATTGAAAGGGTGGCCACTGGAGGGCAGTAGCCGATTCTTCTGGAGGTTGAAGGGGTTACCTACAACGAGGCCATTCCGACCCAGGACTCTTTTGTCGTTCGTAAAGTCTATAGTAACGAATTTGACTAGGTCGCTCTTGAGGAAGTTCTTAAAATCTTGGCATTCAACGTCGGCATGGCATATGTGGTGGACCAAGAATAAGTCATGCACGCAAACCTGGATCACGGCGGGCTTCTTCCACTCTTCCTCCTTTAGATCCTTCTCTCGTCCCAGGACTGTGGTGTAGTCAACATCTAGCCCAACGACCCACTCATCATCTGAGTTTTCGAACATGCGTCTGAAGCGAGCAAGGCATCCTTTCACCATCGTGGAAGAACGGGTGTAGATGACGTCGAACTCATCGCCAGTGATGGTTCTAACCTTGTACTCACCGCCGATCATGGAGATTTGGGACGCCATGGATTTGGGAGGAAGGTTAGGATTAGTGGAACTGCCATAATGTGAAAGGACGGGACGACTAGGAACAAACCGCCATAATATTAAAGGACGTGCGGGGACGAGTAGGAGCAAACTGCCAGCGTGTGAACGGCAGGGTAGTGGCTTTCCATTCTCCCATGATACGAGCTTCCGAGAGCCCTTGGATCTGAGATCGAATGGTTGCATGGCGTGATTCTAGATCTATGGGTGAATATCCTATCCTGGAGGATTATTCTGCAAATTTTCAGCAACTTAGCATGCGACCGTTCGATCTCAGATCCAAGGGCTGCCAGCAGCCCGTATCATGGTCGCACCTACCACGACCGCCGCGTCGCTCGCGCGGTCGCGCCCATGGAGATTTAACACGGTGCGTTAGGCTATCTGATGTTGGCATGTCATACATAGTCATTGATAACCCACAAGTGTAGGGGATCGCAATAGCTTTCGAGGGTAAGGTATTCAACCCAAATTTATTGATTCGACACATGGGGAACCAAAGAATATTCTTGAGTATTAGCAGTTGAGTTGTCAATTCAACCACACCTGAATAACTTAGTATATGAAACAAAGTATTTAGTAGCAAAGTAGTATGATAATAAAGGTAACGTTGGCAAAAGTAAAGATAATTGTTTTTGGGTTTTTGTAGTAGATGTAACAGTAGCAACGGAAAAGTAAATAAGCGAAGAACAATATATGCAAAGCTCGTAGGCAATGGATCAGTGATGGATAATTATGCCGGATGCGATTCCTCATGTAATAGCTATAACATAGGGTGACACAGAACTAACTCCAGTTCATCAATGTAATATAGGCATGTATTCCGTAAATAGTCATACGTGCTTATGAAAAAGAACTTGCATGACATCTTTTGTCCTACCCTCCTGTGGCAGCGGGGTCCTAGCGGAAACTAAGGGATATTAAGGCCTCCTTTTAATAGAGAACCGGAACAAAGCATTAGCACATAGTGAATACATGAACTCCTCAAACTACGGTCATCACCGAGAAGTATCCCGATTATTATCACTTCAGGGTTGTCGGATCATAACACATAATAGGTGACTATAGACTTGCAAGATAGGATCAAGAACACACATATATTCACGAAAACATAATAGGTTCAGATCTGAGATCATGGCACTCGGGACCTAGTGACAAGCATTAAGCATAGCAAAGTCATAGCAACATCAATCTCAGAACATAGTGGATACTAGGGATTAAACCCTAAGAAAACTAACTTGATTACATGGTAAATCTCATCCAACCCATCACCGTCCAGCAAGCCTACGATGGAATTACTCACGCACGTCGGTGATCATCATGAAATTGTTGATGGAGGATGGTTGATGATGACGACGGCGACGAATCCCCCTCTCCGAAGCCCCGAACGGACTCCAGATCAGCCCTCCCGAGAGAGATTAGGGCTTGGCGGCGGCTCCGTGTTGTAAAACGCGATGAAACTTTCTCTCTGATTTTTCTCCCCGAACGTGAATATATGGAGTTGGAGTGGAGGTCGGTGGAGGTCCAGGGGGGCCACGAGATAGGGGGGGCACCCCCCTGTCTCATGGACAGGCCCTGGGCCCCCTGGTGTATTTCTTTCGTCCAGAAATTCTTATTAATTCCAAAAAGTGCCTCCGTGGATTTTCAGGACATTCTGAGAACTTTTGTTTTCTACCATAAAACAACATCATAGCAGTTCTGCTGAAAACATCGTCAGCCCAGGTTAGTTTCATTCAAATCATGCAAGTTAGAGTCCAAAACAAGGGCAAAAGTGTTTGGAAAAGTATATACGTTGGAGATGTATCAACTCCCCCAAGTTTAAACCTTTGCTTTTCCTCAAGCAATTCAGTTGATAAACTGAAAGTGATAAAGAAAAACTTTTACAAACTCTATTTGCTCTTGTTGGTGTAAACATGAAAAGCCAGCATTCAAGTTTCAGTAAATATTATGAACTGACCATACTCACAATAACACTTAGGTCTCACAATTACTCATATCAATAGCATAATCAGCTAGCGAGCCATAATAATAAAACTCGGATGACAACACTTTCTCAAAATAATCATAACATGATATAACAAAATGGTATCTCGCTAGCCCTTTCTGAGACCGCAAAACATAAATGCAGAGCACCTTTAAAGTTCAAGGACTGACTAAACATTGTAATTCATGGTAAAAGAGATCCAGTCAAGTCATGCCCAATATAAACCAATACTAATGAATGCAAATGACAGTGTGCTCTCCAGTGGGTGCTTTTAATTAGAAGGGTGATGACTCAACATAAAAGTAAATAGATAGGCCCTTCATAGAGGGAAGCAGGGATTTATAGAGGTGCTAGAACTCGATTTTAAAATAGAGATTGAATAACATTTTGAGCGGCATACTTTTGTTGTCAACGCAACAACTATGAGATGGTTGTATCTTCCATACTACATGCATTATAGGCAGTTCCCAAATAGAATGGTAAAGGTTTATACTCCCCCAACCACCAACAAGCATCAATCCATGGCTTGCTCGAAACAACGAGTGCCTCCAACTAACAACAGCCCTGGGGGAGTTTTGTTTAATTATTTTGATTTGCTTTGATCTTTTTGGATCATGGGACTGGGCATCCCGGTTACCGGCCCTTTCTCGTGAATGAGGAGCGGACTCCACTCCTCTTGAGAATAACCCACCTAACATGGAAGATATAGGCAGCCCTAGTTGAAACACGAGCTGCTCGAGCATACAAAACAAAATTTCATTTGAAGGTTTGGAGTTTGGCACATACAAATTTACTTGGAACGGCAGGTAAATACCGCATATAGGAAGGTATAGTGGACTCATATGGAACAACTTGAGGTTTAAGGAGTTTGGATGCACAAGCAGTATTCTCGTTTAGTACAGGTGAAGGCTAGCAAAAGACTGGGAAGCGACCAACTGAGAGAGCGACAACAGTTGTAAACATGCATTAAAATTAATTTACACCGAGTACAAGCACGAGTAGGATATAATCCACCATGAACATAAATATCGTGAAGACTATGTTGATTTGATTCAACTACATGCGTGAACATGTGCCAAGTCGAGTCACTCAATTTATTCAAAGGAGGATTCCATCCCATCATACCACATCATAATCATTCTAATAGCATGTTGGCACGCAAGGTAAACCATTATAACTCATAGCTAATCAAGCATGGCACAAGCAACTATAATCTCTAAATGTCATTGCAAACATGTTTACCTCATAATAAGCTGACTCAGAAACGATGAACTCATCATATTTACAAAAACAAGAGAGGTCGAGTTCATACCAGCTTTTCTCATCCCAATAAGTCCATCATATATCATCATTATTACCTTTCACTTGCACGACCGAATGATGTGTATAATAATAAGAGTGCACATGCATTCGACTAAGCTGGAATCTGCAAGCATTCAACTCAAAAGAGAAGACAAGGTAATATGGGCTCTAAGTTAAATAAACAATCATGCATATGAGAGCCACTAAACATTTTCAATATGGTCTTCTCGACCCCCAAAGGAAAGAAAAGAAAATAAAACTATTTACACGGGAAAGCTCCCAACAAGTAAGAAGAAGAACTAGAAATCTTTTTGGGTTTTCATTTTAATTTCTACTACAAGCATGGAAATTAAACTAACTATTTTTTTGGTTTTTCTTAAGGTTTATCAAACACACAAGAAGAAAACTAGAAAAAGAAATTTAAACTAGCATGGATAATACAATGAAAGAGTATGAGCACCGATGACTAATGTGTGAACATGAATGTAAAGTCAGTGAGAAATACGTACTCCCCCAAGCTTAGGCTTTTGGCCTAAGTTGGTCTAGTACCAAGGACCGCCTGGCTAATATCCATAAGTGAAACTGGGGTCGTACTGAGATGCAGCTGCAACCGCCTCCTGAGCAGCAGCGTGTTGGCGAGATGCCTCCGCTCCCCTCTCGTGTTCAGCTGCTTCCTCCCTGGTGACAACATATCTTCCTTTTGCCTGATAATCAAAAAGGTAGGGAGCATGAAGAGTAACAGGGACGGCACTGCGTCTGTCATAGATTAGTCGATAATGGAGGAATTGTTCATTCCTCGCAAGATATTGATGATTGAACATAGCTTCTTTATCCAAATAAACATGAGGTAAAATCATATCCCCCTCTCGTGGGGCTATATTAAGATAATTAGCCACACGGGTTGCATAAATTCCTCCAAATAAATTTCGCTTTCTACTATTATTCTGCAACCTATGTGCAACTATTGCCCCCAAGTTATAACCTTTATAACCTAACACAGCACTCTTGAGGACACACAGATCAGGCACACACATGTGACATGCTTCATCCTTACCGTTAATGCATCTACCAATAAAGAGAGCAAAATAATGCATGGCAGGAAAATGAATGCTCCCTATGGTAGCTTGTGCTATGTCCCTAGATTCTCCCACAGTAATACTAGCAAGAAAATCTCTAAATTCAAATTTGTGAGGATCATTAATATTGCCCCACTAAGGGAGTTTGCAAGCAGTTGTGAAATCCTGTAAATCCATTGTATAAGATGTATCATAAATATCAAATATGACACTAGGAGAATTACACGCAGAGTTATATTTGAACCTCCGCACAAAAGAATCAGTCAATTGATAGTACTGAGGACACTTATCTTGTAAGAAGTCCTCCATCTCGGCATTACGCACATGCGCGTCAAATTCCTCCTTGAAGCCTGCTTCGACCATAAAATCATCGGATGGCCACTCACACGCTCGTACATCCGCGTCCCTCGGCAATTCAACATCTTGCTCACATATAGCAATCCTTGGCCCTTTCTTTGCCGAGGAACCACCTTGGTACATTATTCTAAGCACAATTCTTTTTCTGAAAATTTCTGAAATTTTAGTAACTTCAAAATAAAAGTGAATAAAACTAAACAAGATTGGTAGCAACTACTCCTACAAGTGCCTAGAGCCTATATCATGCATTGGAATTGCTTGAGACCTCTTAAATTTAACATGCAAGCTCAAGAACATGGTCACCTATGCAGCAAAAATTTGTAATGAATAAAGCACTAGAACAAAAACTAATTGGACCAATGGAGGAGTCAAATACCAAGCAACAATCTCCCAAAGCAGTTTTGTGAATGGAGCTTTGAGCAAGGTGATCAAAAATCGTAGCAAAATGAGCTAGAACTCATGCTTGAGCTGGATGGGGATTTTTTTGGGTAGAAGATGAAGTGTGTGGGTGCTGGCATAAGTGGAGGGGGGCCACCAGGGGCCCACGAGACAGGGGGCGCGCCCTCTACTCTCGTGGCTTGATGCTTGCCCCTCATGCAGTGTATTCAGTGCCTAAAATCCTCAAATATTCCAGAAAAAATCATACTAAATTTGCAGGGCATTTGGAGCATTTTTATTTTTGGACTATTTTTTAATGCACAGATAAATCAAAAAACAGATAGATAATGCTATTTTTGCATTTTTTATTCTAAATAACAGAAATTAAAAAAAGGGTACAGAAGGTTGTGCCTTCTAGTTTCATCCATCTCGTGATCATCAAAATGAATCCACTAACAAGGTTCATCAAGTCTTGTTAACAAACTCATTCCGAATAACATAGAATCGGAGAAATTTCGAATAACATTAAGTTACCTCAACGGGGATATGAAAATCCCCAACAATAAGAATATCATACTTTTTCTTGACAGTAGGGAGAGGAAATTTGAAACCTCCAATAATAATAGTTGGAACTTCTCCAATAGAGTTGATGCTATGAACTTGAGATTGTTTCCTCGGAAAGTGTACCGTATGCTCATTACCATTAACATGAAAAGTGACATTGCCTTTGTTGCAATCAATAACAGCCCTTGCAGTATTAAGAAAAGGTCTACCAAGGATAATAGACATACTATCGTCCTCGGGAATATCAAGAATAACAAAGTCCGTTAAGATAGTGACATTTGCAACCACAACAGGCACATCCTCACAAATACTGACAGGTATAGCAGTTGATTTATCAGCCATTTACAAAGATATTTCAGTAGGTGTCAACTTATTCAATTCAAGTCTACGATATAAAGAGAGAGGCATAACACTAACACCGACTCCAAGATCACATAAAGCAGTTCTAACATAATTTCTTTTAATGGAGCATGGTATAGTTGGTACACCCGGATCTCCAAGTTTCTTTGGTATTCCACCCTTAAAAGTGTAATTGGCAAGCATGGTGGAAATTTCAGCTTCCGGTATCTTTCTTTTATTTGTGATGATATCCTTCATATACTTAGCATAGGGATTTACTTTGAGCATATCAGTTAAGCGCATACATAACAAAATAGGTCTAATCATTTCAGCAAAGCGCTCAAAATCCTCATCATCCTTTGTCTTGGATGGTTTAGGAGGAAAGGGCATGGGTTTCTGAACCCATGGTTCTCTTTCTCTACCATGCTTCCTAGAAACAAAATCTCTCTTTTTTGACTGTACACAATAGGGCAAAACCCCACTGCAATTTTTATTATTATTATAAAAGATAAAAAGAGAGTTCAAACATACAAGGCTTGAGATAAGGCCCAAAGAAGGAAAACTAGTCTAAAAAGGCCAACAACTAGTAAACTAAAAAAACTAAAGAAACTAAAAAGACTACAAAAATTACAGGACAAGGGTGTCCAACCAGGAAAAGAAAGAAGCTAAAAACTTCTCCTTAATTCTGAATTTGAGTAGGTGTAGTTCTGAGAGGAAGATGAACTTCCATCTGTCAATGCTGGTTGGAATGTTATTGAAAATCTTATCATTCCTGACTATTCAAATGGCCCAAGATGCAATGATAATGATCTCCATGGAAAAAGGTTGATCTATGTTGCTCCTTAAGTCTGGAATGGCTTCCATGATGGAGAGGTTTCTTTGTCTATTAGGGCAGAGTAAATCCCAGCAAGGAGAAGCAAAAGGGCAGGTCCAAAATAGGTGTTGAAGTGTTTCTTCCTGCTGGCAGTTGAGAGTAGCACAATTATAATTGTCAAGATGAAAAGTTTTCCTTCTTAGCGGATTCCTGGTATTGAGTATATCATGAAGAAGTCTCCAAAAGAAGACCTTGTGTTTTGGCTGGGCAGAACATTTCCAAATCCAGTTGAACTGTGCTGGTACAATTTTTACACCTATCAAAATTTTGTATGCTTTAGCCACAGAGAAAATATTATTACCCCACATATAACTCCAAGTATCCAAGTGCTCATTGGATGCAGATCTTCTGAGGGAGTCACAAATCTCTTCCATCAGCTCAAATTCCAGAAAAGCCTCCTGAGTCAGTGGTAGGTGAAATAAATCTTCTAGGTATTCAAACATAAGAACATTTTGCACTGAAAGGTTCTGATCTCTGACAAAGGAGTAAAGATGAGGAAATAATTGATTCAGGCAAGTAGTGTGCGAGAGGTCAGAACAAAACAGAGCAGATTTACCATCACCTATTGTGCATCTTGCCATGGATTTGTAACTATCAATGAGCCTCAAGTTACATTTCCACCAGAATGACCCTTCCCAAATTTGTCCTGGTAGGATGCCATTGTCATAATAAGCTTCCCAAATGAGATTGACCCATGGGATGTTTTCTCTATTGTAGAACTTGTGGAGGTTTTTCTGCAGAAGGGCTTGGTTTTGAACAAAGATGTTCATAACTCCAAGGCCACCCTGATTTTTGGGCCTAGAAACAGTGGACCAAGCTACCAAAGCTGGTCTGTGATCCTCCAAATCTGGTCCCCTCCAAAGGCAGTGCCTCAAGTATTTATTAACCTGGTTTTTGATAGTTATAGGAACATCAAGACAGCCCATGAAGTATATAATAAGAGAATTTAGCACCGACTTGACCAGTAGTAACCTGCCAGCAAGAGTCATAAAAGAAGATAGGCCCACCAATGTTTTTGCAATTCTGCTCACTAAAGGCAAACACTGTTCAACTGTTGGTTTTTGAAGCCCTAAAGGCATGCCCAGGTAAGTGAAGGGGAATGATCCTTTCAAACAGTTCAATGTACCAGTCAATATTTCCATTTTTTTCATCACTCACATTGATTGGTATCAGATTTGATTTGCAATAGTTGACCTTTAATCCAGTAGCATCTGCAAATGTGTGAAGAAGGGCTTTAAGACAATGGAGTTGTGGGGCATCATCTTGCATGAGAATCAGGGTATCATCTGCATACTGTACTATGGGAAAATCTAGACATGACTGTACTTGCAAAGGTGGAGTGAGAAGACCCAAGTTCATTGCTCTGTTCATGATTGACTGAAGGAGGTCTGCAGCCAGCACAAAAAGAAGGGGAGAGAGAGGATCCCCTTGTCTTACACCTCTCAGGCAATAAAACTTTTTCCCAGGAATGCCATTGAGAAGCACTTGTGATGAATCAGAAGTAAATAGCATTTTAATCCATCCAATCCATCTTTCTCCAAAACCCTTTGCTCTGAGGATATCAATGATTGTAGAATGTTCAATGAGGTCAAATGCCTTTTCAAAATCTAGTTTCAGCACCACAATTTCCTCCTTTGACTTGTGGCATTGATGGAGGTACTCATAAGCCCAACCAAGACAGTCATGAATAGCTCTTTCCTTAAGGAAGCCATACTAATTTATATGAACCATTTTGAGGATCACTTTCCGTAACCTGTTTGCAAGCAATTTTGGTGATGAGTTTGAGGCAGCAATTGAGTAAAGATATAGGTCTGAAATCATTAGCAGTACTGGGAGAAGGCCCCTTGGGAACTAGAGTTATGAAAGAAGTGTTGATGCTCTCTAGAGAAATTTGCCCAGCATAGAACTCATGTATCAGTCTAGTGACATCAGGTTTTATAATATCCCAACAGCTCTTAAAAAACTCATTGTTAAAACCATCAGGTCCAGGAGACTTTTCTGGAGGCAATTGCTTGACAACTTCATTGATTTCTTCCTCAGTGAAAGGAGTTTCCAGCTGTTCAAAGTGTAAAGCACTAGCTTGATGTTGCAGTAGAGAAGGCTAATGAAAGTGCATAGTGGTTTGCTGTGACCTTCCTAATCTACTCTTGAAGGCATTCCACAGCAGGGCAGATTTCCCTGCATGGTCCGTTATTTCCACTTGATCCTCATTTTTAGCATAGCAATGTGATTATGCCTGTGATTTATAGAAGCCTTTGTATGAAATTTTTTGGTGTTTTCATCACCAAACTTAACACCCTTGATCTTACCTCTCTGCTTCCAATAGATTTTTTGGTTTTTCAGCAATATGACCAATTGTTCTTTTAGAATCACCCTGCAATTTCACTCAAAATATCCCAAGTCTCTGAATTCTTCAAACAAGTCAAACAAGAAAATAACCTCATTAATTGCAGCAATTTTGGATTTCAGGCAAGACATGTTTTTGGCCCAAAGTTTGTGAGCCCTTCTAAGGTTTTTGAACTTGGAATTTAGGCTTTTTGCTGCATCAAGATTACCCACAGGAGTATTCCAGGCTGCAGATACAACCTCTTTAATGTCTGAGTGCTTTAACCAGTAATTTTCAAATCTGAAGACCCTGGCCTTTGGAATAGAAGTCCCAATTTTGATTACACATGGAAGATGATCTGAGATAGGCCTGGAAAGAGGCATAGCAATTGTATCAAGATAAGCAGTCATCCAAGAGGCAGAGGTGAAGAACCAATCCAGCTTTTCCAACAAAGGACTCTGTTGCATGTTACTCCAGCTGTTTTTTCTGCCATGTAGAGGGAGCTCAATTAAACCCAGATTACTGATGGCTTCATTAAAGAGAAGCATTTCATTAACATCCCCACCAGGTCTGTTTCTATCAGTAGGAGCCCTAATAAAGTTGAAATCTCCAACTAGAATCCAATTTGTGTCTAGAGGCATATGTATGTTGGAAAACCAATTTATAAATTCAAGTTTGTCTGCTTGCACACAAGGCCCATATATGTTGGAGAGGACCTAGGATTGATTGCACAAAAGACTAGTGAAACTAATTGAGAGAGAGAATCTATTCTGGAAGATGACCTCTCCCTCAAATAGTGAGCCATTCCAAGTGATTAGAAGACCTCCAGAAGCACCAATTGAGGGCTAGAAGGCAAATTTATTGAGCCTGTTGGGACAAAAGTTCTTAATGTAAGCAGCATCAAAATGCTCCCTCTTGGTTTCTTGAAGACACAGAATAGCACAGGCACTTTATTCAATCTTTTTGCCCTAGAGCAAGCCATTTATCAAGTGAGTTAATCCCTCTGATGTTCCAGTTGAGTATATTCCAACTTCTGTTGTGACTATTCATGGAAACAGTTTAAGAGAGAAACTAGGGACCAAGCACCACCACTTGGCCAGCACCCATGGAAATCAGTCCAACAAGGCAACAGCGAAAGCAAATTCAGCAGATACAGCAACCACATCATCCACAGCAAATCAAAATAGGTAACTACCCAGGTGGAGTTAAAGTAGCAAAGAGCATTGACAGAAGAACATGAACTATTACAGCAAGTCCATAGGGCCCAAAAGGTGCAGTTACAACCAAAAGGAACATTCATACAGTTCATGACTTTAATCCCTTTTCTCTCCTCAACAAAAGCACCTAATTTGATCATCTAAACACTTTTGGGGTTGTCCTGCCTGTCCTCATTGGATGGGAGCATCCCAGCCAAGTCATCTCCCACCCTTCTCTTGGGCTTCTTAGAGAGCTTTCCCTCCAATTCCTGATCAGCCACCTTGCAAAATGAGGTTGTGAGATTCTTAACCACTGATTTCTGAACAACTGGGGGAGCAGCATTACATGGCAGACACTTATTATTAGAGCAAGAACCTCTTTTAAATCCATCATTATCTTTTTTAATTCTATCACTCCTCCTTACCTCTGTTTCTACAAGAGGTGTCTTTCCTCCCCTTCTTTTCTTAGAATTTTCAGGCCCAAAAGGTTGAAGAAGGGCCAAGGAGGCTAAGTCCTGCTGGTTGGAAGAATCTCCTTCATTTTCCTTGTTTGTATCCTGCTGATGAATTTGAGCCATGAGCTGCTTGCAAGTAGGAGCCTTAGTAGCAATACATTTATCAGGAATGTGAAAGATATAAGAATTTTTAGTGCCCTCTACTTCAGCAAGTAATTCCCACAAAGGAGATTTTAGCATATTGAGTGCCCAGTTAAACTTGTCTGGTGTCATTAGAAGGTTTACAATAAAATTGAACCAACTTACTGGGACTTGAACAGAAAGTGAAGGAACATCCTCCAAAGGTTTTTTTAGCAAAATTCTCGTTCCAAATCACCAGACCTTCTTCTGACAGAATAGTATCTTTATTAGCTAGAGCCTTTAGCTGAATAGATTTCAAACCAAGTAAGGAGGGTGCAAACTCAAAGTGTTCCTCAATTTGGGCAATCCAGTTACCTTTTTTGCTAGCATTTTGAACCCCAGTAGGATCCAAAAGATGTGGGTTCACTGATGGAGAACTAGCACCTGCTTCCCCATCCAAATTAACAGCTTCTAACTGAAAGTGTTCCTTGTCTTGGCCTGCTGCTTCCTTATTAGCAGGTAAGCCTCTGCTAGGGTCCAGAGACAGGTCCTGAAGCACAGCAGGGCTATGTCCAATAACTGGCTCAGAAAGTTGGTTCACTTCCTCCAAGATTGGCTGAATCTATGGGTCCACCTCTAGAACTGTAGGTATTAAATCTTCCTGAGGAACTGCTAAAGCAAGAGGTGCCTGAGGAACTGGGATTGCAGGAACATCTTGCTCCTCCTCTTGGTAGTCCAACATCAAAACCTCAAGACCATTGCCCTGAATTTGCTGCATAGGTGGAATTTGATTCACTTCCTCACTTGCATGAGAAGAAGGACCTTCAGACAATGATACAGTTGTTGTGATGCTGCTGTGACCCTCCAATGGTGGTGGGAGCTCCTCACCATCAGCCCAAGCAATTTCTTCTTGCTGAACACCTTGCAGAAAATCAAATTCATCCCGAACCTCAACATTATTAACAACTGGAGGCTGCAGAGCCCAGTGCCCTTCCTCTGCATCCATATCATCTTGCTGAACATGCTGAGGATTAATATGAAAACCAGGGAAAGCATTGTTGTTGCCTGGCAGAGGATGAGGGTCCACATTACTCATCGGCGGGGGGCCCTCCCATTATCTGCTGCAGAAGAATTTCCACTGAAGAGGACCAAGCATCTTCATCAAAAACTTCACCTTCAGACCATCTGACACTTTTAGGGATGGAGTCCAGATCTCTAACTTTAGCTTTTGCAATAACTCTACCCATATGAAGAGGATCATTCTCCCAAGAAACTAGTCGCCCAAAATGAATGACAGCCCTGGCAATATCTTCAGAATTGCGAAAATCAAACGGGACCGCAAGGATGAGCAGCCAAACTATTCTATTAAACTGGGTTCTTCTGCAATTGCGGCCATTATCATGGTTGTGGAAAGAGATAATAACGTCTCCAAACTGGTGAGGACTCTGAAGCACTAATCTATCTCTGTCTCTAGGATTGACAAAATGCACATATGCTTCCCCCAATGGACAGCGCTGCATTTCTCTGATTTGCACTTGCTGATCATCCGCAAAGAACTCATCTAGAACTTCTTGCACATTCGGAAAAAGTACCTCATCCGAAAGCGGCTCAATGGTGACGATGGCCCAATCCTCATGTCGCTTCTGACGGTGGGGGAGAACCACTCTTGCCACTCCATTATGGCCTTCGACATTGAGGATATTGAAGCCATGGTGGACAAAAGGCTGAGGATCAAACGGAATGTTGGCCATGGCTGGCTCAACGCCGGCAGCGGGCTCCGTAGACTGCAAGGTGGAAGAATGACGAGCCCGAGGTTGAACAGTGGAAAGCAGGGAAGGAGACGAAGAGGCAAGTGAGAATCTAGGCTGAAAGTTCGGGAACATGCCCTCGGAGAGCTGTCTAAAAGAGGAAGCTCGAATCGCCGGTTGGGCTGGGCCAACGGCCAAAAACCAGTCATCCACCACCCCAGGGGCCCAAGCCGCAGCAGGAGGGGAGGGAAATGAAGCCACCCTAAAGAACGACCAAAGGCCAGTGAGACGGGACTCAGGGCAGGCCCAAGCCATGTGGCCCAGATTGCCACAGCCGTAGCATGAATAGCCAAATTTGAAAATCCAGAATTCACGCCCTCCTCCCCCTGAACCACGTGATCATTGTTCGGAGGTGTAATATTGCACTCAATGCGCCCTTCATCAATAGCAGGGACATGCAAATCCGAAGATGAGTCCGGTAACCCCGCCAACCGTTGGAAAACTGAAATGTGGTGGGGCAGCTCCCTCCGGCGATCGCCGGAGCCGCTCTGGGAGGAAGAACGGGAAGGCCCTCGGGTAACTAACGACCATGAATTTTGCTCTTCTTGGTAGAACAGACGCTCCTCTTGGCGCCAATTTGGACCTCCTTCACCCCAGAGGCTAAAAACCAGCTCAAAATCCCTCTCAGAGATACGACCACTGTTGTAGAGTTCAAACCCCACAGATTTTGAGGCAACCAAAAACTGAAAAGAGCGGTCCCGAAGAAACTTAACCCTAAAACCTTGAGGGTATCCACCAAAACAAGATTGTAGCACAATGCTCACAGTGTGACAATCCAGACGAAAGCACGCCCGACCAAAAGAGACCACAAGCTTGAACTCACGTTGGCGAAAACCAGGAGAGAAAACCATCGGATGTCCAAACTTTTGGCGCATGCCAAGTTGAAAGGCCTTACCTCTAGCAAAGTCAAGGAGAGGAGGCGCCATTGGATGGCCAGGAAGGTGGACGCTGGGGCCAGAGTGGCCACCAGCGGTGGAGTCGCCTAGAAGTCACCTAGGAGGCGGTGGAGTCGCCTAGAAGTTGCATTATTTCTAGAGGCCCAAAGATTCAGTTTACCTTTCTAACAACAAAATCTCTCTTATCATAACGTTGATTCTTTGATTGTGGGTTATCAAGATCAACAGCAGGTTCAATCACTACTTCATTGTTTTTGCTAGGTTGAACATCAACATGAACATTATCATTAACATTATCACTAGGTTCATGGTCATCACCTGATTGAGTTTCAGCATCGGAAATAGAAATATCATTGGGATTCTCAGGTGTCTACAGTAGGTTCACTAGAAGCATGCAAAGTTCTATCGTTTTTCTTTTTCTTCTTTTTAGAAGAACTAGGTGCCTCTAAATTATTTCTCTGAGAATCTTGCTCGATTCTCTTAGGGTGGCCTTCAGGATACAAAGGTTCCTGAGTCATTCTACCAGTTCTAGTAGCCACTCTTACATCAAAGTCATTTATATTATTTAATTCATCAAGAAAATTGTTCTGAGCTTTAAGTACTTTCTCAGGTTGAGTAGCAACCATAGAAGCATATTTGCTAACGAGTTTGAGTTCATCTTTAACTCTAGCCATATTATTGCTCACGCGTCCTATCTCGAAAGCATTATTCTTTAACTCTCTACCAACATAAGCATTAAAACTTTCTTGTCTAGCCATAAAGTCATCAAATTCATCTAAGCATGGGCTATGAAATTTAGTAGAGGGGATTTCAACTTTATCATATCTATAGAGAGAATTTACCTTAACTACCCGTGTCGGGTTATCAAGACAATGTGGTTCTTCAACAGGCGGTATATTAAGACCATGTATTTCTTCAATAGGTGGTAAATTCTTAACATCTTCAGCTTTAATACCTTTTTTCTTTCATTGATGTCTTTGCCTCTTGCATATCTTCAGGACTAAGAAATAAAACACCTCTCTTGTTCGGAGTGGGTTTAGGAATAGGCTCAGGAGTTGGCTCAATTGGTTCAGGAATTACCTCAGGAATTGGCTCAGGAAGAGTCCAGTTATTTTCATTAGTCAACATATTATTCAATAGTATTTCAGCTTTGTCGACTGTTCTTTCCCTGAAAACACAACCAGCACAAGTATCCAAGTAGTCCTTGGAAGCATCGATTAGTCCATTATAAAAGATATCAAGTATTTCATTTTTCTTGAGTGGATGATCAGGCAAAGCATTAAGTAACCGGAGAAGCCTCCCCCAAGCTTGTGGGAGACTCTCTTCTTTGATTTGCACAAAATTATATATTTCCCACAAGGCAGCTTGTTTCTTTTGAGCAGGGAAATATTTAGCAGAGAAGTAATAAATCATATACTGGGGACTACGCACACAACCAGGAGCAAGAGAATTATACCAAGTCTTAGCATCACCCTTTAATGAGAACGGAAATATCTTAAGGATATAATAATAGCGAGACTTCTCATCATGAGTAAACAGGGTAGCTCTATCATTCAACTTGGTAAGATGTGCCACAACAGTTTCAGATTCAAGGTCATAAAAAGGATCAGATTCAACTAAGGTAATAATCTCAGGATCAAGAGAGAATTCATAATCCTTATCAGTAACACAGATAGGTGAAGTAGCAAAAGCAGGGTCAGGTTTCATTCTAGCATTAAGAGACTGCTGCTTCCATTTAGCTAATAATTTCTTAAGATCATATCTATCATTGCAAGCAAAGATTTCCCTAGCGGCTTCTTTATTCATAACATAACCCTCAGGAACAACATGCAATACATAATCATTGGGAGAACATTCATCATCACTATCATCTATAATAGCATCTTCAATATTTTCATTCCCCCTAACTCTAGCAAGTTGTTCATCAAGAAATTCACCTAATGGCAAAGTAGTATCACGCACAGAAGTAGTTTCATCATGCATACCAGAAGTGGCATCATCAATAACATGCAACATATCAGAGTTCATAGCAGTAGCAGGTTTAGGTGTTGCAAGCCTACTAATAATGGAAGGAGAATCTAGTGCAGAGCTAGATGGCAATTCCTTACCTCCCCTCATAGTTGAGGGCAAAATCGTAGTTCGGTCGTCTTTAAAGTTCTTCATAGTGATAAACATATATAAATCCCTAGTGACTCAGAGAATAGAGTTATGCTCCCTGGCAACGGCGCCAAAAATTAGTCTTGATAACCCACAAGTGTAGGGGATCGCAACAACTTTCGAGGGTAAGGTATTCAACCCAAATTTATTGATTCGACACAAGGGGAGCCAAAGAATATTCTTGAGTATTAGCAGTTGAGTTGTCAATTCAACCACACCTGGATAACTTAGTATCTGCAGCAAAGTATTTAGTAGCAAAGTAGTATGATAATAAAGGTAACGGTGGCAAAAGTAAAGATAATTGTTTTTGGGGTTTTGTAGTAGATGTAACAGTAGCAACGAAAAAGTAAATAAGCGAAGAACAATATATGAAAAGCTCGTAGGCAATGGATCAGTGATGGATAATTATGCCAGATGTGATTCCTCATGTAATAGCTATAACATAGGGTGACACAGAACTAGCTCCAGTTCATCAATGTAATGTAGGCATGTATTCCGTAAATAGTCATACATGCTTATGGAAAAGAACTTGCATGACATCTTTTGTCCTAACCTCCCGTGGCAGCGGGGTCCTAGCGGAAACTAAGGGATATTAAGGCCTCCTTTTAATAGAGAACCGGAACAAAGCATTAGCACATGGTGAATACATGAACTCCTCAAATTACAGTCATCACCGAGAAGTATCCCGATTATTGTCACTTCAGGGTTGTCAGATCATAACACATAATAGGTGACTATAGACTTGCAAGATAGGATCAAGAACACACATATATTCATGAAAACATAATAGGTTCAGATCTGAAATCATGGCACTCGGGCCCTAGTGACAAGCATTAAGCATAGCAAAGTCATAGCAACATCAATCTCAGAACATAGTGGATACTAGGGATCAAACCCTAAGAAAACTAACTTGATTACATGGTAAATCTCATCCAACCCATCACCGTCTAGCAAGCCTATGATGGAATTACTCACGCACAGCGGTGAGCATCATGAAATTGGTGATGGAGGATGGTTGGTGATGACGACGGCGACGAATCCCCCTCTCCGGAGCCCCGAACGGACTCCAGATCACCCCCCCGAGAGAGATTAGGGCTTGGCGGCGGCTCCGGTCCGTAAAACACGATGAAACTTTCTCTCTGATTTTTTTCTCCCCGAACGTGAATATATGGAGTTGGAGTTGAGGTCGGTGGAGGTCCAGGGGGCCCACGAAATAGGGGGCACGCCCTATAGGGGGGCGCACCCCCCTGTCTCGTGGACAGGCCCTGGCCCCCTGGTGTATTTCTTTCGCCCAGAAATTCTTATTAATTCCAAAAAGTGCCTCAGTGGATTTTCAGGACATTCCGAGAACTTTTCTTTTCTACACATAAAACAACATCATAGCAGTTCTGATGAAAACAATGTTAGTCCAGGTTAGTTTCATTCAAATCATGCAAGTTAGAGTCCAAAACAAGGGCAAAAGTGTTTGGAAAAGTATATACGTTGGAGACGTATCAGTCATCACTTAGTCACTCATACTACAACAAGGTTAGCTATAAGGTTGGCTATAAGTGTATTTTTTTTACTTCTCTCAATGTCTTTCTTCATAGTAGTATTTATTGCATTTTCCAAGGAGTGACCTCTTCCAATGAAATGGTGCTTAGATGAGGTGCTAAGGGCATTAAATGGCTTAGCAATCAAGTCCCCAATGCATAGGTGCTTATTAGTCTTTTGTTGCTAAGTTTGCTTCATTTAATTAGGTATAGACTCAAAATTGTCTTTTCACCTAGATACACGCGCTTAGCACCATTTCTTCCTTGGGTCACCAAACTAGTCTCTCTCTTCTTAATTAACCTGCCACATCATACTTTATGCCTATGAGGCAAGCTTAGCACCTATAGGAGCAAGTAAGTACAATAGTGGGCTATAAGCCCGCTTTACATGGAATTTTTGCATATGTGGAGGAAAGAGAGGCAATGAAAAAGTGGAGAAGTGGGCTCTCATGCAAGAGCCAGCCTCTAGATGGTGGAGCATTAGGAGAGGCACCTATATGGAGGTGGTCAGGAATCGGGAGACTCACACCGGTCGTAGCGCCGCAGTTAAAATGATAATGGCAAGTCAAATCACGGGGCCCCACCTGTCCAGTAGTAACTCGCTGTCAAATCACACAACCCTATGTTTGCAGCAGCCTACTCCCTCATCCTCTCGCATCTCTGTCAAACTGACTTGGCGGAACTGCCTCGCCTACCGCGCAGGAAAAGCCCCGCCCTCGACTTTTAAATAGTATAGTATACTCCCTCCGTCTAGGTGGCCTTCCACTATGTAGTCGATGCCCAATGCATTAAAATACTACCGCCTGGGTAGCGATGCCCTGAAGATTTTACTTGGCACCGGTCTCACAATGTTGCATTCGTAGCCTGACAAAAAATGGGACCCAGATGCTCTATTCACATGAGTTTCCTTAGCCTGGTTAGCTCTTTGCAGTGGGCCATGAGCCAATTTTTTATTGCTTTCTACATTTTGCACCGGGTGTGCATCAAAGCAGCTACTTGCTCCATTTCCCTGAATTTTTTTTATGGCACCGGCTGGGCAATGGAGGGTATCGGTGCCAAATAAACCAGAAGTGGATTTGACACCGCTTCTGGCCTACATAGTGGAAGTCATCTTAGATTGTGCATCGTGACCAAGGTGGAGAGAAAAACGAGAGAACTTAATGTTTATTTGCTACTCCCTTTGTCCCATAATGTAAGACATTTTTTGATACTAGTGTAGTGTTAAAAAATGTCTTACATTATGGGACGAAGGGAGTAATTAATATTATTGCGTGCAACAAATTGACCACTGCATGTCATGTTTGATAGTCTCAAGTCATTAAAAGCATACAAGCCCCACATCTCTTATTGGTTGATTCCTCTATTTATGCCAAAAAATAAGAAATAACGTGAGAGTTAATGCACCGCGCCTTTGTGTTTTGGGACTATTTGGTTTTCCTAAGATGACTTACTCACCTAGACGGAGGGAGTATTTGATTTGATAGCGGGCGGCACAGTTCCTGATATGGCTTTAATGCAGACGAGGGAGGGAGTAGCGGTTCCCAAAATGTTGAACGGCCAATGCATCCTCCTTCAGTTAATGCATGAGGGAAGTAATGGGGGGAGGACCGGGAAAAGAGGATGCACGATGTGACTGCAATGCAGTTTGCCCTCATATAAAGGCGCCCCTCCATTCCAATGCATCTACCACATTGTACGCACCTAAGCATTTGCCTAAGCACCTACACTAAGCGCAAAAGAGCTCACTCCAGACCCATGGCGGCGATGCGCGTGAGCGGCCAGCGGCTGTGCCAGATGGTCAACGACACCGGCCTGTGGCATGGCACCGAGGATTATCTCCAGACGGTGTTGGAGACCGGCTGGTGGATGGCCGCCATCGATGCCAACTATGACTCTCAGTTGGACCAGATGATCGTTTCCACCAGCAACAAGTTCACCGTCCTCAAGAAGCTCGCGGATGACATCGCCATACTCCCCTAGGCCACGCGCCTGGTCTCCTCGTTGCCTGCCACCCTAATCGGCCTCCATGGCCGGAACCTCTTTCAAGCACTGGTGGCCCTGCGACTGCCCGCCGACGCCACGAAGAATGTCCACCTGGAGGTCGCGCTCGCCGCGAGGCGCCTCGCCCCGCAAGAATTCGTCGACCTACACATCCACGTGTACGAGAAAATCATGTACATATGTATCTACAAGGCCAGTGAGGACGCTACGATGCTGGCCTTCCTCAACCGGCTGGAAGCCTTGGATGCCTTTGCTGAGAAGAACCTCGACCTTGCCACAAAATCTGCCGCTCCTTAGCCACCGGTCGGTGGCCCGGCGCAATAAGTTGAGGAGGCGGAGGTCGTACGTTGATGGATGCATCTTTCTTCTTGCCTTCTGTATCCACCATTGCTATCGCATCATCGTGGCCTTAATTCTTATTGTGCTGTTGCATTCTTGTTCCAGTCAATACCGACATGTGCGATCTCTTTGCTTAATTATATGCATCACTGTAACTAGTCTCCATCCGTCAATTTATAAGTTGTGCTTACCATTTCCATCAACTTCGTGCAACGCGCGGGCATCTTGCTAGAAACACTAGAACATGTCGGACTACGTGTGACCAAACCGACGATGCACCAACCTAGCTACTACATACCCTGCTTATCTGGCGGAAATAGCCCCTCCCTAGCATTTCCAATCGTTATTTCTATCTATCCATCGTGCCAAGGAGCAGAACCAAATGTTACAATTTATATATGTTTCTCTACTCCTACTCCTATAAAAGACTCAATTGGTGATGGTGGTGTGTCTGCCATCCGTCGTTTCTGACCATTAGATTTGCATCTAACGGCTGTGAGGTAAGTTGTGGCATTTTTGCAACAATAGCCCAGTTCTCTGCTCCAATTTGCAGAAAACCCCTTATTATCTTGAAAGCAACCACATCCCTCCCTCACCTCATCAAAACAGCCTGAGAAATATATTTTGAGTGAAAAGTACTCCCTCCATTCCTAAATATTTGTCTTTCTAGAGATTTCAATAAGTGACTTCATACGGAGCAAAATGAGTGAATCTACACTTTAAAATATGTCTATATAATCCGTATGTGATAGTCCAGTTGAAATCTCTAAAAAGACAAATATTTAGGAACGAAGGGAGTATCATATTAGGAGTATATCAAAACAAGAGTGATTTCTTTCAAGTTTGTGAACAAGTACCACTATTCTACTACTTTGGATCCGTCGCAACGCACGAGCACATTGCTAGTAAAAGGAAAAGGCCTGCCGCGTTCGCGTCGCACCCCCACACGCCCGGGTATCGGGTGTACTCCACGTCCTGTCCGGCACGACACATAGCTTCAGGAAGGTGTGTTGCCTAGCATTTTCACTTTCATGTGGGACCGCCATTGAGCAAACCGACTATTGGCAAACCGCACCCCACCCGCCGCCGGGTTGGAAAACAGAAACGAGGGGAAGATCTAGCTATAGCACGGAAGTCAAGAAATTTGGTGTCAGATGGGGGTCATTGATAGAGTAGGAGCATTCCGTACTAGTACTACTCCTATTAGTACCAAGTTTGTACTATACAACTAGTACTAGCACTATGCAACTAGTAGGTACGTGCACGGCACATCATCGTAGGAACAAAAAATGGGAAGATCTATTTTGGGTGATTTATCTTTATTTAGTCAACGTAGTATGAATAATATGTGGCTTGGTTGCATGGCTACGAAAGGGTAGAGAAAAATAAATAGATAATGTTTTTAGAGTGCACTCCACTAAATAGATATACTTTGGATCCATTGTAACGGGCCGACACATCTATATCTATACTCCCAATATAGTGTGTGAAAAACTTGGAAAGTTGGTCGTTGGATGAAGCCAATCCGACGGTATAAAGATGGCAAATCCAAGCACTACTGGCCGTTGGATATCATCTACATTCCACCAGATTCTGCCACATGCAGAATCTAGAAGACTCCATGGTTGAACTTGATTCATGACTAACTTCGCCACAACCAAGCTTACGCAAAGTTAGTTCTTCAAAATGAGAGCCACATGTTGGCAAGCCTAAGGGAATCTTGCCACATTTTTTGTGTGTATGTCATGTGGGGCCTTAGTGTGGCTTGCCTAAGGTGTGGGTTGAACCAAACACTCACCTAAGTTAGTCAAACTTGCCGAACCTTACGTGTGGAAATCTTTGGCAACATTGTATGATAAAGTGTGGCATTGATAGGCCTAAAACCTAACAACCCTTGTGTCTGCCACAAAAAATGTGGCTAACAAAATGGCCACCACAAGTGTGGCAAGATTTGGCAAGAAGTTGAGCCTATGACATGTTGACCATATAGCTAGAAAAGTGTGGCAAGCCACAAGTGTAGCAATGAACCAGACACATGCCTAAGATATTGTGGCAAGCCTAAGATTAGGCGTGGCAACCTTAGGCTGCAAACCAAACATCTATATCTATACCCCTATATAGTGTGTGAATAACTTGGAAAGTTGGTCGTTGGATGAAGCCAATCCGATGGTACAACGATGGCAAATCCGAGAACTACTGGCCGTTGGATATGATCTACATTCCACCAGATTTTGCCACATGTAGAATCTAGAAGACTCCACATGTAGAAGCATAATGCACAAACTACCAGAATCTCATGCGTGCAATGCACATGTACCTTACTAGTAGTTGGTAGTAGTAAGAAACAAATTCTGGGTTTGGCACGAGCTCATACTGCGGGAGCACCACAAGGCCTGTCGCATGAGTTGTATTTCCCTCTCGAGGCCCACATGACCGAACTTTAGTGGCTTAGTGCCTGACCTATGAGTCAATCACATGCGGACCTTAAATGCGGCTGGCCCACATGTCATTCTCTTGGTGGTGGCATGGTTCGCGACTCACTCGTTCGAGATGAACCGACCGGTGGTGGTGTGGCCGTGGTGAGGGTGCCACAGCTAGGCGTCAGGGCGTTATGAGGCGTAGATGGCCACACCAGCGGGTACTACCTGTAGTATAAAAGTACTCGAGCTCAGGATTGATGCCCGGGACGAAATGTGTCACAACCACTGGATGAAAATTCGATGGTGCGGGAGTACGGATCGGAGCACATCAGCATAGCAGGCAAACCACGTCCAATCGGGTGTGGCTGTGGTAGATAGTTGATGGTCGCCGCAGTTCAGCTGGCCCGCATGTCATCCACACAAAGGCAGAGGAGTTGTGGGGCCGAGAGGGATGAGGCGCACGTCGGGGGGGGGTGAGGATCCCCTGACGTGAACAATCCTACCATTCTGTCACTGACATGTGGGACCCCCAAGCATGGGTCCCACCTGTCAGCGAAGGAAAGGCAGGGCAAGGCAGTGATAGCCATGTCAGAGGATCCATGTACATGTCGGGGGACGTCGTGCCGTGGGTTGGAGCGGCGTCGTGGGAATCACGTGTGGGTGTTGCAGTGGTAGAAACAAGAAACGTGATGGTCGCCGTGGTTCAACTTCCAAGGACAAGCTGTCATGTCTGCTGACACATGTATATCAAAACTAGAGTATTTATATTTCAAGCACGTGAACAAGTATTATTCTACTACTTTGGATCCATTGCAACACACGGGCCAGCACATTGGTAGTAGTAGTGTCTATCTCTATCTCTAGAGGCCTTCCCTCCTTCATCTGTTTCTCTCACAAGATAAACTACTCATACAAATGCACCTTGATGTTTTGTGGAACGCACGAGGATGTTTCCTTGGGGGTCTCTCCAGCGCGGCGTGGCCGTAGCTGCAAGTTGACACCCCTTGAGATGCCGACGTTGAGGGGCACACAGATTTCCTTCGATGAGCAGGTAAGATGAGTTTGTCACATAGTAAATGCATTCTAAAGACTACTTCCGTGTCCATTTCCTAATTCTCCCCCTGCCCAGTGTTTCACAGGTTAGGCTCGGTGCGAGTGGAGATTGGCTTGCATATGTACGAGAGGGTACCAACATCAATTTGCACAACATTTACAATGGTGACACCGTTCCCGTAGAACCTTTGTCCAACATTGGGATCAGCCATGCAACGGGCCACCGCATGAATTCGTACGATGGAACCACGGTGAGATTGAATAAGATAGCACGAACCTTGCACATGGCGGTCAAAGGCGGACCATGCTGTCTACGACCGATTTGTTGCCGTACGAGTACGAAGACGCTGTGCTCCTTTCTAACCGCATTTTCACGGTGACAAACCAGGGGACTTATTTCGTATGGGACACATCCTACGATATACTCCCTCTCTCCCAGTTTATTTGTTTTGAATCTTTTCGTTTTATAAGTTTCAAATTCAAATTGACAGCTCCCCATCACATGTTGAGATTACAATGTCCATTAAATTGTTGCGTGCATGTATAGTAAAGAAACAAATCTCGAGTTTGGCATGAGTTCGTGCAGCGGTAGCACCACAAGGCCTGGCGCGGGAGTTACATTTCCCTCTCAGGGCCCTCGGGACTGAGCTTCAGCGCCTTACTACAGCTGCCTTTGAGTCAATAACATGTGGACTCGATAGGTGACTGGTCCACATGTAATTCTCCCGAAGGCAGAGGGGCAGTGGGGCCGAGAGGGGTGAGCCGCAGGTCGGGGGACATGTGGTGTCATGTATTCGAGCGGCATCATGAGAATTGCATGTGGCTGTGGTAGAAACTTAATGCTCGACGCATTTTAGGTGGCCCACATGTCATGCACACAAAGGCAGTGGGGCGATGCGGCCGAGAGGGGTGAGGCGCACGCCGGGGGACGTGGTGCCATGGGTTGGAGCGGCGTTGTGGGAATCGCGAGTGGCAGTGGATGAAACGTGATGGTCGCCGGAGTTGAACTTCCATGGACAAACTATCATGTCTACGGACACATGCATTGCATACTGATCACTGGAAGGAGTAGTATAGAAAGCTATGCGGATAAATAGTTCCTTATAGTCAAGAAGACCCACGCTACTACTTTGTTCCAAAGACATGCACACCATCGAAATAGTCCATCTATATCAATATACACCGAGAGGGAATAATTTTTTTACAAGAGAGGAAATAGTTCATCCATCCATAATGCCCTCCTGGTGGTGCAGCCTTTTCTTCTTCTTCTTCTTCTTCTTCTTCTTCTTCTTCTTCTTCTTCTTCTTCTTCTTCTTCTTCTTCTTCTTCTTCTTCTTCTTCTTCTTGTTCTCATTTTCTGTGGGAGATGGCTTCAGAACAAGCTCTTTGGACCTTGCAGCTATCTAGAAACTCACACGGGCATCTAGGGCAGCATATTTTATCCGCTCATACGTCAAGGGATAATTCTCCCATCCAGACGACCTTAATGCCACCGTCTCGTCACCCTTCTTAAGATTTGTACCAAGGACAAGATTTTCTACGCTGAATAGGAATGGTGTCTGTTTATCACAATCTTCTACGGGAATTTTGATTCTGGTTTGTAGGTCAGTGATGCTTTCCAAATCAAGGTTGTACGGCTCCAGCTTCTATTTGTCCCCTTCGATGGCTGCCCCACAGAAGTATATGTCCTCCTGAGACAAGAAATCATGAAGCTCACTTGGTATAGAGGGCGTGTGTATGATGTGGTACACCAAAACATCATCTTCGAGGCACACCTGAAGGACGGCGGTGCATTGGATCTTCCCAGTGGCACGCTCCATGTACTCTGCGTCTAGAGCAATGACCCTCGTCTCTAGCTTTTCGAGGGAGTTGGATACATTGTTGAGCCACTTCCGAACAACCCTTGGGTGGACGGTGATGGTGGCAACTATGCTCAACAAGCCTTCGACGAGGACATGTTGGATGCTAAAAACCTGCATCTCGATCTTTTTCGCCATTTGGAACCGCTGGAATGGAGGGATATGGTTTGGAGAATTAGGATTAGATGGCTAGTCTAACTGAAGTAGTAGATGATTATTTAAAGAGGTTAAAACAATGTGAATGCAGTGGGGTTTGGATGCAAATGAAGACGAAGGGGCGGTGAATAAGCCGAGGAAAATTAGTTCCCGATGGATAAGTAAATGGGAGAAGTGGCATGCAGGCAGTTGATTAGACGGCTAGGTAGACTAAACAAAAAGGCTATGCGGGTAGACTAAGGAGTCATACCTGTTCATGAACGTGTCCATCCTTCCTGATAGGTGTGACCTATGCAAACAGATAAAAAATGTGTCGTAGCTGGTTCAGATGGATATTGGCGCGTGCGTGGGAGACAGAACATTCTCTGGTTAAGGAATACTCCCTCCGTCTAGGTGAGTAAGTCACCTTATGAAAATCAGGTTTTCCCAAAACCTTTAGGCGTGGAACATTAACTTTCTGCTCGATCCCCTCCCAGCCTCGTTAGCCAGCATTTTCTTCCTCTGCTGCCGCGTTCTACCTTTCCATTTTTCCTCTTATCAAGTGTGGAACGATCTGCATGCCGTCCTTGATGCACCAGAACGACCACTGCATGCATCGCGGCAGGGCGTTGATTGGGCCTGCTTGGAGAGCTGAAAAGGCATCCTTATAACTATGTATTAATTGTTGATTTTGCTTCCATTTGTAACAGTGCCATGGTTGGAAGTTTTGCTCGTCTCGGTGCTCTTTCTCGTCCAATCTACATCCATCTAGGGTGCGCTCACCTTGATGGAGGGATTACAAGGTTATCCTCATCAAAGGCCCATCTTCGCGCTTCCGCATGCACGAGAATTTGGTTCTGCTCACAATATGGATGATAACTGGAGGATGAAGTGAACAGGCATGCTTGCACGGGATACCTATTTCCACTATACAGTACCGGAGTACTCATGTTCCTACTAGTAGTAGTAGTAGTACAACTGCGGTACACTTGATGGTCAAAATACTATTCATCCGGTCCTCAAAGTGAAGTGACAACACCCTGCGCCTGACACTAGTCTAGGCGGCGTGTTCGGGTTACCAAAGTCTGCCTCACCCTGTGCACTATGCAGTCTGTCACCACCGTTGTACATCACATTAGCATGCCTCGCCTCGTCTCCCTCTCCCCTCCCATAGCACCACTCCATCTCCATCTCCATCTCCGTCTTCGTCTCTATCTCACTGTGCCCCAGTGTACTGTCGCCTTGCTCGCCTCCCCCAGTACCACTATTCCCTCGCTAGCCGCTCCAGCACCGACAGCCTTCTCCCCCGTAAATCAAGCCCCCAAAAACCCCCACCTTCCAAACTCCACCATGGCCGAACGGGAACCGCGCAACATCCATATGAGCCGCGATTGGAGCAATCTCCCCAGTGACATCCTCGACCTCTGTTGTTCGTGTATGGATATGTTGAGCGCCCTGTGGCTGGCTGCATGCTCGAGGGACATGCACACGACCATCGTTGAAGCGAGGCCTAAGCTTTTCAAGACACCCTGCTTGCTGCTATCTGGTCTTTCGAGATTGGCTCACCATGATACGGAGGCGTACATGATGCCCCTCGACTTCAATCCGATCTCCATTAGTTGTAACTTCTTTGCAGGTATGTAGTGGGTCGCCGTAGATCATTTCCCTCAACTTCGATCCGATCACCATCGCCCGAAACTTCTTGGCAGGTATGTATTGGGTCGGCATGAACTCCCACTGGATGGCTGCCTTCAGAGAGGATGGTAAAAAGTTGGTGCTCATGAACTTCCAGACCTCCCATGAGATTATCCTTCCTTCATTGGATTATATAGAGTTTTACCATCGCGATCCAAGTCATCTAGATTACCATGTCAGTTGGACGGACCTTTTTTTGTAGAAGATTGTAATCTGCCAAGTGCCCACATGACATGCAAATTATGCAGACTTCAAGCTAATTGCCTTGTTCGACCGCGGACTCGCCTATCTTTACGCCGGTGCCTTCTTTAGCTAGAGACAAGTCAGCTCGCAGTGGATCATCGTCAAAGCTGATACACACTTCTATGATGCTATTGAACACAATGGCATCATCTACGCGATCGACAAAGCAGATGGCACCACGTATTGTTGGGATGGCGCATGTAAGTTGTTTCCATCTCATGTTAATGATGACACCATGACACTGTTTGAACTTTTTGTGATGATTGGCATATCCCTGTTTGAGCAGAATTTGAGTAGAACTATGGCAATGTATTAGAGACACTGTAAATCAGCTATATCTGGAATGAGTTAATTCATGTGATTGTGACCATGTCATTACAGCCAATTTGTACCCCTGAATAATCAAACGGTTAGGAATATATGTATATTCTCCTTACTTTACAGTAATCTATATACTACTACTAAATATGAGTGTGTATCAATGGCCATGTTAGTTTCCTCATTTTCATGATGTAGAAACATGCACCACACTATTGGTTTCATCTAACCATACATTAGGGAAGTAAATGTGCATATGGAGAACTCTATATTTGGAAGTAGTGAAATCCTGTAATGCTTACCATGTGTACATACCTATATTCGCCCTTCAGCAATCAATGGCTAGAATAATATCCTCATAAAATTTTTTCCCACAGAACACGAGTATATAACAATGCATGGTCTGTTAGTTACCTTGAAGAATTTGTTTGTGAGGACAGAACATGATTACATAACATGCATGACATGGTAGTTTCCTGTGAAGAATCGATTGCGAGATAACATGAGTAAAACCATGCATGGCACTTCTATATTTTCAAACCCAATATACATTTCCCTGTATTTTCCTCCCAGTTCCAATAGGGACATATCAATGTTGTTTCTTGCATTATCCTACTCATACTCTAAACAATGCTGATCTTACATTAACAGTGCCTGCCCTTTTTGATATGATACAGTGTCCCTACAGTTACTGCCCTTTGTAATCACACCACCTTTGCCAAAAACAAGGAAGCACAACTAGTTCCTCACTCGATCAGATGACGACAAAAGACTGATGATCATTCGGACACATGACTCAGAAAAGTTATATTGCAAAAACCCCACTGTATACAAGCACCGTGAAATACATGGGTATCCGGACAGTGGTTGTTACGTCTATGAGCAGGATACCAGCTTGGTGGGGCCTTCAGAATTTTTCAGTTGGAGGCAGGTAAACAACCTTGGTCCACACTCTCTGTTTCTCGGACTCAAGTATTTGATTAACCAGGAGATCACGTTGGCAAGGACCTTGATGGCAGAGAGGCTCTGTTTGCTATGGAAAATTGTGTCTACACGCTGAGCCCTAGGAGTTCGGGAGCAAACTCCCCTGATTTTCAACGATACAGCCTGCAGCCAAAAGAAGGTGAGAATGACAAAGGCATCCAGATTAACTTTGATCCTTGGATGTCTCAATTACGACAGATAGTGATGTGGTTCAAGCCTTCAGGTTGATAGGTAATTGGGCTGTTGCGTCGAAAGGGTGGAGTACTGGTGTCTCCGGATCACCGGTCGCTGAAGCGGGGCTGCAAATTATGATGGTGTTGGATCATCTCTTCGAATGACTTTGTTGTCTTTGCTGTTGGTTCTGGATGGGTAATTCTTTCTTTTGTTATGCATATTCCTTGTCATTTGGTCATCCTCGTCTATGTCACTCTTACTATGTAATAGTTGCCTCTGTTTAGAATGTCATTCTCGTTTGGATCACGAGAGTCTGAGCATTGCAGATGGGTGCGTTTTGATGGTGTAGCAAGACTTCTTATGAACTATCATGTCTTGCTGTTTATGTCAGTTTTAGTCACTAGTCAGTGTTTGAATGTTGTATATATAGTTGTTTCAAATTGTTTATTGTCTCGAACTACTAGTGGGCTAA
Organism: Triticum aestivum; assembly: GCF_018294505.1. Taxonomy (NCBI): domain Eukaryota; kingdom Viridiplantae; phylum Streptophyta; class Magnoliopsida; order Poales; family Poaceae; genus Triticum; species Triticum aestivum. The sequence continues at coordinate 156,683,474 of NC_057813.1, forward strand.
ATGAGGGCATCACCATTCTCTAGTGTTCAGAGTATATCTTCTTTTTTCAAGTTATATAATTTGAGCTCAGTGTCTTTTCGATGATGTACACTTTTTTGGGCCAGTGACGTGTCGTTGAATATGGGCCAAGTAGTAACGCAATGCCAAACAGCTCAATTATGACTCTCAGGCAGGCTCACAAAAGATCCTCAAAAAAAGATCGGTCTCTCCCAAAAAGAAAGAATAAGGACTCTTAGCCGACATGTGGGCACCACCGGTGTTTTCGTGTGCTTGCGCGCCGAGAGCATATTGGCGCGTGTTCGAAATTCATGCTACCTTTTCATCCCCAATCTCCCACCCCTCCCCCACCTCTGGAATCTTGATTCCTACTCCAGTTCCCCCAAATCCCCCTCCTATACTCCCTGTACTCAAGTGCACTATCATGTCTCCGGTCAACGCGGATCTCCGAGCCAGAGATCCTGAGGTTCGTCCTGCCTTCGATCGCCGTGTGCTGTCACTCAAGAGTGGCATGGCGGCGCTTGACGACCAGTTTGCCAGCAAAGTGCTGATGGTAACCATCAACCGCGACCGGCCTCACATCTTGCCGGACGACCTTGTCAAAGCTCTTGGCATTGCGCACAGCATCCAAATAAGTGACTTGCTCATCGAAGTCTGTCCACCACCGGCTGATTTTTTCGTCAGGTTCCGGACAACTTTCGACTGCAGTCATGTGTTCGAATCTTCTCGGCGTTTGTTCTGCAATGGCGCGCTGGTGAGCTTTGATCGGTGGGACCCAGGATGGGGCTCAGTGCCCTTTGAGCTTGAGTTTTTAACAAAGCTTACCTTCCACGGCATGCCTCGACGTGCTTGGAACAGCGAGTCCATGAATGAGCTTATCAACGATCTTGGAGAGGTGAGCTCGTAAGTATGTTTGTTCCTCCAGATAGCTGGTCTCTGACGGTTATGGCATGGATGAAGAAGCCACCCACCATACCAAAGGTGATTGGTGTTGAGATACCAGTGCAGGAACCGGGGTTGTACTATTCGTCGCCACCAAGGCCTCCGCGTACCACGTTAGGGATGTACCTGTATCGAGTGTTCGTGCATGTCGAAGAAGTTGTCAATCCATCAATCGAAGTCATGCTGCCGCCCCTGGTGCCAGGGTCCGTTGACGACGTCCATTATAGGAGTCAACGTCAGACTTTCCCTGTGTTGCTCGGAATGATGGATGGCACACGACCTACTCCATCGCGCAGTGGAGGCCACTGCTTCTTTGGGAGAAGAGGCAGGGCTGGCTACCTGGATGTGCTCTAATTTGAGGTAACAACTGAATCTTGTTAGATACTAGTTAAATCCGAGCTATGGGTGTGAAGCACTGATGTGCCAGTACATTTGATTGTGACCTATTCTAATTTTGTACCTGAACTTTTTTTACAAAGGGTTGCACGTCAACTTAATGTGCTAGCAGAACTTATTGTGTTGTCTGTCTGTTTTCTTTGCACAGCATTCAAGATATTTTCCCTTCATTGATAAAGACGATGAACTGTCATGTACGAGTTCGTTGGTTTCAACATAGCCCTACCCGTAGCGATCCACTGCTTCCATCCTGATTGTGTCGCCTGCGTGAAATTTTTGTATGCAAGTTCAGTGTGCTATGATGTTCTATATGATTGTGTCAACTATATAAGTTTTTACTGAGCATCAACAATGTATATGGTTGAAAGCTATATTTACGACCATCGACCAATGGGTCTCTCTCTCTCTCACACACACACACACACACACGCGCACACACGCACAAGTGGGACCCGTTGAATTATTTCTTTGCTCGTGACAGCTTTTAATTAGGTTCCATTGTAATCTAACTTTTTTCTTAAGTTATTATTGAGCTCAGTGACTTCAAAAAGTTATACCCAAGCCTTGTTTGGGCCTTTCCGGCGTCGCTGAATGTGGGCTGAGTAGCCATGTTAGGTTGTATGGTACTACACAGGCCTTTTTTTCAACATCAGCAATGCAACTGGGCCGACAGTTGTACACAATATCCGGGTCAACTTGTTATTCTCCGCCCCGCTGAGCTGCAAACTTTCCTAGGAGGTATGCATTAGGCTTAACAAGAAAATGGACTTTAAGAAATAATAAATGGGATGTAATTATAATAACTGGGCAGTTACTATAAAAAATGCACCAAACGCGTAATTAGTTTAAAAAATATATTATTTTTGGAATTTGAAAATTTTAATTTCATTACTTGTTGTGCGCGCAATATTTTGTTGGTTTTTAACATATTACAACTTTATTTTGAAATTATATTTAATCTGACTAGAAATTTTGGATAAAAATATTTCGGATCCCATCAAAATGTGGGAATTTTTTTTAATTCTATTTTGAGCGGTTGGTTGAAATTATTAATCATTGTCCTAGCTAGAAGTTGGGCTTTACTTTTAACAAACTGTAAATGGGCTGTAGTAAATTCCATTAGAATTAAAAGATGGGTTGTACATTCTTACAAATCGCAAATGGGCTATATGTTCTCTGCCTTACACTTGTGGGCCTTCTAAGTTGACGCGTCCCCTAAAAAACTAAGTTGACGCGTATGCAAGGCTTTGTCGACAACACACAGTTCTAGCAGTTGTGGCCATTGGATGTCAATCCAACGGATGTCGTGCTTCTTCTTCAATCTCAGATATTCTTGCTTCAGCGGCCCAAAAAATGATTCCCCCCTGACATCTGGGGCGCACCATTTCGGAGGCTGACCTGGGGGCCTACTAAGTTGACGCGTACCAAGTGCTTTGTCAACTTAGTCAATATAAACGATTCTAGCTGCAGTGACCATACCATGTCCATCCAATGGCTGTAGTGCTTCTTCAACCTCTGGTCTTCTTGCTCCAGCCGCCCAAACCAGCACCGGTCGTGCCGCATGCTCCTGCCTCCCGTGGCTGGCTGTGCTGCCGTAGAGGCCTCACCGCTCCTACTATTCCCACCGCTGGCTAGGCCTTGCAGCGACGGTAGCCTCACACTGCAGCCAAACTAGTGAACCCTCATACTCCTCTCCGCGCGGGCTTCCACTATTGCGTCTTCCCCGGCTCCACGTCGTCCCCTTCCTAGGCCTCACCGTCGTCCACCGCCCTGATGCTCTCGGCGCGGCGTGGTCAACGTGGTCAACGACCAACTTCCATCGGAAGAGTACTGTACATGGAGAGGCTGACAGCTAGGTCCACGATAGCCGCAAGGAAGTGCCTCCTTATTACGTGGAAAATAATGATTCCTCCACCCGACATCGGGGACCCACCAGACCGTATTTCATGAAAAAAGTTCCCTCCTGATAGCTGGGACCCACCAGCTACATCTTCACACGCAAGGAAGTGCGTCCGGGCAAAAAAAATGATTCGCCCCCCTAACTGTTGGGACCCACTAGCTACATCTTCGCACGCAAGAAAGTGCCTGATAGTCAGGACCCACCTGGTCGAAGCGTACATAGCGTTGTCATTCTGGTCGCGAACATGTACGTACATACTGGTCAATGTAGAGGCGCACACGTGTCGTAGTAGAGGCGCGCATGTGTTGTAGTAGAGGCACGCACGTAGCATGTACACATACGTACAGTGGACAGGGCGCAAGAGAGAAAATATGGCTACGTACGTACATACGGGCGGGGTCTCGAACGCCTACTCGTGCATACGTACGGCCAGGGCTCGTGTACATGGCTGGGTCGGAACGGAGAAACAGCATCGTCGTCGTGCTCATGGGGAGCCAACCGGCTGGGTCGGAATGGAACGCGTCGTCGTGTTCATCGGGAAGGCTTGGACGGAACAACCAATGGAAACGGGATCCTGTTCATCGGGAGGGGTCTGGCGTACCGCAAAACGGAGGAAACAGACTTGTGTTGGACCTCCTATGGTCGAAACGGGGTCATGTTGATCGGGAGGGGTGTGGCCTACCGCAAAACGGAGGAAACAGACTTGTGTTGGAGCACTAAGGTCGAAACGGGGGTCCTGTTCATCGGGAGGGGTGTGGCATACCGCAAAACGGGACTCCACGGGATACTGTTCATCCCGCCGTCGACCTCCTCCAGCCTCCACGGGCTACTATTCATCCACCATCGACCTCCTCCAGCTTCCACCTGTGACTGTTCATCCACGGGCTCCTGTTCATCCAGCCTCCACCGCGCGCTACTCCACGAGCTACTGTTCAACCATCCCTCTCCACGGGCTCCTGTTCAACCACCCCTCCATGGGTTACTATTCATACACCCTCCACCGTCTACTGTTCATCCAGCCCTCCACGGGGTCGTCCTGTTTATCTAGCCCTCCACAGGGTCCTGTTCATCCAGCCCCAACTGGCTCGATTGATTGGGGTTCTGTTCATCCAGAGGCAACACCACGGGGTCCTGTTCATCCACCCCCACTGCTCACTGTTCATCCAAACCCCCCCAGTAACGCTCACTATTCATCCAGAGGCACCATCGATCGGCTTCAGTTAGCAGCAGTAGCGAAGGAATCGCTCGATCGGGTTCAGTTAACAGCCATCGATCGATCGCTCGAGTTCAGTAACGCGTAGCCTGCAGTGCAATCACTCGGGTTCAGTTAGAGCCCAATGCCTCGCTCGGGTTCAGTTAGAGCCCAACGCCTTTCACACACGCGCGTACGTGTACGAGAGAAACACGCATCGCTCAGCCCCGACCACCCACCATAACCGGGAACACCCCGAAATTTTCCTCGCCCTCGCTTCTACCATGGTTTTTTCCGTCATGGATGGCCCAAAGAATGTCATGCAGTTGCGTCTCCGGCCCACTTAGGACGAAAAGCCCTGTCATGATTTTTTGTCACAGAAGTAGGATCCTACCACATCTATGATGATACTGGGTTTTGTCACAATTATCGTCATAGAAGTGTCATAAGTATGACAGAAAAAAATTCGTTCAGCCCAAAATGTCACGGATGTGTCGTTTTTTGTAGTGGGGGGTGGCAGATATATTTCCATGCTAGATGTTTTATTCTCAAGATGAGTGTTTATTCACTTGTCATTGCACGAGAGTACGACAAAAGTATTAGTGGTACCCAGTCCCGCAATGAAAAATGAATTTACTTTATGTTATCAAATAATAAATTCCTTGGAAAGTGTTGGTATGGAAGGCACCCGTGGATACGGTTAGCCATGGAAAGTGAAAGTATGGTCGAAAAGGGAATAAACTTTATTTTTTGCTTGGGAACCGCCTATGATATATCTAGCATGGTAAGTGTTTGGAATTACTCGGTCATTTTTGTTGACAGGAAAGGCATGCCACCCAAAATGTTTCATCTCTATTTTTCCACTTTGAGCTCTGACATCTCTAGAAATCCGTACTTCCCTCCGCGAAGGGCCTTTCTGTTTACTTTATGCAATTTTTATTTTTATCTGAGTCTCCATCTTCTCTTATAAAGCACCAACTAAGGGGCACTATGATCGTACTTGAGCATTGGGTGTAGATAATATGCGAGTGTGTTTCATGAATGGATCAATGATTGAGCATGATGGGCTAGGGATAACTTGTTTTAGCATTGATATTTTGAAAGACTTGGTTGCTTGTTGATATGCTTGAGTATTGAATTCTCCTTGTCAAAACTAGACTATTGCTTTGAATCATATAAAATTCCATATGTTCATGCTACAAAAGAAAAGAATATTTGATGAACATGTTCGAAAGCATTCCACATCAAAAATTCTGTTTTTATCATTTACCTACTCGAGGACGAGCAGGAATTAAGCTTGGGGATGTTGATATGTCTCCAACGTATCTATAATTTTTTATTGTTCCATGCTGTTATATTATCATTCTTGGATGTTTAACAATCATTTTATAGCAACTTTGTATCATTTTCTGGGACTAACCTATTCACATAGTGCCCAGTGCCAGTTGCTGTTTTTTGCTTGTTTTTACTTCGCAGAAATTAGTACCAAATAGAGTCCAAACGCAGTGAAACTTTTTGGAGATTTTTTCTGGACCAGAAGACACCTGTTGGGCCAAAGAAGTACCAGAGAGGGGCTCCGAGGGGAGGACAACCCACCAGGGCGCGCCCAGGTGGTTGTGCCCACCTTGGTGCGCCCAGGTGGTTGTGTCCACCTCGGTGGCCTCCCGCACCGCCTCTTCGCTCTATAAATACCCAAATATTCCAGAAACCATGAGGGACTCAACGAAAATCAATTACAGCTGCCGCAAGTTCCAGAACCACCAGATCCAATCTAGACACCATCACGGAGGGGTTCATCATCCTTATTGGTGCCTCTCCGATGATGCATGAGTAGTTCTTTGTAGACCTACGGGTCCGTAGTTAGTAGCTAGATGGCTTCCTCTCTCTCTCTCTCTCTCTTTTGATTCTTAATACAATGGTCACTTGGAGATCTATTTGATGTAACTCTTTTTGCGGCGTGTTTGTTGGGATCCTATGAACTTTGAGTTTATGTCAGATCTATGTTTTATCCATGAAAGTTATTTGAGTCTTTGATCTCTTATATGCATGATTACTTATAGCCTCATATTTCTTCTTCGAATCTTTGGTTTAGTTAGGCCAACTAGATCGATTTTTCTTGCCATGGGAAGAGGTGCTTTGTGATGGATTCGATCTTATGGTGCTTAATCCCAGTGACAGAAGGGGAACCTACACGTATGTATTGTTGCTATTAAGGATAACAAGATGGGGTCTATTTCTACATAAATAGATCTTGTCTACATCATGTAATCGTTCTAATTGCATTGCTCCGTTTCTCCATGAACTTAATGTTGGGGAATGTAGCATGCAATTTCAAAAAAATTCCTACGATCACACAAGATCTATCTAGGGGATACATAGCAACGAGAGGGGGAGAGTGTGTCCATGTACCCTTGTAGAACGAACACAGAAGCGTTAGTTAGCGTGGTTGATGTAGTCGAATGTCTTCACGATCCAACCAATCCAAGTATCGAACATACGGCACCTCCATGTTTAGCACACGTTCAGCTCGATGATGTCCCTCGAACTCTTGATCCAGTAGAGGGTCGAGGGAGAGTTCTGTCAGCACGACGGCGTGGCAACGGTGTTGATGATGTGATCCGCGCAGGGCTTCGCCTAAGCACTACGATGCTATGACCGGAGGAGTAAACTTTGGAAGGGGGCACCGCACACGGCTAAGAGAAATCTTGGTGTGCCTTTGGGGAGCCCCTGGCCACGTATATAAAGGAGGGGGAGGAGGAGGCCGGTGGCCAAGGAGGGCGCACCAAGGGGGGAGTCCTACTTGGACTCCTAGTCCAAGTAGGATTCGGCCCCCTTCCTTCCAATCAATGGAGAGGGGAAAGGGGAAGGGAGAGAGGGAGAAGGAAAGAGGGGGGTCGCAGGTCGCACCCCCTACGCTTGTCTAATTCAGATTGGGGCAAGGGGGGCGCCACCTCTTGTGGCCTGCCCCCTCTCCTCCACTATGGCCCAGTAGGCCCAATAACCCCCCCCCCCCCCGAGAGGGGGGGGGTACGGTAACCTCCCGGTACTCTGAAAAATCCCCGATCTTCTTCGGAACCATTCCGGTGTCCGTATAAAACCTTCCAATATATCCCTATTTACCTCTCGACCATTTTGAGACTCCTCATCATGTCCGTGTTCTCATCCGGGACTCCGAACAAACTTCGGTCATCAAAAACACATAACTCATAATACAAATCGTCATCAAACTTTAAGTGTGCGGACCCTACGGGTTCGAGAACTATGTAGACATGATCGAGACACATCTCATATCAATAACTAGTAGCGGAATTTGGATGCTAATATTGGATCCTACATATTCTACAAAGATCTTTACCGGTCAAAATCGCGCAACAACATGCGTTGTTCCCTTTGTCATCAGTATGTTACTTGCCCGAGATTCGATCGTCGGTATCATCATACCTAGTTCAATCTCATTACCAGCAAGTCTCTTTACTCGTTCCGTAATGCATCATCTCGCAAATAAATCATTAGTCACATTGCTTGCAAGGCTTATAGTTATGAACATTACCGAGAGGACCCAGAGACACCTCTCCGATACACGGAGTGACAAATCCTAATCTCGATCTATGCCAACCAAACAAACACCTTTGGAGACACCTGTAGAGCATCTTTATAATCACCTAGTTACATTGTGACATTTGATAGCACACAAGGTGTTCCTCCGGTATTCGGGAATTGCATAATCTCATAGTCAGAGGAGCATGTATAAGTTATGAAGAAAGCAGTAGCAATAAAACTGCAACGATCATAATGCTAAGCTAATGGATGGGTCTTGTCCATCACATCATTCTCTAATGATATGATCCCGTTCATCAAATGACAACACATGTCTATGGTTAGGAAACATAACCATCTTTGGTTAACGAGCTAGTCAAGTAGAGGCATACTAGGGACACTATGTATTGTCTATGTATTCACACATGTACTAAGTTTCCAGTTAATACAATTCTAGCATGAATAATAAAAATTTATCATGATATAAGGAAATATAAATAAGAACTTTATTATTGCCTCTAGGGCATATTTCCTTCACTTAATACACTAGATGCATGCTGGATAGCGGTCGATGTGTGGAGTAATAGTAGTAGATGCAGGCAGGAGTCGGTCTACTAATCTTGGACGTGATGCCTATATAATGATCATTGCATGGTATCGTCATGATTATTTGCAATTCTATCAATTTCCCAACAGTAATTTGTTTACCCACCGTATGCTATTTTTCTCGAGAGAAGCCACTAGTGAAATCTATGGGCCCCGGGTCTCTTCTTTATTATATTTGCCTTCGCGGTCTATTTTTATTTGCTTTTATTTTCAGATCTATTAATCTAAAAAACAAAAAAAATACCTTACTGCAATTTTTTTATCTCACGTTCTCGCGAGATCTATTTATCCAATCTTCTACAATTTTACCTATCTTTTTAACCGTGAGGGATTGACAACCCCTCTCTTACGTTGGGTTGCAAGTATTTGTTCTTTGTGTGCAGGAGTTGTTTACGTGGTGTTGCGCGGTTCTCCTACTAGTTCCTTAACCTTGGTCTCATCACTGAAGTAAATACCTACCGTAGCTGTGTTGCATCATCCCTTCCTCTTTGGGGAAATACCGACGTAGTTCAAGGCGCATAAGGTTGGTCCGGGCCGCTTCATCCCACAATACCGTCGAATCAAAATAAGACGTTGGTGGTAAGTAGTATGACTATCACCTTCCACAACTATTTGTGTTGTACTTGTGCATATCATCTACGCATAGACCTGGATCGGATGCCACTATTGGGAAACGTTGCATGGAAAACAAAAAATATATACGTACATGCAAGATCTATCCATGGAGATGCATACCAACGAGGGGGAGAGCATGTCCATGTACCCTCGTAGACTGTAAGCAAAATCTTTTAGTAACATGGTTGATGTAGTCGAACTTCTTCACGATCCAATCGATCAAGTACCGACCGTACGGCACTTCCGCATTCAGCACATGTTCAACTCAGTGACGTCATCGCCTTCTTGATCCAGGAAGATGGCGATGTAGTGGATGAGTTCCGGCAGCACGATGGCATGGTGACGGTGATGGTGAAGCTATCTTCGCAGGGCTTCGCCTAAGCACTATGACAATATGACCGAGGGATGAAACTGTGGAGAGGGGCGCCGCACATGGCTAAGAGATTGTTGTGGCTTATGTGTGGCGCCCCCTCCCACATATATATAGGTGGGGGAGAGGGAGCTGCCAAGGAGGCCGAATCCTCCTAGAGTTCCTTCCCTAGCTGCGCCCCCTTACCATATTTGCCGAAGGGGGAAAGGAAAGGAGGGAGAGGGAATGAAGGGGGATGTCGAATCCCCGTCCTTCCTTTCTCCATAGGTCGGCTGCCATAGGGGGTGCACCAGCCCCTTGTGGGCTGGTGTGCTCCCCTCTAATGGCCCAAAAGGCCCAACATCCTCCCGGGGCTTCCCGGAACCCCTTCCGGTGATCCGATGACTACCCGGTGCACTCCAAAACTTTTCTGGTGCCCAAATATCATCGTCCTATATATCAATCTTTACCTCCGGACCATTTCGGAGCTCCTCGCCATGTCTATGATCTTATACGACACTCCGAACACAAATCATATAACTCATATAACACTATCGTCAACAAGCGTTAAGTGTGCGGACCCTACAGGTTTGAGAAATATGTAGACATGACCGAGACACCTCTCCGGTCAATAACCAATAGCGGAACCTGGATGCCCATATTGTCTCCTACATATTCTAAGAATATTTTATTGGTCAAACCTTATGACAACATACGTTATTCCCTATGTCTGTCGGTATGTTACTTGCCCGAGATTCGATCGTTGGTATCTTCATACCTAGTTCAATTTCATTACCGGCAAGTTTCTTTACTCGTTCCATAATACATCATCTTGTAACTAACTCCTTAGTCACTTTGCTTGTAAGGCTTCATATGGTGTGTATTACCGAGAGGGCCCAGAGATACCTCTCCGATACACGGAGTGACAAATCCTAATCTCGATTTATGCCAACTCAACAAACACCTTTACAAATACCTGTAGAGCATCTTTATGATCACCCAGTTACATTGTGATGTTTGTAGCACACAAGGTATTCCTTCGGAATCCAGGAGTTGCATAATCTCATAGTCGAAGGAATATATATTTGACATTAAGAAAGCAACAGCAATAAACTGAATGATCATATGCTAAGCTAACGGATGGGTCTTATCCATCACTCCATTCTCCTAATGATGTGATCCCGTTTTTTTGATTGAAGACTGCAGGGTTTACACCCCACAGCATTTTATTAAAACTTGAAATCCTTCCTAGCATGGTGTGCAATCTGAACCATATCCTGAGTATTGAGCCATGTGATTTGAAGATAGTTCCACACTCTCATGCTGTAGTTGCACTGAAAGAACAGATGGTTCATGTCTTCAAGAGCTCCTGTGGGACAAAGAACACATTCAGGCCCATCATTAATCTTCCACTTCCTGCGTTGAATCATATCCTTGGTGTTTACTATGTCCATAATGATGTGATCCCGTTGTCAAATGACAACAAATGTCTATGGTTAGGAAACCCTAACCATCTCTAATCAACGAGCTAGTCTAGTAGAGGCTCACTAGGACATGGTATTTGTTTATGTATTCACACATTATTTAAGTTTCCAATCAATACAATTATAGCATGAACAATAAACCTTTATCATGATAAGGAAATATAAAATAACAACTTTATTATTGCTTCTAGGGCATATTTCCTTCATCTGCGACAAGTTGTCAGCACCAATATTGTATGCCACAGCCATTTAGTCACAATTGAATCCCGTTTTCACCTTTAACCATGTCAGGCACACTAGCATCATTTTTGCCCGCCTGATGGTCACGTACGTGCTAGAGCAATGATGTGTCACCTGTATCTACAACGTCATAAGCGAAAACGTGTTTGTTTTATTTCAGACACAATACAAGGTGTCGTGACAGTTTTTAAGTAATGTGTTAAACAATAACTCATCATCCATTGAAGGAACATATGTAGATGTGTTCCTTTACTGCTACCGGCCACCCGTTAGCCCTCTCTTGAACAGTGCGAGGATCAATAAAAAGTCATGAAAAGAACATTTTTTTACAGGACACCGCTCTAGATTGGGCTTTGATGCCCTCGCATTAGACCACTCTTGTGTCGTCATCTATTAAGATTTAAAACTTGCGTCATATATATTGTTTAGCTCTCCTACAATATGCATTTATGATATGTGTAGCACTACCATCTTATCAGATCATCAGTGGAACACCAACTTGTTCATATATTTCTTGTGCTCAGTATATTAGCCGCAATTTCAAATTGTAAGTCACTATAGTATTTGTTGGTTCTTTGGTTGCTTGTAGAAACTCAAACCTCGGTATTCACATTGATATTAAAAACGTTTGCGTTCACCCAACTGATTTGAGAAGAATTCTCGATCGCCCCCACAACCGACCACATCTCCTGTCCTATCATGCATTTTGTACCAAGATTTACGTAAGTACTTGTTCGTCTAAATGACCCTATTTTGCACTTAAGTGCATCCATGACCCCGCGAAAAATTTATGTGCTCGTCTCCTCCCCCTCTAGGAACGACTATCCGCTAGTCGTATTCTCTACATAAGATAGGCGAAACGAGTTGCCATCTTTGATCGTCAATGGTCAACGGTCGTCACTCCGCCTGCCGGACACGTCCTTCTGATATCTGCCACAGCGTTTGTCGCCACTAACATTGTATGTGATGGGGAGCGTTGCATGAAAATAAAAAAAATCCGACAAATCACCCAAGATCTAATCTAGGAGATGCATAAAAACAAGAGGTGAGTGTTTCTAGGTACCCTTGTATACCGAGAGCGTTAGCATTGTAATATGGTTGATGTAGTCGTACTCGTCGCCATCCAATCATGATCCAATTTGATCTGGTGCCAAACGGATGGCACCTCCAAGTTTAGCACACGTACGTCTCAGCGGCATGCTCTCCTTCTTTATCCAACAAGCGAGGGAGAGGAAGTAGATGAGATCTGAACCAACACGATGGCGTGGTGATGGTAATGCGAACAGAACACCGATAGGGCTTCGCCAAGCGCTGAAGGATTGAGGTGGAGGCTTATCAGGAGAGAGAGGAGGCTTGGGTTTTGTGTTTCCAGCCCTTGCGCCCCCTGCTTACTATATATAGGGGTGTGGGAGGGTTGGGGTCGTAGCCCTAGCCCCTACTCCATGGAGGGGAGGCGTCCAAGCAAGGAAACTTGCCTCCAAGGCAAGTGGACTCCCTTCCACTTAGGGTTTCTTTGGAACCCTTAGAGGACTTCCAGAACCCTCTAGAACCTTATGAAACCTTTCGGTGACTTTTCCCGGAACCCCGAAAAAACCTTTCCATATATATCTTTACCCCTGAAACATTCTGGAGCTCCTCCTAGCATCCCGATACCCATCCGGGACTCCGAACAACCTTAGGATTTTCCACTATTAATATCTCAATACCACCCTAGCGCTAACGAACGTTAAGCATGCGACCCTACGAGTTAGAGAATCATGTAGACATGACCAAGACTCCTCTTTGGTCAATAACCAATAGCGGGACTTGGATGCTCATATTGGTTCCCATATATTCCACAAAGATATTTATCGGTTGAACCACAATGTCAAGGATTCAGTTAATCCCGTATACAATTCCCTTTGTCCAGCAATATGTTACTTGCCTGAGATTCGATAATCGGTATCTCAATACCTAGTTAAATCTTGTTATGGGAAAGTATTTTTACTCGTTCTGTAATAGAAGATCCGGTGAATAAACTCATTAGTCACATGCTTGCAATATTATTCTTGTGATGTTGGATTACTGAGAGGGCCCAGGGACATCTCTTTGTCACACAGAATGACAAATCCCATTGTCGATCCGTGCCAACCCAACAAACACCTTCAGAGATACCTATAGAGCACCTTTATGATCACGCAATTACGAAGTGATCTTTAGATACACTAAGTATTCCTCCGGTGTTAGGGAGTTGCACGGTCTAATGGTCTAAGGTACAGATACTTGACATGATGAAAGTTGTAGCAAATAACTAAACAATCTGATGCTAAGCTTGCGGTTTGGTCTGTCCATCACATCATTCTCCTAACGATGTGATCTCGTTGTCAAATGACAACTCATGCCTATGGTTAGGAAACCTTAACCATCTTTGATCAATGAGCTAGTATAGTAGAGGCATACTTGGGACATGGTGTAGTTTATGTACTCACACATGTATTTAGATCTTTGGTCAATACAATTCTAGCATGAATAATAAACATTTATCATGAACTAGGAAATATGGTAATAAAAAATTAATTATTGCCTCTAGGGCATAATTCAAACAGTCTCCCACTTGCACTAGAGTCAATAATCTAGTTCACATCGCTATGTGATTAACACCCAACGAGTTCTAGGGATTGATCATGTTTTGCTTGTGAGAGAGGTTTTAGTGAATGGGTCTATAACATTCAGTTCCGTGTGCACTTTACAAATCTCTATTTCATACTATAGATGCTGCTACTACGCTCCACTTGGAGTTTTTTCAAATGACCGCCCCATTGTACGTATCTGTTTTACGACTCAGAGTCATCCGGATCGATTTCAAAGCTTGCATCAACGTAACCCTTTACGACGACTCTTTATCACCTCCATAACCGAGAACCATTTCCATAGTCCTCTTTAGGTACCTAAGGATAATTTTGACTGTTGTCCGGTGGTCCACTCCTGGATCACTCTTGTACCCCCTTGCCAGACTCGTGGCAAGGCACACATCAGGTATGGTACACAACATGGCATGCATTATAGAGCCTATGGCTGATGCATAGGGGACGACCTTCATCCTTTCTCTTTCTTCTGTCATGGTCGAGTGATGTCTCGTGTTCGCGTCAGTATTTTCCCCGAACAGGAAGGGATGATTCAGCATAGCTACATTAGGTATTTCCGTCAGTGATGAAACCAAGGTTATCGAACCAGTAGGAGAACCAAGAAACACTATGTAAACGGTACCTGCACACAAAGAACAAATACTTGCAACCCGACGCGAAAGAGGGGTTGTCAATCCCTCTCAGGTAAAAGATAGATTGGTCTGTATAGTGGATTGGTTAAATAGATCATGCAATAGAACAAAATAAAATAAAGAAAGAAAAAGTGCACCAAGGTATTTTTGGGTTTTTGGATTAATAGATCTGAAAATAGAAGCAAATAAAAATAGTTCTCAGGGAAAATGTGATAAAGAATAGACTCGGGGGCCATAGATTTCGCTAGTGGCTTCTCTCGAGAAAAATAGCACATGGTGGGTAAACAAATTACTGTTGGGCCATTGATAGAACTTCAAATAATTATGATGATATCCAGGCAATGAGAATTATATAGGCATCACGTCCAAGATTAGTAGACCGACTCCTGCCTGCATCTACTACTATTACTCCGCACATCGACCACTATCCAGCATGCATCTAGTGTATTAAGTTCGCAGAGAAAAGGAGTAATGCAATAAGAATGATGACATGATATATACAAGATATACTCATGTAGGAATAGACCCCATCTTGTTATACTTAATAGCAACGATCAACATGTGTCTTGCTGCCCCTTCTGTCACTGGGAAAGAACACTGCACGACCGAACCTATCACAAAGCACCTCTTCCCACGGCAAGAAAAATCGATCTAGTTGTCCTAACTAAACCAAAGATTCTAAGAAGAATGAGGCTATAAGTAATCATGCATATAAGATATCAAAACTCAAATAACTTTGATGGATAAAATAGATCTGATCATAAACTCAAAGTTCATCGGATCCCAACAAACAAACCGCAAAAAGAGTTACATCAAATAGATCTCCAAGAGACCATTGTATTGAGAATTAGGAGAGAGAGAGAGAGAGAGAGAGAGAGAGAGAGAGAGAGAGATAGGAAGCCATCTAGATACTGCCTACGGACTCGTAGGTCTACAATGAACTACTCACGCATCATCGAAGATGCAACAATGAGGATGATGAACCCCTCCATGATGGTGTCTAGATTGGATCAGGTTGTTCTGGAACTTGCGGCAGCTGGAAATGTTTTCATCGACTCCCTCAGGGTTTCTGGAATATTGGGGTATTTATAGAGAAAGGAAGCGGTGCGTGAGGCCACCGAGGTGGGCACAACCCACGTGGGCATGCCTGGGCCCCTAGGCGGGCCCTTGTGGGTTGTGCTCCCCTCGGAGCCCACCTCTGGTACTTCTTTGGCCCAACAGGTGTCTTCTGGTCCAGAAAAAATCTCCAAAACATTTTTTTGCGTTTGGACTCCGTTTGGTACTGATTTTCTGCGAAAAAAGCAAAAAACAGCAACTGGCACTGGGCACTATGTGAATAGGTTAGTCCCAGAAAATGATACAAAGTTGCTATAAAATGATTGTTAAACATCCAAGAATGATAACATAACAACATAGAACAATCAAAAGTTATAGATACGTTGGAGACGTATCAGCATCCCCAAGCTTAATTCCTGCTCATCCTTGAGTAGGTAAATGATAAAAACAGAATTTTTGATGTGCAATGCTTTCTAACATGTTCATCACATATTCTTTTCTTTTGTAGCATGGACATATGGACTTTTATATGATTCAAAGCAATAGTCTAGTTTTGACATGGAGATTTCAATACTCAAGCATATCAACAAGCAACCAAGTCTTTCAAAATATCAATGCTAAAACAAGTTATCCCTAGCCCATCATGCTCAATCATTGATCCGTTCATGAAACACACTCGCATATTAGCTACACCCAATGCTCAAGTACGATCATAGTGCCCCTTAGTTGGTGCTTTATAAGAGAAGATGGAGACTCAGATAAAAATAAAAAAAATCATAAAGTAAATAGAAAGGCCCTTCGCGGAGGGAAGTTGGGATTTGTAGAGGTGCCAGAGCTCAAAGCGGAAAAAATAGAGATAAAACATTTTGGGTGGCATGCCTTTACTGTCAACAAAAATGATCGAGTACTTCCCAACACTTTCCATGCTAGATATATCATAGGCGGTTCCCAAACAGAAACAAAGTTTATTCCTTTTTCCACCATACTTTCACATTCCACGACTAACCGTAGCCATGGGTACCGTCCATACCAGCACTTTCCAAGGAATTTATTACTTGACAACATAAAGTAAATTCATTTTTCATTTTGGGACGGCATTCCTAATATCTTTGCCATACTCTCGTGCAATGACAAGTGAAATAACACTCATCTTGAGAATAACACATCTGGCATGGAATATATTGGCCACCCCCTGCCGCTTCATGAGCGGTACGAGCACACAAAAAGGAAAATTATTTTGAAAATTAGAGATGGCACATACAAATTTGCTTAGAACGGCACGGGAATACCGCATATAGGTAGGTATGGTGGTCTCATATGGCAAAACTGGTTTAAAATGGTTTTGGATGCACAAGTAGTAATCTCACTTAGTACAAGTGAGGTCTAGCAAAAAGATTGAGAAGCATCCAACCAATAAACGAAAAATCACATAAGCGAGCATTAAGCATAACTAACATCGAATAATGCACCATAAGTAGGATGTAATTTCATTGCATAACTATTGACTTCCGTGCTTGTATAGGGAATCACAAAACATAACACCAATATTCTTACTAAAGCATAATTACTCATCAACATGACTCACATATCACTATCACCATGTTGCAAAACTATTACACAGAATCAAGTTTATTTTGTCCAATGATCTTCATGAAAGTTTTTATAATATCCCTCTTGAATATCTATCACTTTGGGACTAGTTTCATATGTTGCTTTTGATAAGCTCAAACAAATCTAAGTGAAGAACATGCGCATAAAAAATTTCTTCTCTCAAAATAATATAAGTGAAGCATGAGAGAATTTCTTCAAAATTTCACTAACTCTCAAATAAATCTAAGTGAAGCATGAGAGCATTTCTACAAAAATATTAAAGCACACCATGCTCAAAAAGATATAAGTGAAGCACTAAAGCAATTCCATAGCTCAAAAAATTTAAGTGAAGCATGAAGAGCAATTCTAACAAATCATAGCATAATTTTGGCTCTCTCAAATAGGTGTGCCCAGTAAGGATAGATGACACAAAAAAGCAAAACAAGCAAAGACTCATATAATAAAAGACGCTCATAGCAAAACTCATGATATGTGACGAATAAAAATATAGCTCCAAGTAAAATACAGATGGTCGTTAGAAGAAAGACGGGATGTCACTCAGGGCATCCGCAAGCTTAGTTCCTTGTTCCTCTTTGGATAATAACTTGAGGTGCCATGGGGCATACCCAAGTTTAGGCTCTTCTTACTCTTTATTCCTTCATCCATCGTGATCTCACCCAAAACTTGAAAACTTCAATCACACAAAACTCAACAAAACCTTCATGAGATCCATTAGTATAACAAAGCAAATCACCACTCTAAGTACTGTTGCAAACCTATTCACATTTTATTTTTGCATTATATCTACTGTATTCCAACTTTGATATGGCTTATACCCCCGATAAAGTCCATAGATTCATCAAAATAAGCCCACAACGTAAAGAAAACGGAATCTATCAAAAACAGAACAGTCTGTAGCAATCTGGAAATTTTGTATACTTGTAACTCCAACAATTCTGAAAAATTAGGACAACATGGGCAATTTGTATATAATCTTGTGTAAGCAATTCATAATTTTATTGTGCTTCTGTGATTTTTAATAATTATGTGACTGGTGCACAAAGTCTCTGTTTTTCAACAAGATCAAATCAACTATCACCCAACATAATCCCAAAGGCTTTGTTTGGCACGAACACTAATTAAAACATAAGAAACACAATCATAACAGTAGCATAATTGTGCAAACACTCAAGAACAGAAAGAAAAATACAAAAATATAATTTATTCATTGGGTTGCCTCCCAACAAGCACTATCATTTGACGCCCCTAGCTAGGCATAAAGCATAGATATAAGTTTTGCAATCTTTCTTCTTATTTTCTATAGATGTGTTCTTATGAGGAGGCTAATAACATGGAACACATTATCCATAGAAATTTTAGCATTATCAAGTTGTCCATCTACGTATCACCTTTGTTTTCGGCAACAATCCAAGAATAGTGTTGGTTAACATCATTAAAAACTTGTTGGATTATATCTAAAATGGAATTTCCTTTTTAAGATTGTCATAATTTTTTGATTATTTCCTGTCAAATGTCTCAACATATAATCACTAATATAAAGGATCTCATTTATTACCGGTTTTTCATGTCTCATCCCATAAAATTCAAAATTTCCCTAGCTTCTCATACTATGTAGTCAAATTCATTCATAAGAACGAGGGTAGCTAGCTTTTTAGCCTTAGGATCCTTTATAATTGGTAGCTCATAAAACAATCTTTGCAAAGTAGGATGGGTACGGATAAATCTATTTTGAAGTTTCAAAACTAGTGCTGAAATAGCTTTCGCATAGGATTTAGTACTTTTAAGTATAGGAGCATCATCAAGCGTCAAATTTCCAACACAACTGAAAAATTCTTGGATATGTTCTTTTCCCATAACATTCCCTTGCCCCAAAACAAAAGTTTTAGCATCCAGATTGCCAAATCATATAATTTTAGGATTTAGGCCATCATCTGTTTCTACCATACCGAAATCACTCATGATGACAAGTTCAAGCAAATAAGAGATGTGACGAAAAAGAGGGAGAATAAAACGAATTTTTTTTGTGAAGTGGGGGAGATGAAAACGAGAGGAAAATGGCAAATAATGTAAATTACAAGGAGATGATATTTGTGATTAGGAACCTGATATATGTTGATGTTGTCTCCTAGGCAACGGTGCCAGAAATTCTTTCTTGATGACTCGTGTCCGCGTCAGTATTTTCCCTGAAGAGGAAGGGCTGATGCAGCACAACTACGGTAGGTATTTCCCTCAGTGATGAAACCAAGGTTATCGAACCAGTAGGTGAACCAAGCAACACTATGTAAACGGTACCTACACACAAAGAACAAATACTTGCAACCCGATGAAGAGGGGTTGTCAATCCCTCTCAGGTAAAAGATAGATTGGTTTGTAGTGGATTGGATAAATAGATCTTGCAATAGAACAACATAAAATAAATAAAGAAAAAGTGCAGCAAGGTATTTTTGGGTTTTTGGATTAATAGATCGGAAAATAAAAGCAAATAAAAATAGATCTCAAGGAAAATATGATAAAGAATAGACCTGGGAGTCGGTTTCACTAGTGGCTTCTCTCGAGAAAAATAGCATTCAATGGGTAAACAAATTATTGTTGGGCCATTGATAGAACTTCAAATAATTACGACGATATCTAGGCAGTGATCATTATATAGGCATCACGTCCAAGATTAGTAGACCGACTCCTGCCTGCATCTACTACTATTACTTCGCACATCGACCATTATCCAGCATGCATCTAGTGTATTAAGTTCATAGAGAAACCGAGTAATGCAATAAGAATGATGACATGATATATACAAGATCTATTCATGTAGGAATAGACCCCATCTTGTTATCCTTCATAGCAACGATCAATACGTGTCTTGCTGCCCCTTGTATCACTGGGAAATGGAACACCGCACGACCGAACCCATCACAAAGCACCTCTTCCCATGGCAAGAAAAATCGGTCTAGTTGGCCTAACTAAAACAAAGATTCGAAGAAAAATACGAGGCTATAAGTAATCATGCATATAAGATTTCAACACTCAAATAGCTTTGATGGATAAAATAGATTTGATCGTAAACTCAAAGTTCATCTGATCCCAACAAACACACCGCAAAAAGAGTTGCATCAAATAGGTCTCCATGAGACCATTGTATTGAGAATCAAAAGAGAGAGATAGGAATCCATCTAGATACTGCCTACGGACCCGTAGGTCTATAATAAACTACTCACGCATCAACGGAGAGGCACCAATGAGGATGACGAACCCCTCCGTGATGGTGTCTAGATTGGATAACGTGGTTCTAGAACTTGCGGTGGCTGGAATTGTGTTTCGTCAACTCCCCTAGGGTTTTTGCATTTTCAGGGTATTTATAGAGCAAAGAGCCGGTGCGGGAGGCGGTCGAGGTGGTCACAACCCACCAGCCCAGGCCTACCCAGGTGGGTTTTGCTCCTATCGGAGCCCCCACTGATACTTCTATGGCCCAACAGGTGCCAAAAATTTCCAAAAAAATTTGCTGCGTTTGGACTCCGTTTGATACTTATTTTCTATGAAGTAAAAAACAAGCAAAAGACAGCAACTCGCACTAAGCACTATATCAATATGTTAGTCCCAAAAAATGATATAAAGTTGCTATAAAATGATTGTAAAACATCCAAGAATGATAATATAATAGCATGGAACAATCAAACATTATAGATACATTGGAGACGTATCATCAAGCTTTGAGTCTTACTGAACTTCATACCTTACAACTCAGGCAAGAACTGCTTCTTTGACTAGCCCTTTTTGAACTCCTTCAAAATCTTGTCTAGGTATGCTCCATGTAAAAGTCTTATCAGGCATCTTGATCTATCTCTATAAATCTTGATGCCCAATATGTAAGCAACTTTACCTAGGTCTTCCTTTGAAGAACTCCTTTCAAACAACCCTTTATGTTTTCCAGAAATTCTACATCATTTCCAATCAACAATATGTTATACACATATACTTATCAGAAATGCTATAGAGCTCCCACTCACTTTCTTGTAATACAAGTTTCTTCAAAAACTTCATATAAACCCAAAAGCTTTGATCACCTCATCAAAGTGTATATTCCAACTCGGAGATGCTTGCACCAGTCCATAGATGGATCTCTGGAGCTTGCATACCTTTTTAGCATCCTTAAGATCCACAAAACCTTTTGGCTGCATCACATACAACTCTTCCTTAAGGAAACTGGTTTTCACATCCATCTGCGAGATTTTATTAATAAAAATGCAACAATTGCTAACATAATTCTAATAGACTTAAGCATCGCTATGGGTGAGAAAGTCTCATCATAGTAAACTCTTTGAACTTGCAGAAAACCCTTTATGGCAAGTCGAGCTTTATAGACAGTGGCATTACCATCAGTGTATGTCTTCTTCTTAAAGATCCATCTGTTCTCAATGGCCTGCCGGTAATTGTTTAAGTCTACCAAAGTCCACACTTGGTTCTCATACATGGATCCTATCTCGGATTTCATGGCCTCTAGCCATTTGTCAGAATCTGGGCACATCATCGCTTTTTCGTAGTTCATACTCTCATCATTGTCTAACAACATGACTTCCATGACAAGATTACCGTACCACTTAGGGAAGTACATGTCCTTGTCAAACTACGAGGTTCGGTAGTGACTTGATCCAAAGTTTCATGATCATCATCATTAGTTATCTCTTCAATTGGTGTATGCATCACAGGAACACCTTTCTGCGATGCGCTGCTTTCCAATTCAAGTGAAGGTTCAATAACCTCATCAAGTTCTACCTTTCTCCCACTCATTTCTTTCGAGAGAAAACTCCTTCTCTAGAAAGGATCCATTTTCGACAACAAAGATTTGCCTTCGGATCTGTGATAGAAGGTATTCTATGAAGACACACTCTCCTCTTTTGGTTCGAGCTTATCAGACATAAGTGTGCACCCCCAAAATTTAAGAAACGATAACATAGGTTTCTTGCTAAAACATAGTTCATGTGGTGTCGTCTCAATGGATTTAGATGGTCCCTATATGAAGTGAATATAATTTGTCTCTAATGCATAACCCCAAAACTATAGTGACAAATCAATAAAGACATCATAGAATGCACCATATCCAATAGAGTACGGCTACAATGCTCGGACACACCATTACACTATGGTGTTCCAGGTAACGTGAGTTGTGAAACAAGTTTCAAATTGTCTTAAATACATACCAGACTCGTAACTCATATATTCACCTATACGATCATATTGTAGACTTTGTATCTTCTTTTCATGATGATCTTCAACTTCACTCTGAAATTGCTTGAACTTTTCAAAAATTTCAAACTCGTGTTTCATCAAGTAAATATATCTGTATCTACTCAAATCATCTATGAAGGCAAGATAATAATGATATCCACTATGTGCTTCAACACTCATTGGACCACTACATCAGTATGTATTATTTCCAACAAGTCAGTTGCCCGCTCCATTCTTCTAGAAAATGGGGTTTTAGTCATCTTGCCCATGAGGCATGGTTCACATGACTCAAATGATTCATAATCAAGTGATCCCGAAAGTCCATCAGCATGGAGTTTGTTTATGTGATGTATACCAATATGACCTAAGCGGAAGTGCCACAAATATGTGGTACTATCACCATTAACTTTGCATCTTTTGGCATCAATATTATGAACATGTGTATTACTACATTGAGATTCAACAAGAATAAACCATTCACATCAGGTGAATGATCATAAAAGATATTATCCATATAAATAGAACAACCATTATTCTCTATCTTAAATGAATAACCATCTTGCAATAAACAAGATCTGGATATAATGTTCATGCTTAATGTAGGCACCAAATAACAATAATTTAGGTTTAAAACTAAACTCGAAGGTAGATGTAGAGGGAACGCGCCGATGGTGATCACATCAACCTTTGAACCATGCCCGACACGCATCGTCACCTTGTCCTTAGCTAGTCTCTGTTTACTCTGTGTTCGCACACGAACACGTCACCGTGTACCTCCAACACCGAGGGTGATGCACCGAGTTCATGTTGAAGGAGGCCCGTCCGGAAGCGCGGTACACAAGCAATCCGGCGGGTGATCTTAAGGATCCGGAATCCCACGCGCCCGGAAGGGACCCCGTCTAGACACGCGGCGCCTATGGGCTGCCCTAGGTCGGTTCGTCCGCCCCTAGAGCCTCAAGGATCGCTGCATTTTAATACGAAGAACGAACGCAGAACGAGAGAGAAAGAACAAGGGAGAGATGTAAAACTAGGGTAAAAAGTAGATGGGTTTTGCTATTGTGTGTTGTTCAATCGGTCGTTGGCTCTTGTCTATATAAGAGGTGGATGGACTTCCTGTACAAGAATAGGACTTGCCTAGCTGTCGAAATCATCAAAACCTAACAAAACACGGATTATTCATGACCTCTGGCCCGGATGTCCGGCTCAAGGCCCGGATGATCCGGCCTAGCCCAGTTTTCTGAGAGCAGCTCACTAATCGGGCTGTAACTTTTGCATACAAACTCAGATTAAGACAATTTTTTACATTAAAATCAATTGTTTCGACAAGACACACAACTTTCAAGTTTAACACTTTTTAATTCGAGGTCATATTGAGTGTGTCCCAGTCTATTTTCTAACATCTGCATCAGGAAAGTTGTCCGGATGTCCGGATCCTTGCCCGGATCGTCCAGCCTTTAACCGGATCATCCGGGACAACACCTATACCATCCGGCTTCACTTTTTAGCTTATGTTGTTTGGTTCATCTCGGTCTCCGGCCAGATGTCTGGACCTCGGCCTGGATGATCCGGCCAAACACTGCTGTAGCACACATTGTTAGCCGTAGAATCCACATATGACCACGGATGGAGACGAGTTTTACATCAAAATTTTCCGTTTCGATGAGACGAAGAACTTTGCAGTTGAAAGTTTTTCCATCGGATGTCATCTTGATAGTGTTTTGTGCCATGAAAAAAAATCTAGTGTCAACACATGCCCCCCTGTTTTTGGGCAAATCTTGAGCGCTGAAAAATAACTTGCAATACGTTTGTCTAAGGATGATTTCAACACTCCATTGTCCATTTAAAAGTGCTTAGGGCAATAATTTCTATATCGGCCATGTTTATGCTTAGGGCGATACTTTTATATTGGCCATTGATTTTAACTTCTTGTTCACATCATACCTTGTAATCGATTACCACCAATCAGCTTTAAAGATATGGGGATGAACCCGTTCCTTGTAGCACTAAGGAAATCAAATCCCGAGAGATCATGCCCTGTTAAGGAAGTAACATCGGGATGATTCCAATCCACTGATGCATCGGCCAAAGCAACACAAGCCGAATTATCCCGTGAGTGACTTCTACCTCATCATCGACCCATTGTATTAAGAATTGATGCATGGTAGATGGCACACATTGGTTAGCATGAACCCAACCACGGCCTAATATAACATTATAGTTACCTTGCACCTCGGCGATGAAGAATGTGGTGGCCAAAGTTTGCTTCCCACTGTGAGTTCCATGCACATCACACCTTTAGCCTCTGTCCTTCCTTTACCTTCAAATCCATGAAGTACCATATTGGTCTTCATCAATGCATCATCATCTAACCCCAAATTTTTTAAGACCGAGTAGGGCATAAGATTTAGCACAACACCACCATCAATGAGCATCCTAGCAACCAATGATCCATTAATATAACCTTTGAGGTACAATGGCGTCAAGTGTTTCACCGGTTCTTTTGGCTTCTCGAAGATAGCATTCTTAGGACTAAAATCCGGCTGGGCCACCTCCTCTTCTTCACCTATATCATGAAACTCGGCAGGTAAGTAATACACCATATTAATATCCATACCTTCTTGAACTGGCGTAGATTCATAATCCACCATCTCATCTTCATCTCCCATTGTGTATATTGGGCTTAAAGTTTCCTCAATTGAAGGGGATGTTTCACGTGGTGTGGATGATGTAATAGGGGTCGCATCATCCTATTTTGGTGGCGAAGGTGTTGTTGTAGCTAATGTAGAAGCATCTGCATTTTGTTTTTGTTTAGGCCTCCACACTTGTTTTGTGAGTGCCATGGGCCGAATGTCATTAAACAATTCATCCCTTTGCTCCTCTTCTTTGCGCTCTACCTTCTCGTGGTTCCTCATGCGTTGTAATCTCCTTTTCATGGTCTTAGTTAAACCGGGAGGACACGACTTAGGTTGGGTATATTTGGGATCCCTAGGTTTGGCCTTGCTTGTGCTAGCCTCATGATCATTAACCATGGAACCCTGGTGAACAACAACAATATCACCATTAGAATTAGCCAGATTACCAACAAACAGCTTTTTTATCTCCTTTTGCTTGTCGCATTCTGAAATTTCCACATTAGGTGACCTGATACGCCACACTTTTTCTTGGCCTTGCTTGGAGAAATTTTTGTTGGCCGATTAGCACCATATATGGCTCAAATGGCCCTGTGCGGGATAATAGAGCCTCTAGCGAGTAGTCCTTCTAGGTGCTGCCCACCCCATATGAAAAGCATAAGGAGCCATTGGGGGATGCCCACATCCTCCATTGAAGTCTCTCATGTAATATGGCGCATACGGGGGTTGTGACATCCATGAAGTCGGTGTCCATGACCCATATGGCCTTGCATAGCATCGAAACTCTTGCTTCATAGGCAATCTTGCATGCTTTGAATGTGATGGATGATTAGAGCTAGAACCGGCCGCTTGACTTGCATATTTGGATAGCAACATATCAAAAGTTGGCTTGATTCGGTTGCTCTTAGCTTCACTCTTTTCCCACTTGCAAACATCTGAATTCTTGGGCTTGATAAATTTAACATGATTACATTCTTGTACTTGTGGTTGCCCCCCGAGTGCAGGATTTTTTATGGTGATCTTCAATACTTCCTTGCCATCTGGTTCCTTATCAAGCACAACCTCTCTTCCCAAGACTTTGTCGCCCTCCTTGCCCTTCCTGGGTTCATCAATAACAACATTATCTTTATTAGCAGATTCGGTTATGCTAGGCCGAATTAACATTTTCTTTCCTCCAAGTCCGTGGTGTTTATCGGGAAGGGCTTTTTATATACTTGCATCTAAGCAAAATTCAATCGTCCGTCATTAATGGCCGATTGTATTTGTCGTCGAAAAACATTGCAATCGTTAGTAGCATGAGAAAATGAATTATTGTACTTGCAATGAGTGCACCATTTTAGCTCCTCAAACAGTGGTAGAGTGTGTGTGATATTCTAATCATCTTGTCTTGCAAGAGAGCATCAGATATTCTATCACACTTAGATATATCAAAAGTGAACTTCATCTCATCATCACGATTCTTGCGAATCGTCTTAAGAGCATTGCATGTATAGGGTTTGGCCTTTGAGGACCAAACAAACTCAGTAGTATAGACATCAACCTCATTGTCCGAATTATCATCATTGTATTCAACCATATGAGGTTATAGACCTACGGGCCTCCTTACTTCGACTCTCTTGAGCCAAAGCTTTTTGTAAGATTTGGTTAATATTCAAAAACTCAAAACTTTCTAGCCTCTCTTTAATATGAGTTTTCAAGCCAGTAAGAACAAGATCCGCCAAGTCTCTCTTTCTTATCACCAAGCTATAACATTGGTTATTTATATCTCTAAATCTCTTGACATAATTGGTGACTGATTCATCATGTTTTTGCCTAACCGGTGTAAGATGTGACAACTTAAGCTCATTATCGCCGCTATAAAAGAATTGAACCATGTGGTAAAGCAGCAAACCATGAAAATGCGGTGCTAGTTAAAGATAAGGGAAAGAAACGCACTTCCAATTCTTCTATGGAACCTGCTTCACCTAACTGCGCTAGATACTGACTAACATGCTCCCATGTTGTTTTCGTACCCTCTCCGCTAAATTTAACAAAATCAGGAACCTTGTAACCTTGAGGGTAGAAAACTTCATCAAAGTGTTTGGGATAAGGCTTTTGGTACACACGACTCTTTACTTTCGGCTCATTTTTGAAAGTTTCTAGAAACATCTTATGCAAATCCTCCCTTAATTTAGCTAATATTGGATCTGAGGTAGATGAAGATGTTTGTGGCAATGGCATAGGAGCAACATGAGTACTAGCTAGTGGTGCAACTTGTGGGATGGGCGCAAAAACATAATTCGGCGGAAGACCAAACATGCTTGCGCCTATTGGGTGGTGTGACAAAGTGATTTGGCGTTGACGCCGAATTGGGCACACTCATAATAAGATTAGGATATGTAGGTGTAGCCACAAGCTGGTTGGTTTGACTAGGGTAAAAATTCAATGGCATACTGTATTATTGTTGCATAGGAGGTGCCGATGAAACAGGTAAAGTTGGACTAGGTTTTTCAGATAAACCAACAGTACCACTAGATGACGGAGGCATATTTTTCTGAGCATTAGTAATTGCTACGAAAGAATTGTATGTCATCACATTACCCTTACTAACAAGACTTTCCATCACAGCCACTTGCTCTAGAGAAAAAACTTTACTCACAGTGATTACATCTTGTTCGTCAATGAGAGGAGGGAAATTGACGTTTCCAACCGGGGTGATGTTACCTTGACGGTCATTCTTGAAACTTGAAAGAAACACCTCCAAATCCTGCTCCTCGCACTTTTTCTTGAGCGCCTCAAAATCCTCTTCACGATACTTCTTGAGTGCTTCGTAGGCCTGGCGATGTTCATCTGATAGTTCATGAAGACCGGCCTTAATGATGTTATCGGCACTAACTTCTGAGGGCTTGGGAAGATCCGACATGGTTGATTATGATTCTTGATCTTTTGTCCCAGAGGAGTCGCCAAAAATTGTGTTCACACACAAACACGTCATCGTGTACCTCCAACGCCGAGGGTGATGCACTGCAACTCACGTTGAAGGAGGCCCGTCGGGAAAGCGTGGTACGCAAGCAATCCGGGGACGCTTTTGAGCACCCGAAATCCCACGCGCCTGGGAGGGACCCCGTCTGGACGCGTGGCAGCTATGGGCTTCCCTAGGCTGGTTTGCCCACCCCTAGAGCCTCGAGGATCGCTGCCCTTCAATATGAAGAACGAACAAAGAACGAGAGAGAAAGAACAAGGGAGAGATGTAAAACTAGGGTAAAAAGTAGAAGAGTTTTGCGATTTTGTGTTGTTGTTCAATCGACCGTCACCTCTTGTCTATATAAGATGAGGATGGACTTACCGTACAAGTAAAGGACTTGCCTAACTGTCTAAATAATCAAAACCTAACAAAACACAGACTATTCACGACCTCCGACCCGGATGTCCGGCTCAAGGTCTGAATGATCCGGCCTAGCCCAGGTTTTTGACAGCAGCTCACTAATCGGGATGTAACTTTTGCATACAAACTCAGATTAAGATGATTTGTATATCAAAATCAACCGTTTCGATGAGACGCACAACTTTGCAATTGAACACTTTTTGATTTAAGGTCATATTTAGTGTGTGTCGGACTGTTTTCTAACATTTGCAGTAGAAAAGGTTGTCCGGACGTCTGGATCCTTGCCCGGATCGTTCGGCATGTACCTGGATCATCCGGGACTAAACCCACATCATCCGGCTTCACTTTTTAGCTTCTGTTGTTTGGGACTTTTGTTCGGTTTTCAGCCGGATGATCTGTACCTCGGCCCAGATGATCCGGCCAAACACTGCTGCAGCGCACGTATTTGGCCGTAGAATCCACATACGACCTCGGATGAAATTGATTTTTATATCAAAATTGTCCGCTTTGACGAGACAAGCACTTTGCAATTGAAACTTTTTCCATTCGATGTCATCTTGATTGGGTTTTGTACCATGCAAAAATCTGGTGTCAACACTCTGTGGCTTCTATTTTGAGTTACAAATAAGAGCAACCAAACCATTATCAAGTACGCAGGCGTTAGTACGACTACTAGTATGGTAGACATCAATAACATGTATATCAAATATATCTTTGTTGATGTTTTCGCCTTCTTACCTGCCAAGTACTTAGGGCAGTTCCGCTTCCAGTGACCACCCTCCTTGCAATAGAAGCACTTAGTCTCAGGTTTGGGTCCAGCCTTGGGTTCCTTCACGGGAGTGACAACAGCCTTGCCATTCTTCTTGAAGTTCCCTTTCTTTCCCTTGTCTTTGTTCGTTTGTACCTCCACGGCCTTAAGCATCGCGAAAATCTCAGGGATCGTCTTCTCTATCCCTTGCATATTATAGTTCATCACGAAGCCCTTATAGCTTTGGTTGTAGTGATTCGAGAAGTTTATCAATCGCTACTTCATCTGGAAGGTTAACTCCCAATTGATTCAGGAGGTTGTAGTACCCAGGTATCTTCAGTACGTGCTCGCCAATGGAGCTGTTCTCCTCCATCTTGCAGCTAAAGAACTTGTCGGAAGTGTCGTACCTCTCAACCCGGGAATGAGCCTGAAATACCAATTTCAGCTCCTGGAACATCTAATATGCTTCGTGGTGCTCAAAACATTTTTGGAGCCCTTGTTCTAAGAGATAAAGCATGGCGCACTGAACATCGTGTAGTCATCACTTCTAGCCTGCCAGACGTTCATGGCGTCCAAATTTGCGGGAGCGGGTGGCACACCTAACGGTGCATCAAGGATATAAGCCTTCTATGCAGCAGTGAGGATCGTCCTCAAATTATGGACCTAGTCTGCATAGTCGCTTCCACCATCTTTCATCTTTTCTTTCTCTAGGAATGCATTAAAATTCAAGGGAGCTACAACGTGAGCAATTGATTTACAACATAATTTTTCCAAAGACACTAAGACTATGTTCATGATAATTGGTTCAATTAATCATATTACTAATGAACTCCCACTTAAATCAACATCCCTCAAGTTGTCTAAGTGTTGCATGATCCAAATCAACTACCCATGTCTGATCATCACGTGATATAGGGTCATCATCAATGGTGAACATCTCCATGTTGATCTATCCACTATATGACTCATGTTCGATCTTTCGGTCCTCCATGTTCCAAGGCCATGTCTGTACATGCTAGGTTTGTCAAGTTTAACAAAAGTATTCCGCATGTGTAAAAACTAGCTTACACCCATTGTATGTGAATGTAGAGTCTATCGCACCCGATCATCACGAGGTGCTTTGAAACGACGAACTTTTGCAATGGTGCATACTTAGGGAGAACACTTTTATCTTGATATTGAGTGAAGGGATTATCTTATAATGCTACCATTGTCCGAAGCAAAATAAGATGCATAATAATATAAACATCACATGCAATCAATATATGTGACATGATATGGCCATTATCATCTTGTGTGTTTGATCTCCATCTCCAAAGCACCGGCATGAACTCCATCGTCACCGGCATGACATCATGATCTCCATCATCGTGTCATCATGTGGTTGTCTCGCTAACTATTGCTTCTACAACTATTGCTAACGCATAGAGATAAAGTAAAGCAATTACATGGCATTAAATCATTGACATGCAGGTCATACAATAAATTAAAGACAACCCTATGGCTCCTTCCTATTGTCGTACTCATCGACATGCAAGTCGTGAACCTTTTAAAAAACATGATCATCTCATACGTCAACATATATCACATCATGTTTTGGCCATACCACATCACAACATGCCCTGCAAAAACAAGTTAGACGTACTCTACTTTGTTGTTGCAATTTTTACGTGGCTGCTGGGACAAACTATAAGAACTATTCTTATCTACGCAAAACCATAACGGTGACATACAGGTTGCCTTTTTACCTTCTACAAGGACTGTCTTTGTCAAATCAGATTCAACTAAAGTAGGAGAGACAAGCACCCGCAAATACACTTTTATGCAATACAAGTTGCATGTCAAACTGTGGAACCGGTCTCATGCGCGAAGACATGTAAGGTTGGTCCGAGCTGCTTCATCCCACAATACCGCCGAATTCAAATAAGACAAGGGAAGTAAGCAATCTGAACATCAACGCCCACAACAAGTTTGTGTTTTACTCATGTATATCCATCTACGCATAGACCTAGCTCTGATACCACTGATGGGGAATATTGCATGAAAATAAAAAAATCCAACCAATCACCCAAGTTCTAATCTAACTATGCATGGACCTAGCTCTAATGCCACTGATGGGGAAAGTTGCATGAAAATCAAAAAACTTCCTACCAATCACCCAAGATCTAATCTAGGAGATGCATAGCAACGAGAGGTGAGTGTGTCTATGTACCCTTGTAGACCGAAAGCATTAGCATCGTAATGCGGTTAATGTAGGTGTACTCGTCGCGTTCCAATCCGATCTAGTGCCGAACGGACAACACCTTCGAGTTTAGCACACATACGTCTCGGCAGCATCCTATCTTTATTTATCCAGCAAGCAGGGGAGAGGAGGTAGATGAGATCTGTTCCAACATGACGACTTGGTGGTGGTAATGGCAGTGGAACACCGACAGGGCTTCGCCAAGCGTGACGGATCGAGGTGGAGGCTTATCGGGAGAGAGATGAGGCTTGGGTTTTTGTGTTTCCAGCCCTTGCACCCCTTCCAACTATATATAGGGGTATGGGAGGGCTGGCCCTATCCCCTCCTACAAGGAGGTGAGGCATCCAAGGGAGGAAACTTGACTCCCAAGGCAAGTGGAGTCCCTCCCACTTAGGGTTTCTCATTCCCACGCGCATGGGCCTTGTAGGAGTTGGTTCCCTTGGAGCATTAATGCCAGGGCACCCACCTACAGCCCATGATACTATATGGGACATGTTGGTCCCTCCGAGGACTTTCGGACTATCGGATTATGGGTTCCGCAAACCCTTGAAAGGTTTGAACTCTGGGGTGCGTGCGGAGATCTCAATCTACCCAGCATTCCTACTCGCGATTCTCCTAAGCCTAGCGTGACGAGCTCAAAGAGACAAAGAGACACAACAGTTTATCCTGGTTCGGGCCACCTTGTGGTGTAATACCCTACTCCAGCGTTTTGGTGGATTGCCTCAGAGGGCTGAGGATGAACTAGTATAGTGGATGAACTGGCCTCAGGAGGTGAGGTGTTCTTGAGCTCAAGAGAGCTGGTGGATGCAAACTAGTTGTCGCTCTATGGTGGTGGCTAAGTCATATTTATAGTGGCCTTGGTCCTTTTCCCAAATGTTGGCGGGAAGGGACCCCACAATGGCCGGATTTGAAAGGGGACAAGTAGTACAGCTTATCCTAACAAAAGTAATCTTTGCCTGCGAAAAGCCTCTGGTAGTGACGCTGCGGTGGGCTCGGCGATGACCTCCGTCCTGCCGTCCTGGCGGTCTTGGTCTTGTTGCACCAGAATGGAAACCTTTGGCTGATTCTTCGGTACTCCGCGCCTGTGGCTTGCCTCCCTTGCACCGAAGAGGAAACCTGAGCTCTGCGCCTGCCTGGCGCCCGCCTGGCCTTGGTCGTCATGACTCATGTCAGCTGAGCCTCGTGAGAGACACCTTGCATAGAACTCTCCGCCCCTGGGAGCCAGCCTGAGGAGGCCGATCACCTCGGGGGTCTTGGCGTCGTCCGCCACACGAGGCTTGGCCCCTCGCGAGGGTCTAGAGTTGTTGATGTCAAAGTTGGGCCGTACCTGGCCGTCGAGGGAGCCACGTGGTGAGCCGCAGGCAGGCAAGTCCGGATACCCCCATATCCTGAACGCCGACACGGACCCCTTCGGAACCTTCTGGTGACTTCCCGATACAATACCAAAAAAGCGGACTTTTTCCGAAACCCCGACAACAACTTTCCATATATAAATATTTACCTTCAGACCATTCTGGAGCTCTCCGTGACGTTCCGAATCCATTCGGGACTCCGAATAACCTTCAGAATTTCCACTATTAATATCTAACTACTACCCTAGCGCTACCGAACATTAAGCGTGCGACCCTACGGGTCCGACAATCATGTAGACATGAGCGAGACCCCTCTCCGGTAAATAACCAATAGGGGACCTGGATGCCCATATTGGTTCCCACATATTCCACAAAGATATTTATCGGTTGAACCACGATGTCAAGGATTCAGTTAATCCCGTATACAATTCCCTTTGTCAGGCGATATGTTACTTGCTCGAGATTTGATCGTCGGTATCTCTATACCTAGTTCAATATCTTTATCGACAAGTCTCTTCACTCGTTCTATAAAAGATCTCATGACTAAACTCATTAGTCACATGCTTGCAAGCTTCTTGTGATGTTGTACTACCGAGAGGGCCCCGTCACACCGAGCGACAAATTTTAGTCTCAATCCGTGTCAACCCATCAAACACCTTCAGAGATACCTGTAGAGCACCTTTATGATCACCCAGTTATGAAGTGACGTTTGGATACACACTAAATATTCCTTCAGTGTCAGGGAGTTGCACGATCTCATGGTTTAAGGGACAGATACTTGACATGATAAAAGTTGTAGCAAATAACTAAATGATCTGATGCTAAGCTTACTGTTGGGTCTGTCCATCACATCATTCTCCTAATAATGTGATCCTGTTATCAAATGACAACTCATGTATATGGTTTGAAAACCTTAATCATCTTTGATCAACGAGCTAGTCTAGTAAAGGCATACTTGGGACACAGTGTAGTTTATCTATACACACATGTATTTAAGTTTTCGGTTAATACAATTCTAGCATGAATAATAAACAACATTTATCATTAACTGGGAAATATGATAATAAAAAAATTATTATTTTCTCTAGGGCATATTTCCAACAGTATGCCGGTGCCTTTTTAGTCACAACAGAATCATGTTGTTGATGTTAATCGTGTTAGGCTCACTAGCACCATGTTAGTCCGCCTGACAGTCTCGTACGCGCTAGACCAATGGTTGTGTCAGCGATATCTAAAACGACATACGAGAAGACGTGTTTGTTTTGTTTTCGATGCCATACAAGGTGTCGTGATAGTTTAAGTAATGTGCCAAACAATAAGTGGTCTTCCTTCGCCATTGACAGAACATTTCTAGTCGTGTTCCTTTAATGCTACCGGCCATCCATTAGCTGTCTCTTGAGCAGTGTGATGACCAACAGAAAGCCATCAAAACAACCTTTTTTTTCTCTCGCGGGACACCGCTCTTGATTGGCCTTTGACCCCCTTGCATTGCATTGAGCCGCTCTTGTGCCGTCATTTATTAGGGTTCAAAACTTGGATTTTTGTTATATTGTTTAGCCTTCGCTATAATTTGCAACTACAAAATGTGTAGGACTACCACCTTGTCAGATCATCGGTTGAACCCCAACTTGTTCATCTATTTCGTGTGTTCGGTTTATTATCAACAATTTCATATTGCAAGTTACTATAGATCGTCCCGATTATTCGCTTGCTTGTAGGAACTCAAACCTCGCTGTTTACATTGATCGTGCCTACCACACACCGCAGATTGGTTTAGCGATTGCGGATGTATGTTGTTGGGTAGGGTATAGTCGGGTCGTCTAAATCAAATTCCACCAAATCGATTGCTATCCCCACTCATTAAAAGATCGGGCTGCCACCACATTAGTGCCACCTTCCTCCCTTTCCACCGCCGAGCTTGTCTTTCCCGACAAGACATGGCCGTGGAGGGAAAGACCATTCATGCTTGACGCGGGCTGCCACCACATTAGTGCCCCTTCCTCCTGACCAGCGGTTCCACCATGGCACTCTGGTCGACCCAAGTAACTTGGCAATGACCACCATCTCAAAGGACCTCTTGGGCACACTGCATCCGGACGCTGTGCGCGGTTGGTGTTGTTCGGGGCCATGGCGACAACGTCCACCCAAGATGACGCAAGAGGTGCAGTGGCACGCAAATACGGCGGTGCCTTCTCTACGACACCGATAACTACTGCGCACAGCGTGGTGCCTTCTCTACACCGTTGACAATGGCCTTCAAGGAGGCGCTGCCTGTGCTCCGGCTCAAAGACGACGACCGACGTTTCATGGATCACGAACGCCGCGGAAGGTCACCGATCCTAACAAAAGGAATATAGCATTGACTGAGACATAATAAAGCAAAACTGTAACAGTAACTTATGTGGCTGCTACTTATCCATCAGTGTATGGTCATTTAGTTGCTGAAATTAAGTCATTAATAGTTAGTAAAGAGTTTATTCTCCAGAAACTTCATAGGTCTCACAATAGAGTTGCAGATTGCGCAAGGTATAATCGCTTTCAACGTGTCACGGATGTGTGGCTCGACAGAGGACCCTGGCAAAAATGCTAGACCTACGAAAGGTCCTACGTAGGCTTACTTAACCTTCATATCATTCTCTCCTCCCCCCTGATTTCAAACGGGGTGGGCCCCAGCTGCTAATCCTGGCCCAATTAACAACACCCACATCATCATTTACGTAAAACCTGAACGTAAGTTTACGTATGTGTAGCATTGCTCATATTGAGGTCTCTTGCCTCTGGAATGTAACCCTCTTATCTTGGAATAAACTACTATTATCTTGAAAAAAAACACAATTTGCAATGACCTGCTTTATTTAGTTTAATACGGCACCTGGAAACAAGCAAGATGCCGAGGCAGTATAACACTAACTTATGTAGCTGCTGCTCCCTCAAAAACAAAAAGGAAAAACTTATGTAGCTGCTGCTTATCCATCAGCAAGCTAGGTGTGGAGATAACTCCACTCCACACCATCTAGTACCTAGTGACTTGTGAGAGCCTTATTTTTGAAGAACCAACCTTCAATATACTATTATGCATGCGATGCATGCATGCTACATGCTGCTTTGACTGGCTTGATCGATCAGCAGCGGTTGTCAACGAACCCGACCTTGCCTCCACGCAGATCGTAGACCACCTCCGTGTACGCCTGCGCCAGCGACCCGACGACGGAGACGCCCGACCCGTACGCCGGCACCGGCGCGAACGCGAGGCACGCCACCGAGAAGATGTTGTGGGGGTCGCTAAAGTACATCATCTGCTCAAACCCGAGCTCCAGGCTCGCGCCGCCCTCGAAGCTGAGCGTGATGGTCGGCACGTCGACGCCGTTCAGGCCGGTGAAGTCGTAGCACGTGTCGAGCTCGCCGGACGAAGGCGCCACCTTGTAACCGCTCATCACGAACCTGAACACCTCGCGCAGGTCCTCGTACACGCGCGGCTGCAGGTAGGTGAAGGTCGTCTGCACCTCGATCAGCGCGTCGCTGGCGAGCGACTCGGTGGGGATCGGGAGCTCCAGCCCGCCGATACTCACGCAGATGAGCCTCAGGAAGTAGAGGTTCCGGCGGGGGGATCTGCTGTGCAGGGTGGCGTAGCTCACGCGGCGGCCGGCGAGCTCCGGCCGGGTGGTGCCGAAGGAGAGGAAGCCCTGGGACTCAGCGCCCCTGGGCAGGCAGTAAGAGAAGGCGACCGTGTCCGGGGACAGACTGACCTGTGAGGCCAGCGAGTAGCGGTTCCTGCTGAGGTCGAGGACTCCCGACGTGCCGTCCGTCGGCACCTCGCTCATCATCTCCATGCAAAGGAACCTGAAGCCGCGCACGTGGACCGACGGCGCCACCGTGAGGGTGTCCTTCTCCATGGTGGCGTTGAACACGAGGGAGCCATTGTGTGTCACGCGGAACGTGCAGCCGGGGGTGGTGCAACGGGTAATGGGGCAGCCTTCCCATGTCCTGCCGCATGGAATGTCGTAAAGGGTTGATGACAGGGAGTGGGACGGGTTGAAGACCTTGTCGCATGGGTCCCCGGCGGCGCATGGCTTGCACTGGAGAAGCGTGGCTCCGATGGTGGCCGTGTCGAATCCCACGGTGATGTTCTGCGCCGGAGTGCCCAAGCCGATGACGACGTGGTATTCCGGTGCGTCCGGAAGATCCACCAGGGGGGTGCCGGTCGAGGGGATCGTCAGACCAGGACTGTCCGCCGACTCGTCGAGGAGCCCGCGTAGGCGGAGGGCGTCGCGGCTGGAGGCGTCGCCGACCGAGGGCATGCTCTGGCTCAGACCGGCGGCAGAAGGTGAGCACGGGCTCAGCCGATGCGTCACCGGCAGTCCATTGCCATCTCCTGCACAAGGTGTAGATAAGTTAGCAACTACCAAATTCATGCTCCAGTGAACCCATTCAAAAGTCCGAACTGATGGAGGGACGAATGTGGGCAATATATTTCAAGAACTTCGCATAAAGAGTAAATTTAGTTGCAAGCACATGATGAAGATACTGTAGAATTTTCACCAGAAGGGTTGGAGGAGCAGGTCGATGGTTTCTTGGACTCATGGGACGAACGGGTGATGACATGCTTCCCACCATTGATGGAGCCTGTGCGGTAGGAGCTGCCGAGATGAGGAGCAAGAACGAGCAAGCACAAGAGCAGACAGGGAACGGCGGAAGCCATTGTAGCTAGTGGAGATCGGAAGCCGGGTGGTGGTTGCATGGAACCTGGCGGAAGCCTGCCTATATATAGCCATGAACGAGCACATGACGTATGTCGAGGACGTCAGCATTGTTCTTGTTTTAGCAGCTGGGTTCTTCTATGACGACTGATTGCGATATCAGATATGTAAGTGGGCATACAAAATGGTTATTCCTAGTCTTGTGCGTGTGGTTTCCCTTGTTTATATGCTCCCACGATCAGCCCAAAGCGTCGCGCACGTATAAGCAGCGTGTGCATACGTATATGGATCGGGATTAACGTCCGTGTGGTTCCAACAGGGATGCCAAAATTACACGGCTAGCCGGCACAATGAGCTTCCAAAGATATCTATCGGTACCTTCATCGCTAACTGCAAAAGTTGGACTTTTCCCCCTCCACATAGTTAAGGTGTTGTTACCTTGCATCCTAATTGGCTTCACCCTTCATCGCCGGTCGCAAAAGTAGTTCTTTTTTACATAGGACGTTGTTACCTTGCATCGGCCAGGTGTCTCGGCACTCCATCACCATTTTGATCGTCAGCGCTCCGATGCATCCTGCTTGTCTCGTTATTACTCCCTCTGTTCCAAAATAGATGATCCAACTTTATACTAAAGTTAATACAAAGTTGAGTCATTTATTTTGAAACGGAGGGAGTACCAGATAAACACTTCAAACATGATGGAATGATAAAAAGATACTACATCCGTTTTTAAATATAAGATGTTTTGTAGTTCAATTGGTGTACCACACAATCGTGCCAGGATGGTAATGTTGTGGAGTCGTTTTCGTTACGTTGTGTTTGAATGTCTGTATTCGAAACCTCCGTGTTGAATTCGGTTCAGTTCCAATTTACCCAAGAAACTGTAATGGACACGAATACGAATTCGCTTGTTTGGGTGTTAATTGACTTGGCTCAAGGAATCTTACTCCCAGGTTTCAATACAGAACCATGTTTGGATGTCGAACTATGGAATTGCATAGCAACACTAGTATATGCATCAAAACAGAAGTTATATAATGTCTGACTATAATTGGATGACTATATAGCAATTTGTTCTCAAATATCCTAGAAATCCAGGACAACATAAACACACACAAAATAGTTTATACACCAACAAAGTACAACACCTATAATTTAAATAGGTGTTCCAAATTCTCAGCGACCACAAAGACATAATTCCAAATTTAACATCACAATTGTTCAAATAAGTTGAAGTTGAACATGACATAGTTCCAAATGTAACAAAACATTTTCTTTTGCAGGGGAGGCTGATTCCAACGAAATCGGAGGGGTATGCCTCTGTATCGTGGGAGGGTTTTACCATGCTAGAGATTCATCGGCTGTATCGGTTAGATTCCAGTCCGTAGTTTTCATTTACACCCCAAACAGCTGAATTTGTATTTTTGAAATACAAAATCTAATACAGGGCCTAATACAGACAACCAAACGGGGTGTTTGTCTGTGATGAATCTAAGGACTATTACAGGATTTCTTCCTAATCAAACGAGGTTTTCAAAAAGCCTCACAAGTTACACGTAGCTTCGCCACTCCTTTGCAGCAACACCAGTTCATCTGCATTATCATCGGCTCCAAGATGTACTGTATTATCAAAAAAAAAACTCCAACATGTAACGTACTAGTCAAGTTTACCAATTCAACCTAATAAGAACATCAGGTTGATTAACAGGAATTTATCTACATCTTGCATGTTGTGCTCACAAATTAGTTCATCCTAGAAATAGACTAGTTCTTGCAAGACATAAACGTACTCAAATTTGAAAATTCTGGTATAGCAGCACTGCTTGTAGGGATGAAAACGGCGCGGAAACGGACGGAACTGGGTGCTACCGGTTTTTTTTTGCAGAAGCGGAAACGAATACAGAAACCTGGAAACGAATATGGAAATAGATACTACCGGAAACAAACACGGAGCGAATACAGAGCGGACACGAAAACAAAACTCTGTGTTGAACGGACTTAAAGCCCCCTTGAATCATGGAGAAATACAGACAAAAACCAAACAAATTGATGGAATTGTTAACATGGCTACAAAATAATATGGTTGTATTGGTAACATAGGGTAGTATTGTAGTAGTACATGACAATTCCGTATATGGTCTAGCTGAGTATGTGTGGTAGTAAAAGTTGGTACTCAAATGATACATTCTGCTCATTCTACTCATTGTGTCCTTATGTGTTGTTTGTGGCCTACAAAGCAGTCATGAGCCTATAGTAGAAACGAAAATTCCATATTAACAGAAACGGAAAGTTCTGTTTCCCGTGTGTTCCACGGGAAAACACCGTTTCGTTTTTGTTTTCGTTTCCGCATAAAAAATTCCATTTCCATTTCCGTTTCACAAATTTCCTTTTTCGCTTTCATATTTCCTCTGTTTTATTTTTTCCTCCGGGAAAGCGGAAACTTTCCACTCCATTTTGATCCCTAACTGTTTGGTGATACTGATATCTCAACAACCGATAATGCATACATGGACGTCTCCACGGTGGTCCTGGATCGGTCGAGGTGCCAGACCTCCGTGAGCGTCGTGTCTGCAAGGACCCACTCCGGCGCAATGTTCGACGTCGCGAACACATACCGATGTTGCACGTTGCGCCACCCCTCCTCCGTCAACGTGCTACGGGGCGACGTGTTGACGCCGTCACGCCCAAGGTAATGCAGGAGGTGCCCGCGCGTGCTGGGATGGCTCCTTCACCATTACCAGCGGTGATAGTGGCGCCCTTTCCTTGCCGTGCCAAAGGAGTCTTGATGATGACCCCGGCCGGTTGGCAAGGTCCACTGTGCTGCGCAGTGATGAGGGCGGCTCCTCCTTGACGTGACGTTCAATTTGGACGCAGCGGTTGCACCGACGGGGGGCTCCTCCTTGACACAGTGGGTGGTGGCTTCCGCGAGAGAGGTGGGGCTATGTTTGTTCCTTTTATCTGGTCTATGAAGGAGAGCACAAACTCCTCCTTGAACATCGCACCGATGGAGGAGGAAGGGCCCAGAGAATGTGGGCGGTGGCGCCATGATCCGTCTAGGGAGCCAGACCCACCCGCCGATGCCGAGAACTATGACTGGGCATGCCCATCTCTACGGAGAGGAGAGGAGCATCGATGGTGGTGAATGAAGAATAGTGAGGCGGAGAGGTGTGGAAAGTAGATGCAGTTGTACAACACAACAATCTCAAAGGGCGGATCCTATATGGCGCATAGGGCGCCCCCTAACACCCTCCTCCCAGACCCCCTGCGCGCCGGCTCATGTCAGGCACGAGGTCCCCTAGCTTTTTATTTTTTTCTTTCATGTTTCTTTTTCGTTTTTCAATTTTTAATTTCTTCTTCATCTCTATTTTTTCTTCTTTCTTTTTCTTTTTCCCTCCTTTTTGTGAATTTTTTTTAAATCTTGAACATTTTTCTGAATTCAAAAAAGATTTATGAAATACAGAATTTGTTCGTCATATTCAAAATTTATTCACCATAATTTAAAAAAAAATCATCCAGCTTTCAAAAAGTTCAACTCATTTAAAAAAAAGGGTTATTGAATTGAGAAATTGCTCATCAAGTTCAAAAAATGAAAAATGTTCATCTAATTCACAAAATGTTCATCGTATTCAAAATTTGTTCACCACAATTTTTTTAAATTTATCATATTAAAAAAATGTTCATCTATTTTCAAAAATTCCATCTGATTTTTTCAAAAAAGTTCTTGAATTGATAATTTGTTCATCAAATTCAAAATTTGTCCATTTTATAAAAAAATGTTCATCAATATCCTAATCCATGATTTTTATTCAAAATCCTGAACATTATTCGAATTTAGGGACATTTTTTGTCTCCACGAAATTTTTTCAAGTTCGCATTATTTTAATTTTGGAAAGTTTTTCAAATCCCAAATTATTTAAAACCAAAAACGAAAAAACCGAAACAAGAAAATAGGGGGCTCCCCGCTGCCGCTTATGGGCCGGCCCAAAATGGGCGCGCAAGGGCAGCGTGAGGTGTGCGGGCGTCCGCTACCTGGCACGTGTTGCGCCATATATGAGCTCCCATCTCAAAGGATACATCTTTGAAGGGCACCAAGTAATCTGAAATTCGCACTATAGTACACTCCAAAGAAATCCCAGCAAGTAAAAAACTGAATAAATAAATAGTACATTCATCAGTAGTACCAAAGAAGCACAAAGATCATCAGGACTTCTCAATAAATAAACAACTCCAGCAGCCAAACTTTGGAATTTCAGATCAAGATATGTCAATAGTCATGCATCAAGTGCTAAAGAGACTGCCGCATATTTTCTTAAGACATTTGAAGATCAGTTCAAAAGTTTGAGCAACATAGCTGAAAAAGTTTTATTCTTATTTCTAGAGGTAATCAATGTTGATGTAATCAGCATGTTTTAGTCCTGCAACGCCCTCTTTACCTCCACGCCATCTTTACCTTGTGATCAGCCCATTTCAGAAATTAATGTAGCCTTAGCTAATGCTTGGCAATGATACTCTGTAAGTTAGTTTTAGTATGCTGAGCCAAATGCAACAGAATTATAGTATGATGTAGCCAATTTTGCCTTGTTTATAACAGGTGTTGTATCCCAAGCTTGACAAATGTTGCTATCACATACTGACAACTGCATGAGCCGGTGGCCTCATCTGAATCAATAGCCTGCCGCTTCTGTTGGTAAGCATTAGGGTGGCTGTTTGAGTTTATCCGGGACATCTGCAAAATAAACTTATTATAGGTAACTCTATTTGTGCAAAAGAGGGGAAAGTGGAAATTATAGCGGCAGGTTGTACCAGTCACTGTCGTTTCTGTTGGGAAATAATATTTGTACTGGGGCAGCCGCAACACAACCTTATGGTTAGTCTTATTACACAAGAAAGGACAAAATGGAAATAGTATCAACAGGACAAAAGTGGGACAACATATACCTGA
Organism: Triticum aestivum; assembly: GCF_018294505.1. NCBI lineage: Eukaryota > Viridiplantae > Streptophyta > Magnoliopsida > Poales > Poaceae > Triticum > Triticum aestivum. The sequence continues at coordinate 156,725,853 of NC_057813.1, forward strand.
AGTGAAATTTATCCACCAAAGCGAGCATTTTGCAAACCAATAGATTCATGATGAGCAACTGAACACTAATCTATATAGAAAAAATGGTGCCATAACCAAGTATGAACCACAGCTCAGTGCCAAATTAGTAGATAGATGATGACAGATTGATCATAGGGCATGCTTGGTTTGCAGCCGAAAACTGGCCTGCCAAGCCTGCATTTGGCAATGTCAACTTCCCTGAACTCGGCAACTTTCACAGATATTGTCAAAACAAGGTAGGCAACCGATTGATAGCCAATACATTGGCTTTGCCCACATATTGGCAAATCAAAATTTGGCATCAATCCAAGCATGTTCATACTGATTTAAATAAGATATCCTTATATACCATCACATCATAAGCAAATTTAAGAATGTCAACACAAAGAAAGTCTATCATGATTTAAGCCTTATTAAGTATTAATGTCAGGAGATACGGCCCCCAAGTGAAGGAAAACTCTAATGCGTACAGATTACCATTGCATCCAGTGATCTAACATGGGCTACACGAAATGAGAACCATACATGCTGAAATAAAATGGGCCCAAACCACATATGTTGACACAGAAATAGTCCTAAAAAGGACAGAAGACAAGCGTCAAATCATATAGATAAATAAGAAGAATCATCATAGTTACATGATTCATTATGCAGATACTCCCTCCGTCCAGAATTAGTTGACGCTCAAACGGATGTATCTAGATGTATTCAACGCTAGATACATCCGTTTGAGCATCAACTAATTTCGGACGAAGGAAGTACTTGTTAAGCGCACAAGGAATGTAGGAGGGATTAGAATCTGCTGATCTCTTTGCACTAAATGGCACTGGCTCTCCCACTATCTTGCTCCTCATGTCAAGAGTGAGAATCCATGCATCATGGTCCCCATGATTTTTTCTTAGACATGATACAAACCATGCCATCACCACACACGGTTGGACAAGGCACTTTCAGGGTTTTCAATGGAAATTTTGCAGCAGCATTGCATCCAGAATCTGGATGAGGCAAGGAGACACTACTTCCAAGTTCATCTACATGAACCACACTGTCCTTGCACCAATAGTCCCAAAAGATCTCCCTAGACCATGTAATGAGCCTCCAACCAACAAACTCTTCTACTTGCTCCACCTCAGTTGGATCAACCACTTCACAATCAAATAATAGATCCTTGGTTGAGGAATCAGGAATGATGGTTCTGATAGCACATAGATATTCCAACTCAACACACCTGATTTTCAAACCATCGGGGCAGGTGACATCACGAAAGTGCCGCGCCGCCACTTTGTCGCAGTGTCGTCAGTTATCAGGGAGAGGCTTGGGCAGTGGAACAAACCACGCTGTCACAGGCTCCCTGAGCACATCGCAGAACAAAATGCCCTTATAGAGATTGACATAGCCCAACACTCCACCTCGTAAAGCAATCACCTTGTTGGCAGAAATTCTACTCCCTTTCTTAGTCAGCCAAGAAGAAAGATCTGGGACCAACAGCAGCTCTGTAGTCTAGGCACGCCACTTTGATCTGAAGATGTCAAGTTTGTAGTGCATTTAATCCTTTCTAAAAGCGGCCAAGTCAAAAGTTGTGTTGCCGCCGCCATCAGGCAAGATGCTGATGATGTATGGTTTGAACTCGACGCCAGGCCAGGCACGCCTTGGGCCCAGGGGCTACTATCGGTGTTCTCGGAACGGGGGGGGGGGGGGGGGGGGGGAGTACCCAGACTTGCCGGCCTGCGGCCCAACGCGCGGCCCCTTCGATGACCCGGTATGGCCCAGCTTGAAGACCTCACGGGCAAGACCATCGTGAGGCGCCTCGGCCTCGCGAGGGGAGCAACGCCAAGACCTCGCGCGGAGTGTTGTGTCAAAACCAGCAGATCTCGGGTAGGGGGCCCAAGTTGTGCGTCTAAGGATCGATGGTAACAGGGGACCAGGGGACTCAATGTTTACCCAGGTGCGGGCCCTCTTAAAGGGGCCCTCTTAAAGGAGGTAAAACCCTACTCCTGCTTGATTATATTCGAAGAGTATAGAGATTACAAGAATTGATCTACCTCGAGATCGTAATCGCTAAACCCTAGATGTCTAGCCTATGAATATTCCGATGATGGTAATGAGGATATCCTCTACGGACTAACCCCTCCAGTTTATATACACACACCGGAGGGGCCTAGGGTTTGTACAAGGTCGGTTCATCAGGGAAGGAAACGATACACCCGGACTCTAATCTTGTTGTTTACGTATGGAGAAGTCCCACCCGGACACGGAGGATAGTCTTCAGCTTGATCTTGTATGGCCCATCCAACCCGGCCCATACTCCTGGGCCGGACCGCTGAGGACCCCGAATCCAGGACTCCCTCAGTAGCCCCCGAACTTGCTTTCAATGACGATGTAGCATGCGGATATAAGTCTTCGACTTCGCAAGGCGGGTTCTCCATCATACTCCGGATTGACGATAGTCTGGCATCGGCTTCTGTGTCTAGTCATTACGATTCCTTCCTGCCCGTTGCATCGATGTCCACGCGTCTGAGCGAATGCGAATGGTACGTTACCTTTATATTTTAACCCTTTTAATAGGTACGGGCGGCGCTTATATGATGAGGTTAGATCCCCAAACGCCAACCCACATCGCCCCAAGAGCAACAGAGCAAACCATGAAAAAAGCTCAAACCATGGCTAGTGTCCCTGGCTCCTCCTCGCGTCCTCATGGCCCTCAAGAGGGGGATTGGTAAAGTTGTTCTGTATCCCATCTTCAGCTCAATCGTCTCCAGATGCAAGGATATCTTCCCCCACGGATCTATTCTCCGTATGGGCAGGATTAACTTCTATGGGCGATGGTGCATTGACAGAGAATTTTCCCAACCCCAGCCAAGGGGAGAGGGTATGCTATATCTTGTTCCCTCTGAGGGGCGTAGGATTCCCGATCCATCCCTTCCTTAAGGGTCTACTGGAATATTACGGGATCCAGCTGCACAACCTCACACCAGGTTCCATTCTGCATATTTCTGGTTTTGTCGCCCTTTGCGAATTATTTTTAGGCTGCGAGACTCATTTCAAACTATGGAAAAAGTTCTTTTGCCTTGTCCCCGGCCACCAGGGCGGAGGGTCTATATTTGAAGTGGGCGGCACCGAAGTATGGCGCATAGCCGGATCCGGTTACCCAGTCGGGACTCTGAAGGGGTGGTCCAAAGAATGGTCTTCGGAATGGTTTTACATTGAGGATGTTCCTCTTCCGGACCTTGTTCAGCGCGGACTTCCTGAATTCCCCAGTGCTCCCTTGAAGGAGCTATTCAGCTGGCGCCCCAAGTTCCCCGGACAACAGGATAGTGCGGAAGTGATGAGACTTGCAAGCACGGTCAGATTGTTGACCCATTCCGGACTCTCCATCATTGAAGTCATGGCCATTGCGATAAAGCGATGTACCCAGCCTCTTCAATCCAGAGTGGCTCCTTGATGAAACTACAATGGGGAGGACGACGCATCTCGCTATATGTGAAAGGGTTCGGATAACCAAGCCGCATTGGCTGCCATGCTGGTGGACCTTTATAAGGGAGAGGAAGAAGACTTCGCCCGTTTAAATTGCCCCATTGACTGGGTAAGTTTAGTCATTCAGCACCTTTTTTTATTATTAGGATGCATTAACTGAATACTCTGGTTGCTTCAAAACAGTCATGGAGGAAGGTAGTCGAGAATGTCTATTGCCCCCTCCTTAACCAGAGGATCATGCTCGCCATGAATATCCGGGATTTCATGAGGATCCGAATATATTTGTAGAATTTGAAGACGGAGTTTATTACCAGGCGAGCCTTGATGGCTCGGAGATAGCCGTTATGGCCGATTACCCCGATTTCTATCCCTTCGTAAAGGTAAGTGTTTAGAAATCATTTAAAAGGGAAACACTTCCGCTCATAACTTACCCTCCGCACTGGACCGTATTGCACAGGATCGGCGCTCAGTGAGCCGTACCCAAGATCGAGCAGTTAAAAGGAAAATGGCTCCTTCACGGGGTGAGTGCGCAAAACGAAAGGGGATCGAGAGCGCCGATGAGCCTGCTCCATCATCAAAGAGGTATATTCGTTACTTCATGTCTAAGCATAAAGCCGAATCGTCATTTTCTTCCTCCTTCTATCATCTAATGAGAGTTATACGACGAACCGTACCAAAGATCCCATCAAGCCGAGCCGCGGCCAATGCGGTGCCGAACTCGTCAACTAGGATGAGGGTGCATACAGGGGTGGCGCTGACTCATCCACCTCAAGAAGATCTGGATGATGTGTGTGTCACTAACTTCGAGGTGGAGAGCACTATGAATCACTGTCGCTTAAAAGAGACCATGCATGCCCCGGCCGTTTCGGAGCAAGAATTTACCGCTCTCAGCATTATGGACGCGTATATCCGAGCTGCCCGGGACGGACTTACTGGAGTTACTCGGCTGTTCTCAAAGGATATATAGGTGAAAATTTATGCAATTTTAATATATAGATACCAGTAGCCCCCGAGACTTAAAGCGGTAAGAACTAACCGATTTGAGGATCGTTTATGACCGCATGTCCTCAAGGAGAAAAACATCACATTGTCCCAGGAGCTCGAAACAAGACAGATACAATTAAATGCTGTTGTCATAGAGCTTGAAGAAATGAAGAGTGTCCTAATGACTGGGGGAAAAGATAAAAAACTAGAAGAGGAAGTGAAGAAGGAGGACAAAGAGATAAAGAGCTTAAAGGCTCAACTCTTGGATGCGCAACAGGAGAAGCAAAAGCTGAAGGGCGACATATTTGGTATGACTTCTGAACCATCCGGAGTATTGATATAATCATATAATACGGAATGTTATAATTCGGTTCATACAGGTCTGTTTACCGGCCGCCAAGAGGAGGAAGTGTCCGGGCTTCAAAGCGACATTCTAAAAGAACTGGCAAAGCTGCATGAGCGTGCCCGGAAAGCCATGACGAATATGGCCAAGGCTTTATGGCCATCCGATGCCCCTCCCGAAAGTATGGAGGGGTTGGCAGACCTATTCAAGGGTGCTCGGCATCGCTTCGAGCTATGGAAGATGCCCGCATGCCGTGAAGGTGTGCGAGAGGCATGGGCCATGGTAAAGATATGCTACACCGGACTCGGTCCGAACCATATGGCCCGAGTTGGACGTCAGGGACCGGATGGGAAGGAAATGCTTGTAATCTTGGTATATGACCAAGTAATGATAGCCGCAAAATATTTGCAAGAAGATTGTAAGCTAGATAGCCTTATAGATGGTGTAGAGAAAGAGTAGGCGTTCAATTATATGTATAAATATACTTTATGACCGAATTGATCTCCTGCCGAACTTGTAGAAAATTTATCATCGCAGACCTTCGGCTTCCACCTCCGAATCAAAAATTTGGAGTGTTTCCGTATACTATGTTTAACTAAGAAACCTTTAGTATCTTCGGAAACCAGACAATCCGGTCATATTGCTCGAACAGACAAAATATGTTCGGGGAGTTATGTTATATTACTATTTAACGTAAGAAACATCTTCCAAGGAAAATAGTTCCGTTAGGGGTTCCTTTCCTTGGGTTGACATGCTAAATGATGCATGCCTAGGCTCGTATTCAAATTACAGACATCCGATTCCGTAGTTGTTCCAAAAACAGTCCGTCATTTACTTGCCGACCAATTATTCCCTTAAGAATGCTAGCTTTCGGCTTCATCCATCTGAGGTACAGATCCGGATAACCCGGTTGTAACAATCACAGAGGTACTCCCTTTACACCCTAGCCGAACAATCGGGAACATAGGGTATAAACATAGGAGCAAGGCAACCTAGCTTGGAAAAAAATTAAGTCATAGAGGTGCATAAAATGGTAAAAGTAACAACCGTCATGGACAAAGGAAGCTTATAAGCTTTTAATTATATGCTTCATTAAATAAGACCCCCATCTATGGTGGGGTGTATACATTTAGAGATGTGTCCCCATAATAATGCGGTTGATCTGAACATACATTGAGAAGGAAAAGGAAAAAATCAAAAAAAGGAGAGAGAAAAAAAGGAAAAAACCTAATCAAAGTGAAACCTGAGGAGAACAAACTACGCATAGAATCTTCGGAGCTGGGCAGCGTACCATGGGTTTGGCTCAAGGCGATTATCCGCTGCATTGCGAAGGCGATAGGCTCCTCCAGTAAGCACTGCATCTATGATGAAGGGCCCCTCCCATTTAGGTGTGAGCTTGTCCTTTTCCTTTTCCGGGAGGCGTAAAACAAGTTCTCCGACATTGTACGGCTTAGCCCGCGCTTCTCTGCGTTGGTAATGCCTGGCCTGTTGTTGATAAAATGCGGAACGAGCCTTAGCAACATCGCGCTCTTCTTCGAGTCCGTCTAGGTCATCCTGCCGATCTAATTCGGCTTCTCTCTCTTCGTACATGCGCACTCTAGGTGAGTCATACGTCCATTTTGCATCATGTTTTCCTACTATTATATATGATGTTTTATTGTATAATAATGCTTTTTGGAGTAACTGTAATGCCTTTTCTCTCATAATATGCAAGGTATACAAAAAGGGGGAGAATTCTGGAAGCTGGAAATCTTGACCTAAAAAAGCTACGTCAAGCTACCTATTCTGCACAACTCCAAATGAGCTTAAACTCCACGCGGATTGTTTATGGAATATTTAAGTATTATTGGATCAAATAAGTACTAGAGGGGGGTCACCAGGTGGGCACAACCCACCTGGGCGCGCCAGGAGCCCCAGGCGCGCCCTGGTGGGTGCTGCCCTCCTCGGCCCACCTCCGGTGCCCATCTTCTGGTATATAAGTCATTTTGACCTAAAATAATTTAGAGGAGGACTTTCGGGATGAAGTGCCACCGCCTCGAGGCGAAACTTGGGCAGGAGCACTTTTGCCCTCTGGCGGAGCGATTCCGCCAGGGGAACTTCCCTCCCGGAGGGGGAATCATCATCATCATCATCACCAACAACTCTCCCATCTTGGGGATGGCTATCTTCAACAACACCAACTCCTCTCAAACCCTAGTTCATCTCTTGTGTTCAATCTTTGTACTGAAACTATAGATTGGTGCTTGTGGGTGACTAGTAGTGTTGATTACATCTTGTAGTTGATTACTATATGGTTTATTTGGTGGAAGATTATATGTTCAGATCCATTATGCTATTTAATACCCCTCTGATCTTGAGCATAATTATCATTTGTGAGTAGTTACTTCCGTTCTTGAGGTCACGGGAGAAATCATGTTGCAAGTAATCATGTGAACTTGATATGTGTCCGATATTTTGATGATATGTATGTTGTGATTCTCTTAGTGGTGTCATGTGAACGTCGACTACATGACACTTAACCATATTTGGGCCTAAGGGAATGCATTGTGGAGTAGTTATTAGATGATGGGTTGCGAGAGTGACAAAAGCTTAAACCCCAGTTTATGCGCTATTCCGTAAGGGACTGACTGGATCCAAAAGTTTAGTGCTATGGTTAGAATTTATTCTTAATACTTTTCTTGTAGTTGCGGATGCTTGCGAGAGGGTTAATCATAAGTAGGAGGTTTGTTCAAGTAAGAACAACACTTAAGCACCAGTCCACCCACATACTAAATTATCAAAGTAGCGAACAAGAATTAAGCCAACATGATGAAAGTGACTAGATGACATTCCCGTGTACCCTCAAGAACACTTTACTTATCATAAGAGACCGTTTTGGCCTGTCCTTTGCCTCCAAAGGATTGGGCTACCTAGCTGCACTTTTGTTACTACTATCGTTACTTGCTCGTTATAAATTATCTTGCTATCAAACTACTCCGCTACTTACAATTTTAGCACTTGCAGATATTACCTTGCTGAGAACTACTTGTCATTTCCTTCTGCTCCTTGTTGGGTTCGACACTCTTGCTTATCGAAAAGGCTAAAATTGACCCCATATACTTGTGGGTCATCAAGGCTATTTTCTGGCGCCGTTGTTGGGGAGTGAAGCGCTCTTGGTAAGTGGAAATTGGTAAGGAAACATTATTACGGTGTGCTGAAATGTATTGTCACTTGCTACTATGGAAAACAATCCTTTGAGGGGTTTGTTCATGGTATCTTCACCTCCACCGGAACCACAATTAGTTTCCCCTCAACCTACCGCACATACTGAAAATGTTGAATATGAAATTCCTTCTGGTATGTTAGAACAACTTCTAGCTAATCCTTATACCGGAGATGGAACCGAACATGATATGCACTTGATATATGTGGATGAAATTTGTGGATTGTTTAAGCTTGCAGGTTTGCCCGGAGAAGAAGCTAAGAAGAAGGTTTTCCCTTTATCATTGAAGGGAAAAGCATTGACATGGTATAGGCTATGCGATGATATTGGATCTTGGAACTGGAATCGGTTGGAATTGGAATTTCATCAAAAAAATTATCCTATGCATTTAATTCATCGTGATCGGAACTATATATATAACTTTTGCCTCGTGAAGCAGAAAGTATCGCTCTAGCTTGGGGGAGGCTTAAGTCAATGTTATATTCATGCCCCAATCATGAGCTCTCAAGAGAAATTATTATTTAGAATTTTTATGCTCGGCTTTCTCGTAATGAATAATCCATGCTCGATACTTCTTATACTAGTTCTTTTATGAATAAGACTATTGAATTCTGGTGGGATCTTTTAGAAAGAATTAAACGCAACTCTAAAGATTGGGAACTCGACAAAGGTAAAGAGTCATGTATTGAACCTAAGTTTGATGGTGTTAAATCTTTTATGAATACCGATGCTTTTTAAAAGTTTAGCACTAAATATGGACTTGACTCTGAGATAGTAGCTTCCTTTTGTGAATCTTTTGCTACTCATGTTGATCTCCCTAAGGAGAAGTGGTTTAAATATCACCGTTCTACTAAAGAAGAAGTTAAAGAACCAGTAAAAGCTAAAGAAGAAACTATCATTTACAATGTTGATCGAGTTGTTCCCACTGCTTATATTAAAAAGCCACCTTTCCCTGTTAGGATGAAGAAACATGCTAAAGCTTCAACTGTGGTTAACAAAAGTTATGTTAGAACATCCAAACCATCTAAACAAATTAGAGTTGAATCTAGTGTTGCTATGATTAAAGATCTCTTGGTCGATAATATTGATGGGCATGTTATTTACTTCTGTGATGAAGCTTCTAGAATTGCCAAACCTGATAAAAAGGATAAACATAGACCAGTTGTTGGCATACCTGTTGTCTCAGTTAAGATAGGAGATCACTAGTATCATGGGTTATGTGACCTAGGTGATAGTGTGAGTGCTCTTCCTTTTTCCTTATATAAAGATATTAAGAATGAAATAGCACCTACTGAAATAGAAGGTATAGATGTCACTATTAAACTTGCCAATAGAGATACTATATCACCAATTGGGATTCTTAGAGATGTTGAAGTCTTGTGTGGGAAAATAAAATACCCTACTGATTTTCTTGTTCTTAGCTCCCCAGAAGATGACTTTTGTCCCATTATCTTTGGTAGACCTTTCTTGAACACCGTGAATGCCAGAATAGATTGTAAGAAACAAACTGTCGGTGTTAGCTTTGGTGATGAATCTCATGAATTTAATTTTTCCAACTTTAGTAGACAACCTCATAAGAAAGATTTTCCTAGTAAGGATGAAATTATTGGTCTTATATTGCTGTAAGAAACAAACTGTTGGTGTTAGCTTCTATTGTTGTACCTCCTACCGTTCCTTGGGAACAATATTTGCTAGACCATGAAAATGATTTTCATATGCGTGAAAGAAATGAAATAGATAGAAAACAACAACCTCTGCTTAAACAAAATTTCCCTATTGAAACTCTAGGAGGTCCTCCTCCACCTAAAGGTGATCATGTGTTCGAATTAAAACAATTGCCAGACAATTTGAAATATGCTTACCTTGATGAGAAAAATATATATCATGTTATTATTAGTGCTAACCTTTCAGAACATGAAGAAGAAAGATTATTGAAAGTTATCAGGAAGCATAGAGCTACTATCGGATATACTCTTGATGATCTTAAGTACTTTAGTTTTACTCTGTGTCAGCACAAGATTAATATGGAACCGATGCTACCCGTTGTTGATCACCAATGTCAGTTAAACCCGAAGATGAAAGAAGTGGGAAGAACGAAAATATTGAAACTTCTCGAAGCAGGTATAATCTATCCTATAGCTGAAGTAGATGGGCAAGTCTGGTTCATTGTGTCCCCAAGAAGGGAGGTATTACTATTGTTCCTCATGATAAGAATGAACTTATTCCACAAAGAGTGGTCACAGGCTATAGGACGGTTATTGATTATAGAAAATTAAAGAAAGCAACTAGAAAAGATCATTACCCTCAGCCTTTTATCGATCAAATGTTAGAAAGATTATCTAAGCACACACATTTTTTGCTTCCTTGATGGATATTCTGGTTTTTCACAAATACATGTTTCACAACCTGATCAAGAAAAGACCACTTTTACTTGTCCTTTTAGAACGTTTGCTTATAGACGTATGCCTTTTGGTTTATGTAATGCACCTGCTACCTTTCAAATATGTATGACTGCTATATTCTCTGATTTTTGTGAAAATATTGTTGAGGTTTTCATGGATGACTTTTCCGTTTATGGGAAGTCTTTTGATGATTGTTTAAGCAATCTTGATCGAGTTTTGCAGAGATGTGAACAAACAAATCTTGTCTTGAATTATGAGAAGTGCCACTTTATGGTTAACGAAGGTATTGTTTTGGGCCATAAAATTTCTGAAAGAGGCATTGAAGTGGACAAAGCCAAGGTTGATGCAATTGAGAAAATGCCATGTCCTAAAGATATCAAGGGTATTCATAGTTTCCTTGGTCATGATGGTTTCTATAGGAGGTTTATCAAAGACTTTTCTAAAATTTGTAGGCCTCTTACGAATCTTTTGCAAAAGGATATTCCCTTTGTGTTTTATGATGATTGTTTGGAAGCCTTTGAAACACTAAAGAAAGCCTTAATTACTGCACCCGTTATTCAACCACCTGATTGGAACTTGCCTTTTGAGATTATGTGTGATGCAATTTATTATGTTGTTGGTGATGTTTTAGGACAAAGAGTTGATAAGAAACTGAATGCTATTCATTATGCTAGTAAAACTCTAGGGAGTGCTCAACGAAACTATGCTACTACCGAAAAAGAATTCTTAGCAGTGGTGTTTGCTTGTGATAAATTTAGATCTTACATTGTTGATTCTAAAGTGATTGTTCACACTGATCATGCTGCTATAAAATATATTATGGAAAAGAAAGGTGCTAAACCTAGACTCATAAGATGGGTTCTTTTTCTACAAGAATTTGATTTGCATATTACTGATAGGAAAGGGGCAGAGAACCTCGTAGCTGGTAACTTGTCTAGGCTTGAAAATATTCTTGATGACCCACAACCCATTAATGATAGCTTTCCTGATGAAAAATTAGCTGCAATAAATGTTTCTAATAGTACACCTTGGTATGCTGACTATGCTAATTATATTGTTGCTAAATACATACCACCTAGCTTCACGTACCAACAAAAGAAAAAATTTGTCTATGATTTAAGACATTACTTTTGGGATGACCCACATCTTTATAAAGAAGGAGTAGATGGTATTATTAGACATCGTGTACCTGGGCATGAAAAGGAATAAATCCTACCGAAATGTCACTCTGAAGCTTATGGAGGAAATCACGCGGGAGACAGAACCGCTCATAAGGTATTGCAATCTGGTTTTTATTGGCCTACTCTCTTCACGGATGCCCGTAAGTTTGTCTCGTCTTGTGTTGAATGCCAAAGAATAGGTAATATCGGTAAGCGTCAAGAAATGCCTATGAATTATTCACTTGCTGTTGAACAATTTGATGTTTGGGGATTTGATTTCATGGGACCTTTTCCTTCCTCTAATGGGTATAAGCATATTTTGGTTGCTGTTGATTATGTTACTAAGTGGGTAGAAGCTATTCCAACCAGTAGTGTTGATCACAACACCTCTATTAAAATGCTTAAGGAAGTTATTTTCCCAAGGTTTGGAGTCCCTAGATATTTAATGACTGATGGTGGTTCACACTTTATTCATGGGGCTTTCTGTAAAATGCTTGCTAAGTATGATGTTAACCATAGAATTGCATCACCTTATCATCCTCAGTCTAGTGGTCAAGTTGAACTTAGCAATAAAAATTTAAACTAATCTTACAAAAGACTGTCAATAGGTCCCGGAAGAATTGGTCTAAGAAATTAGATGATGCGCTTTGGGCTTATAGAACAACTTAAAAAATCCTATGGGTATGTCTCCATATAAAATGTTTTATGGAGAAGCTTGTCATTTGCCTCTTGAGTTAGAACATAAAGCATATTGTGCAATTAAAGAACTCAATTATGATTTCAAACTTGCTAGTGAAAAGAGGTTATTTGATATTAGCTCATTAAATGAATGGAGAATCCAGGCTTATGAAAATGCAAAGTTATTTAAAGAAAAAGTTAAAAGATGGCATGACAAAAGAATCCAAAAGCGTGAGTTCAAAGTTGGAGAATATGTTCTTTTGTACAACTCTCGTTTCAGATTCTTTGCAGGAAAGCTCCTCTCAAAATGGGAAGGACCCTATGTCATCGAGGAGGTCTATCGATCCGGAGCTATCAAAATAAATAATGCCAAAGGTACTAACCCGAAGGTTGTCAATGGGCAACGAATAAAACACTATATCTCAGGTACACCCATTAATGTTGAAAGCAATATCATCCAAACTTTGACAACGGAATAACACATAAAGGAAACCTTTCGGAACACTCCAGAATCATGAAAAAAGGGAGGTATGTGATACGGTAAGTAAACGGACTCCAAAAAATCCGCAAAAATATTTTTTTCCAGTTTTAGAATATTTAAAGAAATTAGGAAAATAAGAAACTTCCAGGAAAGTGACCCTGATGGGCACGATACACCAAGGCGCTCCTGGCATGCCAAGTGCGCCCAGGTGGGTTGTGCCCACCCCGGGTACTTTCCGGACTCCATTTTTCTTCCGTTCTGCTTGCTCCCCAATATAAAAAATCTTTATATACCTCCCAAACCTGTTGACCTCCGTATCGTGGAGAAATCTCTTGTTTTATTTTCTTGCTGCTTTCTGACATATCTGAAAATATGTCGTCTCAAGATTCCGAGAAGGAGAGCCCAATTTCTTATCAACCTTTAGATAAAAATATATTCAAGGACACATATCCCTACATATGGTTTTCTGATGAGGAAGATGAAGATGAACCAGTCCCTGCTCGCTTCCTGAATGAAAGCAAGGAAGCATTATGCTAGAGGATACTAAAGCTCGAGGAGGAGAACAATGAGTTGATGATAGATAATTTCTACCTCCAAAACAAGCTAGAGAAAAAGGATAAGATAGCCAGTACTTCCTCACCACCACCTCCTCCTTCACCACCAAAAGAAAATTGAGTATCGGGTATGGGCACTCCCCTTGGCTTTCATCAAGCTTGGGGGAGGTGCCTCGATATCGTATCATCTCCACTATCTTTTGCCTTTACTTTCTTAGTTCGATCCATGGTTATGTTTTGCTTTTAGATGAATAAATGTTTAGTTCGATCCTTTCTTTTTGAGTGTTTGCTTAGTGATCAATCTTTGTAATCGTGTGCAAGATATATAATAAAGTTTAGTTCGAGTTTTGCCTTCTTTACTTTCTTGTTTCAATGAAAAGAAAGGAAATAAATGAAAAAGATCATATGCTAACCTTATGGTAAGTGATGAGATTACACAAGGAAAAGTATAAGTAGAAAATTTTATTGTAGATTGACAAACATAGCATTAGTCAATGATGCAAATCATGAAAGACTTAATAAGGGAAGAGAAGATTCACATATAAATATACTATCCTGGAAATCTTTTGTGATTGCGAGCACCCATCAAAATATTATATGCCAAAATTGTTGACGTTGGACAAGGAAGACAACTTAATGATTTATGTTTGTTGATATTCACATAGAAGTTATATTGTCATAGATCCTTCAACATGTGTGCTTGCCCCTGCCTTTGCTAGCCAAAAACTCCACACTAAGTAGAGATACTACTTGTGCATCCAAAACCATTAAACCCAAATCTTGTTTGACAGTCCACTATACCTACATATGGATTGAGTAAGATCCTTCAAGTAAGTTGTCATCGGTGCAAAAAGGGTAATAAAAATTGCTTCTACAAGTGTGAGATCATTTAGTGTAAGGGAAAATTGAGCGTTGTATGAACTTGTGATGGTGAAGAATAAAAGCGTCAGACTGCATAATAAAGGTTGCCATCACAAGGGGCAATATAACGTGACGTTCTCTTGCAGTAAGGGGTTGAGCATACAAACAAAAAGCGCATGGCAACCTCTTCTTCCCTCTGCGAAGGGTCTATCTTTTACTTTCATGTACTTACTTTCATGCAAGAGTCAAAGTTTTTATCTCTATTCCTTTTATTTTTCTCCTTTGCTAAGCATCATGTGGTGAGGAAAGATCTAGGAAAATATATCCAGTTGAATATGGCTAGCATGACTTATTATTGTTGACATCACCCTTGAGGTGAATGCGTTGAGAGGCGAAACTATAAGCCCCTATCTTTCTACGTGTCCGGTTGAAATGTTTTGCTCATGTGTACGCGGTGGGTGTTAGCAATCATAGAAGAATAAATGATGGTTGAGTATGTGAACTTGCCTAAAGGCTCCGATACGTCACCCTTCCTAAAAAGAGGATGAATTGTAGTTGCAAAGTTGACTGAGACATAGTTTGTTTGTTTCCAATAGAGTTTACGCTTTATACTTCGATGTTGTGATGAATTGTCACTTGTTCATGAGAAGTCTATGATAAAAGTTCTATGATAAAAGTTTTATGTTTAAATTTTTTGTTGTTATAATAAGTCACATGATGCTGCTATGTCCGTATTTTTGTTTTTATCGACACCTCTCCCTCTAAGCATGTGGACATGATTTTTGATTTCGGTTTTCGCTTGAAGTCAAGCGAGGTCTCAGCTTGGGGGAGTTGATACGTCCACTTGCATCATGTTTTCCTACTATTATTTATGATGTTTTATTGTATAATAATGCTTTTTGGATTAATTCTAATGCCATTTCTCTCATAATATGCAAGGTATACACAAAGGGGGAGAATTCTGGCAGCTGGAAATCTGGACCTGAAAAAGCTAAGTCAAGCTACCTATTTTGCACAACTCCAAATGAGCTGAAACTCCACGAGGATTTTTTATGGAATATTTAAGAAATTTTGGAGCAAATAAGTGTCAAAGGGGCCACCAGGTGGGCACAACCCACCTGGGCGCGCTAGGAGGCCCAGGCGCGCACTGGTGGGTGCTGCCCTCCTCGGCCCACCTCCGGTGCCCATCTTCTTGTATATAAGTCATTTTGACCTAAAATAATTTAGACGAGGACTTTCGGGATGAAGCGCCGCCGCCTCGAGGCGGAACTTGGGCAGGAGCACTTTTGCCCTCCGACGGAGTGATTCCGCCTGGGGAACTTCCCTCCTGGAGGGGGAAATCATCGTCATCATCATCACCAAGAACTCTCCCATCTTGGAGAGGGCTATCTTCATCAACATCTTCCATAGCACCAACTCCTCTCAAACCCTAGTTCATCTCTTGTGATCAATCTTTGTACCGAAACTGTAGATTGGTGCTTGTGGGTGACTAGTAGTGTTGATTACATCTTGAAGTTGATTACTATATGGTTTATTTGGTGGAAGATTATATGTTCAGATCCATTATGCTATTTAATACCCCTCTGATATTGAGCATGATTATAATTTGTGAGTAGTTACTCTCGTTCTTAAGGTCACGGGAGAAATCATGTTGCAAGTAATCATGTGAACTTGATATGTGTTCGATATTTTGATGATATGTATGTTGTCATTCTCTTAGCGGTGTCATGTGAACGTCGACTACATGACACTTCACCATATTTGGGCCTAAGGGAATGCATTGTGGAGTAGTTATTAGATGATGGGTTGCGAGAGTGACAGAAGCTTAAACTGCAATTTACGCGCCATTTTCGTAAGGGACCAATTGGATCAAAATTTTTAATGCTATGTGCTATGTCTTGAGCTTGCGTTGGCTTTCTTTGAAGCGGAAAGGGTGATGCAGCAATAGTAGCATAAGTATTTCCCTCAGTTTTTGAGAACCAATGTATCAATCCAGTAGGAGGCTCCTCAAAAGTCACACACACTTACACAAACAAACAAAGAACTCGCAACCAACGCAATAAAGGGGTTGTCAATCCCTTCAGGCCACTTGCGAAAGTGAGATCTGATAGAGATATTATGATAAGATAAATATATTTTTGGTATTTTATGATATAGATTGGAAAAGTAAAGATGCAAATAAAAGTAGATTGAAAGCTTATATGATAAAAGATAGACCCGGGGGCCATAGGTTTCACTAGTGGCTTCTCTCAAGATAGCATAAGTATTACGGTGGGTGAACAAATTACCGTCGAGCAATTGATAGAAAAGCGAATAATTATGAGATTATCTAGGCATGATCAGGTATATAGGCATCACGTCCGTGACAAGTAGACCGACTCCTGCCTACATCTACTACTATTACTCCACACATCGACCGCTATCCAGCATGCATCTAGAGTATTAAGTTCATAAGAACATAGTAAAGCATTAAGAATGATGACATGATGTAGAGGGATAAACTCATGCAGTATGATATAAACCCCACCTTTTTATCCTCGATGGCAACAATACAATACGTGCCTTGCAACCCTTATTGTCACTGGGTAAGGACACCGCAAGATTGAACCCAAAGCTAAGCACTTCTCCCATTGTAAGAAAGATCAATCTAGTAGGCCAAACCAAACTGATAATTCGAGGAGACTTGCAAAGATAACTCAATCATACATAAAAGAATTCAGAGGAGATTCAAATATTTCTCATAGATAAACTTGATCATAAACCCACAATTCATCCAATCTCGACAAACACACCGCAAAAAGAGTTACATCAAATAGATCTCCACAAGAGAGGGGGAGAACATGGTATTGAGATCCAAAAAGAGAGAATAAGCCATCTAGCTAATAATTAGGGACCGGAAGGTGTGTGGTAAACTACTCATAACTCATCAGAGGGGCTATGGTGTTGATGTAGAAGCCCTCCGTGGTCGATTCCCCCTCCGGCGAAGCACCGGCGAAGGCTCCAAGATGGGATCTCACGGATACAGAAGGTTACGGCGGTGGAAATTGTTTTTCATTGGCTTCCTGGATGTTTTCGGGGTACGTGGGTATATATAGGAGGAAGAAGTAGGTTGGTGGCCGCCCGAGGGGCCCACGAGATAGGGGGCCCGCCCTATAGGGGTGGGCGCGTCCTCCACCCTCGTGGCCGCCTTGGCTGCTTCTTGGCTTGCACTCCAAGTCCTCTGGATCACATTTGTTCCAAAAATCATGCTCCCGAAGGTTTCATTCCATTTGGACTCCGTTTGATATTCCTTTTCTTTGAAATACTGAAATAGGCACAAAAAAACAGCAATATGGGCTGGGCCTCCGGTTAGTAGGTTAGTCCCAAAAATGATATAGATGTGTAAAATAAAGCCCATAAACATCCAAAATGGGTAATATAATAGCATGGAACAATCAAAAATTATAGATACATTGGAGACGTATTAAGCATCCCCAAGCTTAATTCCTGCTCGTCCTCGAGTAGGTAAATGATAAAAACATAATTTTTGATGTGGAATGCTACCTATCATAATTCTCAATGTAATTTTCTTTATTGTGGCGTGAATGTTCAGATCCAAATGATTCAAAATAAAAGTTCATATTGACATAAGAAATAGTAATACTTCAAGCATACTAATAAAAGGAATCATGTCTTCTCAAAATAACATGGCTAAAGAAAGTTCATCCCTACAAAATCATATAGTTAGGCTATGCTTCATTTTCGTCACACAAAAATGTTCCCAACTTCTACACCCCCGATGACAAGCCAAGCAATTGTTTCATACTTAAATAATCTCAAACTTTTTCAACTTTCACGCAATACATGAGCGTGAGCCATGGATATAGCACTATGGGTGGAATAGAATATGATGATGGGGATTATGTGGAGAAGACAAAAAAGGAGAAAATCTCACATTGACGAGGATAATCAACGGGCTATGGAGATGCCCATCAATTGATGTCAACATGAGGAGTAGGGATTGTTGGGTAACGTTGCAGAAAATAAAAATTTTCCTACTCGTTTCACCAAGATCATCTAGGAGTTCATCTAGCAACGAGTGAATAGATGCATCTACATACCTTGTAGATCGCAAGCGGAAGCGTTCAAAGAACGGGGATGATGTAGTCGAACACGACGTGATTCGAATCACCGGAGATCCTAGCACCGAACGGACGGCACCTCCGCGTTCAACACACGTACGGAACAGCCACGTCTCCTCCTTCTTGATCCAGCAAGGGAGGGAGGAGAGGTTGAGGGAGATGGCACCAGTAGCAGCACGACGGCGTGGTGTTGATGGAGCTGCAGTACTCCGGCAGAGCTTCGCTAAGCAATAAGGAGGTGGAGGAGGTGTTGGGGAGGGAGAAGGAGGCAACCAAAGGCCAAGGACTCAAGGTATGAAGTCCCTCCTCTCCCCCACTATATATAGGGGTGCCAAAGGGGGGTGGCCGGCCCTAGGAGATCCAATCTCCTAGGGGGTGCGGCGGCCAAGGGGGGTTTCCCTCCCCCCCAAGGCACCTAGGAGGTGCCTTACCCTCCTAGGACTCTTTCCCCCTTAAACCCTAGGCGCATGGGCTTATGTGGGGCTGGTGCCCTTGGCCCAAGCAGGCCAAGGCGCACCCCCTACAGCCATGTGCCCCCCGGGGATGGGTGGCCCCACCCGGTGGGCCCCCGGGACCCCTCCGGTGGTCCCGGTACAATACCGATAACCCCGAAACTTGTCCCGATGCCCGAAACAGGACTTCCCATATATAAATCTTTACCTCCGGACCATTCCGGAACTCCTCGTGACGTCCGGGATCTCATCCGGGACTCCGAACAACATTCGGGTTACTGCATATACATATCCCTACAACCCTAGCGTAACTGAACCTTAAGTGTGTAGACCCTACGGGTTCGGGAGACATGTAGACATGACCGAGATCGCTCTCCGGTCAATAACCAACAGCGGGATCTGGATACCCATGTTGGCTCCCACATGCTCCACGATGATCTCATCGGATGAACCACGATGTCGAGGATTTAATCAACCCCGTATGCAATTCCCTTTGTCAATCGATATGTTACTTGCCCGAGATTCGATCGTCGGTATCCCAATACCTCGTTCAATCTTGTTACCGACAAGTCACTTTACTCGTACCGTAATGCATGATCCCGTGACCAAACACTTGGTCACTTTGAGCTCATTATGATGATGCATTACTGAGTGGGCCCAGTGATATCTCTCCGTCATACGGAGTGACAAATCCCAGTCTCGATCCATATAAAACAATAGATACTTTCGGAGATACCTGTAGTGCACCTTTATAGTCACCTAGTTACGTTGTGACGTTTGATACACCCAAAGCACTCCTACGGTATCCAGGAGTTATACGATCTCATGGTCGAAGGAAGAGATACTTTGACATTGCAAAACTCTAGCAAACGAACTATACGATCTTGTGCTATGTTTAGGATTGGGTCTTGTCCATCACATCATTATCCTAATGATGTGATCCCGTTATCAATGACATCCAATGTCCATAGCCAGGAAACCATGACTATCTATTGATCAACGAGCTAGTCAACTAGAGGCTTACTAGGGACATGTTGGTGTCTGTTATTCACACATGTATTACGATTTCCGGATAACACAATTATAGCATGAATAAAGACAATTATCATGAACAAAGAAATATAATAATAATGCTTTTATTATTGCCTCTAGGGCATATTTCCAACAGTCTCCCACTTGCACTAGAGTCAATAATCTAGTTACATTGTGATGAATCGAACACCCATGGAATTCTGGTGTTGATCATGTTTTGCTCTTGGGAGAGGTTTAGTCAACGGATCTGCTACATTCAGGTCCGTATGTACTTTACAAATCTCTATGTCTCCATCTTGAACATTTTCACGGATGGAGTTGAAGCGACGCTTGATGTGCCTTGTCTTCTTGTGAAACCTGGGCTCCTTGGCAAGTGCAATAGCTCCAGTGTTGTCACAGAAGAGCTTGATCGGCCCCGACGCATTGGGTATGACTCTAGGTCGGTGATGAACTCCTTCACCCATATTGCTTCATGTGCTGCCTCCGAGGCTGCCATGTACTCCGCTTCACATGTAGATCCCGCCACGACGCTCTGCTTGCAACTGCACCAGCTTACTGCCCCACCATTCAAAATATACACGTATCCGGTTTGTGACTTAGAGTCATCCAGATCTGTGTCGAAGCTAGCGTTGACGTAACCTTTTACGACGAGCTCTTCGTCACCTCCATAAACGAGAAACATTTCCTTAGTCCTTTTCAGGTACTTCAGGATATTCTTGACCGCTGTCCAGTGTTCCTTGCCAGGATTACTTTGGTACCTTCCTACCAAACTTACGGCAAGGTTAACATCAGGTCTGGTACACAGCATGGCATACATAATAGAACCTATGGCTGAGGCATAGGGGATGACGCTCATCTCTTCTATATCTTCTGCCGTGGTCGGACATTGAGCTGAGCTCAATTTCACACCTTGCAAAACAGGCAAGAACCCTTTCTTGGACTGATCCATTTTGAACTTCTTCAAAATCTTATCAAGATATGTGCTTTGTGAAAGACCTATGAGGCGTCTTGATCTATCCCTATAGATCTTGATGCCTAATATATAAGCAGCTTCTCCAAGGTCCTTCATTGAAAAACTCTTATTCAAGTAGGCCTTAATGCTGTCCAAAAGTTCTATATCATTTCCCATCAAAAGTATGTCATCTACATATAGTATGAGAAATGCTATAGAGCTCCCACTCACTTTCTTGTAAACACAGGCTTCTCCATAAGTCTGTGTAAACCCAAACGCTTTGATCATCTCATCAAAACGAATGTTCCAACTCCGAGATGCTTGCACCAGCCCATAAATCGAGCGTTGGAGCTTGCACACCTTGTCAGCATTCTTAGGATCGACAAAACCTTCCGGCTGTATCATATACAATTCTTCCTTAAGGAAACCATTAAGGAATGCCGTTTTGACGTCCATTTGCCATATTTCGTAATCATAGAATGCGGCAATTGCTAACATGATTCGGACGGACTTCAGCTTCGCTACCGGTGAGAAAGTCTCATCGTAGTCAACCCCTTGAACTTGTCGATAACCCTTAGCGACAAGCCGAGCTTTATAGATGGTCACATTACCATCCGCGTCTGTCTTCCTGTTAAAGATCCATTTATTTTCTATGGCTCGCCGCTCAACGGGCAAGTCAGTCAAAGTCCATACTTTGTTTTCATACATGGATCCTATCTCGGATTTCATGGCTTCCAGCCATTTGTCGGAATCCGGTCCCGCCATCGCTTCTTCATAGTTCGAAGGTTCACCGTTGTCTAACAACATGATTTCCAAGACAGGGTTGCCGTACCACTCTAGTGCGGAACGTGTCCTTGTGGACCTTCGAATTTCAGTAGGGGCTTGATCAGAAGTATCTTGATCATTATCATTAACTCCCTCTCTAGTCGGTGCTGGCACCTCAGGAACATTTTCTTGAGTTGCGCCATTTTCCGGTTCAAGATGTAATACTTCATCAAGCTCTACTTTCCTCCCACTTACTTCTTTCGAGAGAAACTCTTTCTCCAGAAAGGACCCATTCTTGGCAACAAGGATCTTGCCTTCGGATCTGAGGTAGAAGATATACCCAACAGTTTCTTTAGGGTATCCTATGAAGACGCATTTTTCCGATTTGGGTTCGAGCTTTTCAGGTTGAAGTTTCCTGACATAAGCATCGCATCCCCAAACTTTTAGAAATGACAGCTTAGGTTTCTTCCCAAACCATAATTCATACGGTGTCGTCTCAACGGATTTCGACGGAGCCCTATTTAAAGTGAATGCGGCAGTCTCTAAAGCATAGCCCCAAAAAGAAAGCGGTAAATCGGTAAGAGACATCATAGATCGCACCATATCTAATAGAGTGCGATTACGACGTTCGGACACACCATTACGCTGAGGTGTTCCAGGCGGCGTGAGTTGTGAAACTATTCCACATTTTCTTAAGTGTGTACCAAACTCGTGACTCAAGTATTCTCCTCCACGATCTGATCGTAGAAACTTGATTTTCCTGTCACATTGATTCTCAACTTCACTCTGAAATTCCTTGAACTTTTCAAAGGTCTCAGACTTGTGTTTCATTAAGTAGACATACCCATATCTACTCAAGTCATCAGTGAGGGTGAGAACATAACGATAGCCACCGCGAGCCTCAACACTCATTGGACCGCACACATCAGTATGTATGATTTCCAATAAGTTGGTTGCTCTCTCCATTGTTCCTGAGAATGGAGTCTTGGTCATTTTACCCATGAGGCATGGTTCGCACGTGTCAAATGATTCGTAATCAAGAGACTCTAAAAGTCCATCAGCATGGAGCTTCTTCATGCGTTTGACACCTATGTGACCGAGGCGGCAGTGCCACAAGTATGTGGGACTATCACTATCAATCTTACATCTTTTGGTACTTACACTATGAATATGTGTAGCATTACGCTCGAGATTCATAAAGAATAAACCATTCACCATCGGAGCATGACCATAAAACATATCTCTCATATAAATAGAACAACCATTATTCTCGGATTTAAATGAGTAGCCATCTCGAATTAAACGAGATCCTGATACAATGTTCATGCTCAAACTTGGCACAAAATAACAATTATTGAGGTTCAAAACTAATCCCGTAGGTAAATGTAGAGGTAGCGTGCCGACGGCGATCACATCGACCTTGGAACCATTCCCGACGCGCATCGTCACCTCGTCCTTCGCCAATCTCCGTTTATTCCGCAGTTCCTGTTGTGTGTTACAAATATGAGCAACGGCACCGGTATCAAATACCCAGGAGTTACTACGATTACTGGTAAGGTACACATCAATTACATGTATATCAAATATACCTTTGGTTTTGCCGGCCTTCTTGTCCGCTAAGTACTTAGGGCAGTTCCGCTTCCAGTGACCACTTTCCTTGCAATAAAAACACTCAGTCTCGGGCTTGGGTCCATTCTTTGGCTTCTTCCCGGCAGCTTGCTTGCTGGGCGCGGCAACTACCTTGCCGTCCTTCTTGAAGTTCTTTTTACCCTTGCCCTTCTTGAACTTAGTGGTTTTATTGATCATCAACACTTGATGTTCCTTTCTGACTTCTACCTCTGCTGATTTCAGCATAGCAAATACTTCAGGAATGGTCTTTTCCATCCCCTGCATATTGAAGTTCATCACAAAGCTCTTGTAGCTCGGTGGAAGCGACTGGAGGATTCTGTCAATGACCGCATCATCCGGGAGATTAACCCCCAGCTGAGTCAAGCGGTTATGTAACCCAGACATAGTGAGTATGTGCTCACTGACAGAACTATTTTCCTCCATCTTACAGCTGAAGAATTTGTCAGAGACTTCATATCTCTCGACCCGGGCATGAGCTTGGAAAACCATTTTCAGCTCTTCGAACATCTCATATGCTCCATGTCTCTCAAAACGCTTTTGGAGCCCCGGCTCTAGGCTGTAAAGCATGCCGCACTGAATGAGGGAGTAGTCATCAGAACGTGCCTGCCAAGCGTTCATAACGTCTTGTTCTACAGGGAGAACAGGTGCATCACCTAGCGGTGCTTGTAGGACATAATCTTTCTTGGCAGCTATGAGGATGATCCTCAGGTTCCGGACCCAGTCCGTATAGTTGCTGCCATCGTCTTTCAGCTTGGTTTTCTCTAGGAACGCGTTGAAGTTGAGGACTACGTTGGCCATTTGATCTACAAGACATATTGTAAAATTTTAGACTAAGTTCATGATAATTAAGTTCATCTAATCAAATTATAATGAACTCCCACTCAGATTTGACATCCCTTTGGTCATCTAAGTGTTACACGATCCGAGTCGACTAGGCCGTGTCCGATCATCACGTGAGACGGACTAGTCATCGTCGGTGAACATTCTCATGTAGATCGTATCTTCCATACGACTCGTGTTGGACCTTTCGGTCTCCGTGTTCCGAGGCCATGTCTGTACATGCTAGGCTCGTCAAGTTAACCCTAAGTGTTTTCGCTGTGTAAAACTGTCTTACACCCGTTGTATGTGAACGTAAGAATCTATCACACCCGATCATCACGTGGTGCTTCGAAACGACGAACTGTAGCAACGGTGCACAGTTAGGGGAGAACACTTCTTGAAATTTTGTAAGGGATCATCTTATTTACTACCGTCGTTCTAAGTAAACAAGATGCATAAAACATAATAAACATCACATGCAATTATATAAGTAGTGACATGATATGGCCAATATCATATAGCTCCTTTGATCTTCATCTTCGGGGCTCCATGATCATCTTGTCACCGGCACGACACCATGATCTCCATCATCATGATCTCCATCATCGTGTCTTCATGAAGTTGTCACGCCAACGACTACTTCTACTTCTATGACTAACGCGTTTAGTAATAAAGTAAAGTAGTTTGCATGGCGTTCTTTAATGACACGCAGGTCATACAAAAAATAAAGACAACTCCTATGGCTCCTGCCGGTTGTCATACTCATCGACATGCAAGTCGTGATTCCTATTACAATAGCATGAACATCTCATACATGACATATAGATCATTCATCATTCATCACAACTTTGGCCATATCATATCACAAAGCACTTGCTGCAAAAACAAGTTAGACGTCCTCTAATTGTTGTTTGCAAGTTTTACGTGGCTGAAGTAGGGTTCTAGCAAGAACGTTTTCTTACCTACGTGAAACCACAACGTGATTTGTCAACTTCTATTTACCCTTCATAAGGACCCTTTTCATCGAATCCGCTTCAACTAAAGTAGGAGAGACAGACACCCGCCAGCCACCTTATGCAACTTGTGCATGTTAGTCGGTGGAACCGGTCTCACGTAAGCGTACGTGTAAGGTTGGTCCGGGCCGCTTCATCCCACAATACCGCTGAAGCAAGATAAGACTAGTAGCGGCAAGAAAGTTGACAAATCTACGCCCACAACCAATTGTGTTCTACTCGTGGAAGAAGAACTACGCACAGACCTAGCTCATGATGCCACTTTTGGGTAACGTTGCAGAAAATAAAAATTTTCCTACTCGTTTCACCAAGATCATCTAGGAGTTCATCTAGCAACGAGTGAATAGATGCATCTACATACCTTGTAGATCGCAAGCGGAAGCGTTCAAAGAACGGGGATGATGTAGTCGAACACGACGTGATTCGAATCACCGGAGATCCTAGCACCGAACGGACGGCACCTCCGCGTTCAACACACGTACGGAACAGCCACGTCTCCTCCTTCTTGATCCAGCAAGGGAGGGAGGAGAGGTTGAGGGAGATGGCACCAGCAGCAGCACGACGGCGTGGTGTTGATGGAGCTGCAGTACTCCGGCAGAGCTTCGCTAAGCAATAAGGAGGTGGAGGAGGTGTTGGGGAGGGAGAAGGAGGCAACCAAAGGCCAAGGACTCAAGGTATGAAGTCCCTCCTCTCCCCCACTATATATAGGGGTGCCAAAGGGGGGTGGCCGGCCCTAGGAGATCCAATCTCCTAGGGGTGCGGCGGCCAAGGGGGGTTTCCCTCCCCCCCAAGGCACCTAGGAGGTGCCTTACCCTCCTAGGACTCTTTCCCCCTTAAACCCTAGGCGCATGGGCTTATGTGGGGCTGGTGCCCTTGGCCCAAGCAGGCCAAGGCGCACCCCCTACAGCCATGTGCCCCCCGGGGATGGGTGGCCCCACCCGGTGGGCCCCCGGGACCCCTCCGGTGGTCCCGGTACAATACCGATAACCCCGAAACTTGTCCCGATGCCCGAAACAGGACTTCCCATATATAAATCTTTACCTCCGGACCATTCCGGAACTCCTCGTGACGTCCGGGATCTCATCCGGGACTCCGAACAACATTCGGGTTACTGCATATACATATCCCTACAACCCTAGCGTAACTGAACCTTAAGTGTGTAGACCCTACGGGTTCGGGAGACATGTAGACATGACCGAGATCGCTCTCCGGTCAATAACCAACAGCGGGATCTGGATACCCATGTTGGCTCCCACATGCTCCACGATGATCTCATCGGATGAACCACGATGTCGAGGATTTAATCAACCCCGTATGCAATTCCCTTTGTCAATCGATATGTTACTTGCCCGAGATTCGATCGTCGGTATCCCAATACCTCGTTCAATCTTGTTACCGACAAGTCACTTTACTCGTACCGTAATGCATGATCCCGTGACCAAACACTTGGTCACTTTGAGCTCATTATGATGATGCATTACTGAGTGGGCCCAGTGATATCTCTCCGTCATACGGAGTGACAAATCCCAGTCTCGATCCATATAAAACAATAGATACTTTCGGAGATACCTGTAGTGCACCTTTATAGTCACCTAGTTACGTTGTGACGTTTGATACACCCAAAGCACTCCTACGGTATCCAGGAGTTATACGATCTCATGGTCGAAGGAAGAGATACTTTGACATTGCAAAACTCTAGCAAACGAACTATACGATCTTGTGCTATGTTTAGGATTGGGTCTTGTCCATCACATCATTATCCTAATGATGTGATCCCGTTATCAATGACATCCAATGTCCATAGCCAGGAAACCATGACTATCTATTGATCAACGAGCTAGTCAACTAGAGGCTTACTAGGGACATGTTGGTGTCTGTTATTCACACATGTATTACGATTTCCGGATAACACAATTATAGCATGAATAAAGACAATTATCATGAACAAAGAAATATAATAATAATGCTTTTATTATTGCCTCTAGGGCATATTTCCAACAGTCTCCCACTTGCACTAGAGTCAATAATCTAGTTACATTGTGATGAATCGAACACCCATGGAATTCTGGTGTTGATCATGTTTTGCTCTTGGGAGAGGTTTAGTCAACGGATCTGCTACATTCAGGTCCGTATGTACTTTACAAATCTCTATGTCTCCATGTTGAACATTTTCACGGATGGAGTTGAAGCGACGCTTGATGTGCCTTGTCTTCTTGTGAAACCTGGGCTCCTTGGCAAGTGCAATAGCTCCAGTGTTGTCACAGAAGAGCTTGATCGGCCCCGACGCATTGGGTATGACTCCTAGGTCGGTGATGAACTCCTTCACCCATATTGCTTCATGTGCTGCCTCCGAGGCTGCCATGTACTCCGCTTCACATGTAGATCCCGCCACGACGCTCTGCTTGCAACTGCACCAGCTTACTGCCCCACCATTCAAAATATACACGTATCCGGTTTGTGACTTAGAGTCATCCAGATCTGTGTCGAAGCTAGCGTCGACGTAACCTTTTACGACGAGCTCTTTGTCACCTCCATAAACGAGAAACATTTCCTTAGTCCTTTTCAGGTACTTCAGGATATTCTTGACCGCTGTCCAGTGTTCCTTGCCGGGATTACTTTGGTACCTTCCTACCAAACTTACGGCAAGGTTTACATCAGGTCTGGTACACAGCATGGCATACATAATAGAACCTATGGCTGAGGCATAGGGGATGACACTCATCTCTTCTATCTCTGCTGCCATGGTCGGACATTGAGCTGAGCTCAATTTCACACCTTGCAAAACAGGCAAGAACCCTTTCTTGGACTGATCCATTTTGAACTTCTTCAAAATCTTATCAAGATATGTGCTTTGTGAAAGACCTATGAGGCGTCTTGATCTATCCCTATAGATCTTGATGCCTAATATATAAGCAGCTTCTCCAAGGTCCTTCATTGAAAAACTCTTATTCAAGTAGGCCTTAATGCTGTCCAAAAGTTCTATATCATTTCCCATCAAAAGTATGTCATCTACATATAGTATGAGAAATGCTATAGAGCTCCCACTCACTTTCTTGTAAACACAGGCTTCTCCATAAGTCTGTGTAAACCCAAACGCTTTGATCATCTCATCAAAACGAATGTTCCAACTCCGAGATGCTTGCACCAGCCCATAAATCGAGCGTTGGAGCTTGCACACCTTGTCAGCATTTTTAGGATCGACAAAACCTTCCGGCTGCATCATATACAATTCTTCCTTAAGGAAACCATTAAGGAATGCCGTTTTGACGTCCATTTGCCAAATTTCATAATCATAAAATGAGGCAATTGCTAACATGATTCGAACGGACTTCAGCTTCGCTACCGGTGAGAAAGTCTCATCATAGTCAATCCCTTGAACTTGTCGATAACCCTTAGCGACAAGCCGAGCTTTATAGATGGTCACATTACCATCCGCGTCTGTCTTCTTCTTAAAGATCCATTTATTTTCTATGGCTCGCCGTTCTACGGGCAAGTCAGTCAAAGTCCATACTTCGTTTTCATACATGGATCCTATCTCGGATTTCATGGCTTCTAGCCATTTGTCGGAATCCGGACCCGCCATCGCTTCTTCATAGTTCGAAGGTTCACCATTGTCTAACAACATGATTTCCAAGACAGGGTTGCCGTACCACTCTGGTGCGGAACGTGTCCTCGTGGACCTTCGAATTTCAGTAGGAGCTTGATCAGAAGTATCTTGATCATTATCATTAACTTCCTCTTTAGTCGGTGCAGGTGTTGGGTAACGTTGCAGAAAACAAAAAATTTCCTACTCGTTTCACCAAGATCATCTAGGAGTTCATCTAGCAATGAGTCATTGGATGCATCTACGTACCTTGTAGATCGCGAGCGGAAGCGTTCAAAGAACGGGGATGATGTAGTCGAACACGACGTGATTCGAATCACCGGAGATCCTAGCACCGAACGGACGGCACCTCCGCGTTCAACACACGTACGGAACAGCCACGTCTCCTCCTTCTTGATCCAGCAAGGGAGGGAGGAGAGGTTGAGGGAGATGGCACCAGCAGCAGCACGACGGCGTGGTGTTGATGGAGCTGCAGTACTCCGGCAGAGCTTCGCTAAGCAATAAGGAGATGGATGAGGTGTTGGGGAGGGAGAAGGAGGCAACCAAAGGCCAAGGACTCAAGGTATGAAGTCCCTCCTCTCCCCCACTATATATAGGGGTGCCAAGGGGGGGTGGCCGGCCCTAGGAGATCCAATCTCCTAGGGGGTGCGGCGGCCAAGGGGGGTTTCCCTCCCCCCCAAGGCACCTAGGAGGTGCCTTACCCTCCTAGGACTCTTGCCCCCTTGAACCCTAGGCGCATGGGCCTATGTGGGGCTGGTGCCCTTGGCCCAAGCAGGCCAAGGCGCACCCCCTACAGCCCATGTGGCCCCCGGGGATGGGTGGCCCCACCCGGTGGGCCCCCGGGACCCCTCCGGTGGTCCCGGTACAATACCGATAATCCCGAAACTTGTCCCGATGCCCGAAACAGGACTTCCCATATATAAATCTTTACCTCCGGACCATTCCGGAACTCCTCGTGACGTCCGGGATCTCATCCGGGACTCCGAACAACATTCGGGTTACTGCATATACATATCCCTACAACCCTAGCGTAACTGAACCTTAAGTGTGTAGACCCTACGGGTTCGGGAGACATGTAGACATGACCGAGATCGCTCTCCGGTCAATAACCAACAGCGGGATCTGGATACCCATGTTGGCTCCCACATGCTCCACGATGATCTCATCGGATGAACCACGATGTCGAGGATTTAATCAACCCGTATGCAATTCCCTTTGTCAATCGATATGTTACTTGCCCGAGATTCGATCGTCGGTATCCCAATACCTCGTTCAATCTTGTTACCGGCAAGTCACTTTACTCGTACCGTAATGCATGATCCCGTGACCAAACACTTGGTCACTTTGAGCTCATTATGATGATGCATTACTGAGTGGGCCCAGTGATATCTCTCCGTCATACGGAGTGACAAATCCCAGTCTCGATCCATATAAAACAATAGATACTTTCGGAGATACCTGTAGTGCACCTTTATAGTCACCCAGTTACGTTGTGACGTTTGATACACCCAAAGCACTCCTACGGTATCCAGGAGTTATACGATCTCATGGTCGAAGGAAGAGATACTTTGACATTGCAAAACTCTAGCAAACGAACTATACGATCTTGTGCTATGTTTAGGATTGGGTCTTGTCCATCACATCATTATCCTAATGATGTGATCCCGTTATCAATGACATCCAATGTCCATAGCTAGGAAACCATGACTATCTATTGATCAACGAGCTAGTCAACTAGAGGCTTACTAGGGACATGTTGGTGTCTGTTATTCACACATGTATTACGATTTCCGGATAACACAATTATAGCATGAATAAAGACAATTATCATGAACAAAGAAATATAATAATAATGCTTTTATTATTGCCTCTAGGGCATATTTCCAACAGGGATTGCCATGCAACGGATGCACTAGAGCTATAGAATGAAAACTCAACAAAAGAAACTAAGTTGGTGTGTATCCAACTTGCTTGCTCACGAAGACCTTGGAAATTTTGAGGAAGCCCATCGTAGGAATATACAAGCCAAGTTCTACAATGAAAAATTCCCACTAGTATATGGAAGTGACAACATATGAGACTCTCTATATGAAAAACATGGTGCTACTTTGAAGCACAATATATGAGACTCGCTATATGAAGGACATGGTGCTACTTTGAAGCACAAGTGTGGAAAAAGAGATAGTAACATTGCCCCTTTTTTCTTTTTTTCTTATTTTTTCTTCTTTTTTGGGCCTTTCTTTTTTTTCTTTTGGCCTTTCTTCTTTTTTTTCTTTTTTTTTCTTTGGCCTTTTTTTCTTTTGGCCTTTCTTTTTTTTCTTTTTGGGATAATGCTCTAATAATGATGATCATCACACTTTTATTGATTTACAACACATGAATTACAACTCGAAACTAGAACAAGATATGACTCTATATGAATGCCTCCGGCGGTGTACCGGGATGGTGCAATGAATCAAGAGTGACATGTATGAAAAATTATGCATGGTGGCTTTGCCACAAATATGATGTCAACTACATGATCATGCAATGGCAATATGACAAAAGTAATGCATGTCATGATGATAAACGGAACGGTGGAAAGTTGCATAGCAATATATCTCGGAATGGCTATGGAAATGCCATAATAGGTAGGTATGGTTGCTGTTTGGAGGAAGATATAAGGAGGTTTATGTGTGATAGAGCGTATCATATCACGGGGTTTGGATGCACCGGCGAAGTTTGCACCAACTCTCAAGGTGAGAAAGGGCAATGCACGGTACCGAAGAGGCTAGCAATGATGGAAAGGTAAAAGTGCGTATAATCCATGGACTCAACATTAGTCAAAAGAACTCATATACTTATTGCAAAAATTTAGAAGCCATCAAAAACCAAGCACTACGCGCATGCTCCTAGAGGGATACATTAGTAGGAAAAGACCATCGCTCGTCCCCGACCGCCACTCATAAGGATGCACAATCCAAGGACACTTCATGTTTCAAATTTGTTACACAACTTTAACCATACGTGCATGCTACCGGACTTGCTAACTTCAACACAAGCATTCTTTAAATTCATAATCACCCAACTAGCATGACTTTAATATCACTACCTCCATATCTCAAACAATTATTAAGTATCAAATTGATCATAGCATCCAATTCACTTCCTACGATAGTTTTTATTATACCCAACTTGGATGCGTACCATTCTAGGATCAATTTATAACCATAGAAAATACCATGCTGTTCTAAGAGACTCTCAAAATAATATAAGTGAAGCATGAGATACTAGCAATTTCTACAAAATTAAGCCACTGCCGTGCTCTAAAAGGTATAAGTGAAGCACTAGAGCAAAAACTATCTAGCTCAAAAGATATAAGTGAGGCACATAGAGTGTTCTAATAAATTTCAATCTAGTAGGATTCTCCCAAAAGGTGTGTACAGCAAGGATGATTGTGGAGAACTAAAAAACAAATACTAATATCATACACGACGCTCCAAGAAAAACACATATCATGTGGCGAATAAAAATATAGTTCCAAGTAAAGTTACCAATGAACAAAGAAAAAAGAGGGGATGCCTTCCCGGGGCATCCCCAAGCTTAGGATTTTGGCTACTATTGAATATCTTGGGGTGCCATGGGCAACCCAAGCTTAGGCTTTTGCCACTCCTTATTCCATAGTCCATCATATCTTTACCCAAAACTTGAAAACTTCACAACACAAAACTCAACAGGAAATCTCATAAGCTCCGTTAGTGAAAGAAAACAAAACCACCACATAAGGTACTGTAATGAACTCATTCTTTATTTATATTGGTGTTAAACCTAATGTATTTCAAGTTCTCTATGGTTCATACAACTTAATACTAGCTATAGATGCATCAAAATAAGCAAACAACACACGAAAAACAGAATCTGTCAAAAACAGAACAGTCTGTAGAAATCTGTAACTAAAGCAAACTTGTCGAACTCTAAAAATCCTACCAAAATAGGATGTCCTGGAAAATTTGTCTATTGATCTACAGAAAAAAGAGTCAACACAAAATCACGTTTCTGTGATTTAACAAAACTAATTTCGTGCACGTAAAGTTTCTGTTTTTCAGCAGAATCAAATTAACTATCACCATAGGTTATCCTATAGGTTCTACTTGGCACAAACACTAATTAAAACATAAAAACACATGTAAACAGAAGGTAGATGAAAAATTTATTACTAAACAGAAACAAAAACAAAAAAACACAAATAAAATTTGGTTTCCTCCCAACTAGCGCTATCGTTTAACGCCCCTAGCTAGGCATAAAAGCGAAGATATATCTAAGTAGTGCCATCTTTGGCGCTTGGAAAGAAAAGAGCAAATTTACTTTCTATGGCATTCATCCTTCTATTTTGGTAAAGCACATTGCCATTGATAGAGGAAGTAAGATTAAGCACGTTATGGGAATTTGCATCTAAACTAGACTTCATCTCTTTGATAATTTCGTTTTGATAAAAGCATAAGAGGGTGGTAGATTCAACCTTATCATTCATGGGGTGCCCAAATATAGTTTTCATTCTTTCATAGGTATCTATGGCATCCCCTTCAAGAAAACCTTCTTGAAAAATAGAATCTAGAACTTGCTTTAAAGAAGCGGGCAAGCCAACATAGAAACTTTTTAAGTAAACCTCAATTCGATATTGTGGTACATAGCTAGCACGAATCCTTAATAACCTATCCCAAGCATCTTTTAAAGACTCATCAAGTAAATAACAAAAAATTCCAGAGTCATCTTCATCAAAATTATTTAGGCTCTCATTGATGACCTCGGTGGGTCTTTCTATAACATCATTGTTCATGAGCTTGGAGAGGATAGAGGGGCTATCCAAGGTACTAGAACCCTGGAAAGGACCCTTTGTTCTTTTTGATTCGACCATGGCAACGGGAAGGCAAACGGAAAGGAGAAGGGAGATTGGGAAAGAGAGGGCGAATAAAACAGCAAGGGTGATGTCAGGACCCCGACTCAATGCCACATCGATCTAGGATGTAACACCTCATATCACTTTGCGGCCTCACGCACGGTATTCCCACGGGTTCCGCCTTACCTTTGCCCGGGACCGTTTGCGCCTTTTGGCACACGTATATGACAATGTTGCTAGCATCCATATGATAAGGAGCCCGGGCTGACATGGCTAGTCGTAAACCCAAAGTGGCACAAACTTACAGGGACAGGCATCCATGACCCAGCATCGAATGTGTTGGTCATCAGCGAGTGAATCCAGGCTGTAGCACTGGGCTAGCAGGACTCCGGTGAACCGGGCTGTAGCGGGCTAACAGGACTCCGATATTCAACACGTGACATTTCCCCGAAGGGACAGACACAGGAACGAAGAAGGACACATGCCGGCCAGCCTAAGTGTTCCGGAGCAGTAGCAAGCTACCATGGCTCAGTGGAAGCACTAGGAGACATTTCCCGGTAAGAGAGGCTACTAAGGATAAACAACTAGATAGTCAAATCCCACACATACCAAGCATTTCAAATAACATACACACAATATGCTCGATATGTGCAAATACAACATGGCATCACAACATGACTCTACAACTCAAGTATGTATTCAATAGGCTCCGAGGAGCGAGATATTACAAACATGGGTCTCATGACCCAACATTCAGAGCACACAAATCAAAGCACAAGCGGAAGCTTAACATGTCTGAGTACAGACAACTATAAATGAAAAAGGCTGAGAAGCCTGACTATCTACTAGATCCTACCGAGGGCACAAGATCGTAGCTGAGGTAACACGCTAAACGTCGAAGTCCAAGCAGAACTACTAGCGAGATTGAAGTCTCTCTGCAAAAACATAAAATAGGCAAACGTGAGTACAAATGTACCCAGCAGGACTTACATCAGAACTAACTACATATGCATCATTATCAACAAAGGGGATGGTGGGGTTTAACTACAGCAAGCCAGCTTTGACTCGGTGGCTATCCTAAACTACGACTGCAAGTAACTCTTTTGAGGTGGCGCACACGAGTCCACATATTCACCATAACAATACACCACTATGGATCCGCTCCCGTCTCCCTACGAGAACGCCATCCATAGCACTCACGCTTATCTTGCGCATTTAGAGTATCCACTTTCACTTGTCTATGAACTGTTATAGGCAACCCAGAAGTCCTTTACCGCGGACACGGCTATTCGAATAGATGATGTTAACCCTGCAGGGGTGTACTTCTTCATACATGTTTCCACCACTTAGCGTCTGCACACGACATGTGCTCGGCAGACTTCAAGCGAAAGCCGACATGGGTGTAGACCACGACCTACCTAAACACTCAAGTCTCTAGTCCAGGTTTATCGCCTATTCAAGTTCCATCCGCAGGGAGTCCGGCCGAAGTTTCCACATACGGCCCCGAACGATGTGTGCAGGGTTCCCGAGACACCAAACGGGCGCTCGGTACACCGTGCCACGTGCCTACCGCATCACAGCCCACGCCTCCGGTCAGTGCTGCACACGGCCTCCAGCATACTACAAACACCAGAAACTACTTGCAACTCCTGGGCAGAGGACAAGGGTGATTAACAAGTCGAGCGGGGTCATATTTTAGGGCCCAATGCATGGTAGTAGCTGAATCATGGATGACAAACACAGAACTCAGTTCCTAAGGACGGCTTCAATGAGACAACCCACCATGTACTCCTACATGGCCTCTCACCGCTACCTTTACCAAATCGTGTTCACACACTTAGCTCATACACAGTAGGACATGTTCACACACCTCTGATTCATCCCCGATGAATCAGACCTGACTCAACTCTAAGCAGTAGCAGGCATGACAAACAAACATGAATGAGTAGGCACAACAGGGCTCAAACAACTCCTACTCATGCTAGTGGGTTTCATCAATTTACTGTGGCAATGACTGGTCATGCAGAGGATAAAGGGGTTCAGCTACCGCAACAAGTAACAGATGAATCGTTGTTGTCCTAATGCAATAAAAGAGAGCAAGAGCGAGAGAGTAGGATTGTATCGGAATAAACAAGGGGTTTTTGCTTGCCTATCACTTCTGAAGATAGTATAGCTCTTCATCGGTGTCATCGATCTCATCGTCGGTATCACGTCTATCGAGAGGGGACAAATACCGGCAACACAGAAGGAAACACAATCAATGCAATGCACAATATGATGCATGATCATGACATGGCAATATGCTTTGGTTTGAGCTAATGCAACTAGTAGCAGGTTAAATGAAGTTGGTTTGAACCCTAGGTTCAAATTCAAACTCCACATGAGGCATTTCAAATGCCATTTATTCAAATTGTTGTATACAGCAGATTTAAGTTGTTCGTACATGCATGAAAATGGTACAGATGGATAGATTGGATTTTTCTGATCATTTTTCATATATAAATTATTTCATTTGGAGTTACGGTTGAATTTCTATGATTTTTAGAAGTTTTAAATATTTTCTGGAATTTCCTAAAAAGAATATCCAGAAAATGATTTACTGCGTCAGCCTCGCGTCAGTGTGACGTCAGCAGGTCAATGGAGCAGGGTCCAGGTCAAACCTGACGTGTGGGGTCCACACGTCAGTGACTAACTAACTAATCTAAATTAATTAGTGTTAAACTACTACTAACTAAAATTGTTAGTGGAGTAATTAAACTTAATTAAAAACTAATCTAGGATTAGCTCGGGCTTGGGCCCACTCATCAGTGACTCAGGAGAAAGTCAAACTGGCGTCAAATCGGGTCAGACTCGCCGGAGTTGACCCGGGGCTCGTCGCCGGCAGGGCCAGGGACGGCGGAGAGGTGCGGGTTTCCTCCTCCGGCGACCATTTGGACGGCGGATTGGTGCTACGCGTAGCTGGGGCTCGCGCACGTCTGGTAGTGCAAGTGGGAGGAGTTGGGGTGGAGCGATCTCGCCGGAGTCGAGCTCGTGGCGGCGGCCGGAGTTCGGGCAGCAACGCTGTGGGCGGTGCGGGGCACGGGAAGAGTCGTGGACGGTCGTGTTCGACTCGCGGAAGTGCGGCGAGTGCAGTGGTGAGTTCGGGAACGTGCTTGCACGACCGTAGTCGCGGTGGAGACATGGCCGGCGGTGAGGAGCTGTCAGCTCCGACAGCCACGATGGTTAGAAGGCGCGGACGGGCACGGGGAGAGAGGGGAAATGGACAGGGGCTCACGGTGAATCCGGTAGAGGCAACGGCGAGGCCGGGGAGGGACTGGAGCTCGCGAATCCCCGAAGAGTTCGCCGGCGGCCATAGGTTGAAGACGATGCCGTGGATGACGCTGCAGGTCTTCTAGCGGGGCGCGGCTCAGTGGAGAGGAAGGGGGCATCACGGCGGAGCTCGTGGGCGCGTGGGAGGGGCTCGGAGATGGCTGCGGCTGCGGCTATGGCGAACGGCAGTGGCGGTGGCGTTCGGTGGTGAGAGGGAGAGAGAGCGGAGGAGGGGGAGGAGCACGGCGAGAGTGAGAGGCATCGAGGGGGCCGCGTGGCGTCTGCGAGAGACGTCCAGGGGGAATGAGGCAGCCAGGCAGGGAGGAGGTGGCCGGCGTGTGGCCGTGCGCGCCGGGCACGCGTCCCTGCCTACTAGCGCAAGGAGGAAGGCGAAAGGGAGGAGGCGGTGGAGGGCTGGGCCGGCCAGCTATAGTGCTGGGCCGGTTGGTGGCGCCAGGTAAGTGCCCCAGGTAGGCTCTCTCTCTCTCTGGTTTTTCTATTTATTAATGTTTTCTATTTTCTGCAATTGGTTTTGATTTGATTTAAAACATCAAATCATTTTTTAACTTTCTGTAAATTGTATGTGAGCTCAGGAACTAGTCCAAGGTCACAGGAAACTTAAAAAAATATTTGAACTTTATTTCTTATATAACAGAAATAAATTCAACTCAAATATGTCATTGGTTTAAGTCAAAGGCCCAAAATAAATATTTCTGTGATTCCAAAAATATTGGTTTGAATTTTACCTCATGCCAATATTTTTACAGAATAACATGAACATTTTCTTGGACTCATTTGATGAGATTTAAATGTTGGTTATTTTTAGGGATATTCTGAGGCTTTGAAAATTCCTCAATTCAAATTTCATTTGAATTTAAACATGATGCACACATGGAAGCTGGCATAGGCCAGACCAGAATTTGGGATGTGACAACTCACCCACACTAAACAAGAATCTCGTCCCGAGATTCAAGACGTGAGGTAAGAAGACAAAGGGGACACAAGCTAACACAAACTTCACAATCCAGATGTCTTTCTCGCGGATGTTGATTCTTTGCATCACCTTGATCTCGACGTCTTGCTTTGAGAACTACATCCAATATGACAATGGGTAGAAAGGGGGAATTTTAGAAGAATCAATCTTCCTGAGGTTCGAGCAACTTACGATCACCTTAATGATCACAAGATCAACTCACGGAAGGGGACATAGAAACATCTCTGGAGCTGAGAGGCAAAGCATGCATCAGGAAGGACGGAAGAAACAATTTGACGAGGGTTTCAAAGTAGCAAAGAAAAATTGCCATGACTCCATAACGGGCACCTTGGGGAAGGTGACTCGTAGAATTATTCCCTCAAGTGACAAAAAGAATTACCTTTGATATAGAGATCATTGAGACTCTCTATACCAGCATGGGGCAAATCTCGAGTGATCGTTTGGAGGAGTTCGGTAGAATGGCATACTCGGACTAGTATAGATGATGTGGATTACCTTGTTGAAGGCAACACAACGGATGATTTTTGATTATCAACAGGAATGGACGGAACCCATGGTGGGATGGCACAATGGTGGTGCAAGCTGGAAACAAAATGCAAATGCCGGAAATGATTCTAGTAACTGGGGAGGAACTCAATCGTAGAATAATTCCACTGTTGGAATGGTTATAGCATAACCGAGGAAACTGGGAGCAATCCCAGTTAGTGCCGATGATAACACCTAGTGTTTGTGCGTGCTTTCAAGAACTTGAGCATTTCCATATTCATCAAGGTTTTACCAATATCCGAGACAAGGATCCTGGCAACACATCTTACTACCTTGACGAATAGTGATGGACAATGCAGATGCATAGAAAGACAACCCTTTCTCAGATTTCACCTTAGCGAGGCCAAGGGAACGAAATCCGGATAATCGACCGAGAGACATTTAGCACTCCGCTTCTAATGTTCTCCTTGATGTACTGGTTACTACGTTCATGCCTAAAGCATCAACATAGCCATCAAGTAGTGGTCGGACTTCGGAATACAAAGAATCCATAAGAACAACTTCTGGAGTAAATCCTACGAAATCCTTATGGGGAGGTGGCCAACTTCCTCAATCAAGATTCTACAATAATAGGTCTTCCGACTGGGTGTGTTGGCCACGACATCCACTTTACCAGGTTATAGAGAGACCAATATTATAGTTCTTGGGAAAACGTTCCAACTATCATATCTGCCTGGGATTCAGATCTGGTTGGTGTCAAAATAATCCAGACTCATCGAGCCTAGAAAGAAAAATGAAAGTTTGCAACACAAATCGACGAGATGACGTTGCAAGATTCTCGGGAAATGAACTATGATAGCAAGCTCCAAAACATGAGCTGGTTCTGCTACACATATGTGAACACGCTGTCTCAGACAAGCATGACCACGTAGTAGTCTTATAATAAACACTAACGAGTTTAGGTGAGGAACCATCATCGAGGATATCAAAGTCCTTGCATAAGGTATAATCTTAAGAAGGAGCTTCTTCTCCTTGAACAAGTCAATCAGTGGCTTGGTGTGCTAGGGAACACATATAGAATGGAGGCGGCCAACCTATCAAACCATAGAGTACTTCGCACATGCGTGACTAACTTGGGACGATTCCAGAGGAAGCAAAACTAACTTTCTCGAACCCACGGCGGCAACTTGCATCAAATGCACATGAGTTAGAGAGAGTCACTCCTTTCATCCGAACATATGCTTCATGAGCTAGCATGAAGAAATGCTTTCAAAAGTTTCCAACACTAGCTTAATGCTCAACAAAATCATGGAGAAGATAAAAATGTTGTTGATGGGCTCAACAACAATTCATCCAGGTTTCCATGAAGATGGAGTTCCATAATTATGTGAACAAGTGATAGAATTGGTCAGACCAAAGGATATAATGGTGTATGCCCGAGGGATCAACCACGAGTAAGACAACATTACGCACATCATTGGTTCTGATATGACTTGACAATAGCCCATACTCAAGTCAAAGTTTTGACAATGCAATAGATCCAACAACTGATCACGCGAACCAATCAATGGAGATATAATCTTTATTCAATACACACACGCACACACGGATATCCCTTAGTGATGAACTAAGTCGGACAAGCTTTCATCTTCCAACTCTCCAAGTTGTTGTTTAGCTTAACCAACTAGCTCAGGGGTATCCAACATAGATTCTTGGAGAATGGGTGGTTTGGAGGAAAACCAACATGATCACGAACTCAACATAGCGGTCAGGTGACAACCTGGTAATATTTCTGAGAAGATATTCGGAACATCATGAACCACCGATATGTTACTAAGATCGTGAACAATCTTGCTTTTTAGAGCAAGACGATATGAACAATAAGCAAGGGATTGAATAACCCTAACTCATTGATTGAAAAGTGCACCGAAATAAGGACAAGGTAGCACGATCAACCTTAGGATGATGATTCAATAACCAACATGCTAAGCATGAAATTATTGTCCTTTAACTACCAAGCAACAGAGTTGCTAGGAGTATAGATTTCACACATCACGATTGACTTGTCGGCATTTCGGTTGCGATAACACGAAACCGAGGAATGAATAATGATGGCGAGAGGTATCACTACGTCGAGAATTTACAAGAGCTGGTGCAATTCCCATGACATTCCTGACATAAATAGGTAATGCTCCAAGGTAGAACAGAACAAAAGCTGGTTTGGCATTTGATCTGTAGAATACAACTACTATGACCCAATCCTAGAAATGGATAAGGTACTAGAGTTTGTTTCTCCTAGTCATTCCAAACAGAATGGCTTGACGGACCACAAGAGTAATAGGCATCGATGAACGAATGCACACATACTCTTGACTATCAATTGATAGACGAGGGTCAGAACACAACTAGAGAGGGACAACTCAAAGGAACATATAACTTTCTGAGTTGTGGATGCATAGATTAGTATGTCGAACCAAGTTCAACAGGTTTCTTCCGGATAACCCATGCAGAGAAGGTTGAGCTGGCAGAGTCACAATATAAAATGGAGAACTCATCAAGAGCACTCCTGTTGTGATCTTTTGATCCAACAAACTTCTTCCATAAGCGGTTCATAGTATTTGGGAGAAGGAAATACCACGGACCACGAGGAATAATGCAAAAGGTTACTAATAACCTAAGGAACGAGCAAACACTATCAACATGAGGTAAGTGGGGTGAATCTCGGGTTCAAAACCCAGAAGTAGAATACCTACTAACTAAATGGCATCACGGGATGCTTTTCGAGAATAATGGCCAGAATCATCACACGGGGCACAAATCATGGCTAGATTACTAGATGATCCCCTAGGACACCTAGGGTCATAATAATAAGTCCAACATATATGTCGAGGCAATAGAATACCTCAAGTCAGCAATTAGTGTGATTAACCTGGCCCAAAGGAACATAAACACCAGAGGGAAAGGATTTGCAAGTGCATCAGATTGTTTAGAAACCTGGGATGACTCGGACAGCATAACAGCTGTAAATGCTCAAAAGAATTTGAGACATGCTACAAAAATGGTGGCATAACCACTCAGAAGCACAATATCAAGGTTTCGAGATCAACAATTAACATACAGAGGTAGAAACTGAACTGAGGCTTAAATCCAACAATCTTATGGGTCTACTGATTAGTAACACGTGATCCTGATAGAAAGAAGAGAAAGCCTAGTTCCTTAACCCCGTGGGAAAGATAAGATGACTCAGATCAGAAGGGCATAAGGTATAAGGAGTAAAAAGAGTCTTACGTTCCATCCCACAATCAATTCCCTTATATAACTAAAGAATTTCTAGACTCAACTTCGACCAGTTTGGCTTGGTAAACCTACAGGCAGTCAGGCTCTGATACCAACGCTGTCAGGACCCCGACTCAATGCCACATCGATCTAGCATGTAACACCTCATATCACTTTGCGGCCTCACGCATGGTATTCCCACGGGTGCCGCCTTACCTTTGCTCGGGACCGTTTGCGCCTTTTGGCACACGTATATGATAGTGTCGCTAGCATCCATATGATAAGGAGCCCGGGCTGACATGGCTAGTCATAAACCCAAAGTGGCACAAACTTATAGGGACAGGCATCCATGATCCAGCATCGAACGTGTCGATCATCAGCGAGTGAATCCAGGCTATAGCACTAGGCTAGCAGGACTCCGATGAACCGGGCTATAGCGGGCTAACAGGACTCCGGTATTCATCGCATGACATTTCCCCGAAGGGACAGACACAGGAATGAAGAAGGACACATGCCAGCCAGCCTAAGTGTTCCGGAGCAGTAGCAAGCTACCATGGCTCAGTGGAAGCACTAGGAGACATTTCCCGGTAAGAGAGGCTACTAAGGATAAACAACTAGATAGTCAGATCCCACGCATACCAAGCATTTCAAATAACATACACACAATATGCTCGATATGTGCAAATACAACATGGCATCACAACATGACTCTACAACTCAAGTATGTATTCAATAGGCTCCGAGGAGCGAGATATTACAAACATGGGTCTCATGACCCAACATTCAGAGCACACAAATCAAAGCACAAGCGGAAGCTTAACATGTCTGAGT
Organism: Triticum aestivum; assembly: GCF_018294505.1. NCBI lineage: Eukaryota > Viridiplantae > Streptophyta > Magnoliopsida > Poales > Poaceae > Triticum > Triticum aestivum. The sequence goes on from NC_057813.1 coordinate 156,768,172, forward strand.
ACAGACAACTATAAATGAAAAAGGCTGAGAAGCCTGACTATCTACTAGATCCTGCCGAGGGCACAAGATCGTAGCTGAGGTAACATGCTAAATGTCAAAGTCCAAGCGGAACTACTAGCGAGACTGAAGTCTCTCTGCAAAAACATAAAATAGGCAAATGTGAGTACAAATGTACCCAGCAAGACTTACATCAGAACTAACTACATATGCATCATTATCAATGAAGGGGATGGTGGGGTTTAACTGCAGCAAGCCAGCTTTGACTCGGTGGCTATCCTAAACTACGACTGCAAGTAACTCTTTTGAGGTGGCGCACACGAGTCCACATATTCACCATATCAATACACCACTATGGATCCGCTCCCGTCTCCCTACGAGAACGCCATCCATAGCACACACGCTTATCCACTTTCACTTGTCTATGAACTGTTATAGGCAACCCAGAAGTCCTTTACCGCAGACACGGCTATTCGAATAGATGATGTTAACCCTGCAGGGGTGTACTTCTTCATACATGTTTCCACCACTTAGCGTCTGCACACGACATGTGCTCGGCAGACTTCAAGCGAAAGCCGACGTGGGTGTAGACCACGACCTACCTAAACACTCAAGTCTCTAGTCCAGGTTTATCGCCTATTCAGGTTCCATCCGCAGGGAGTCTGGCCGAAGTTTCCACATACGGCCCCGAACGATGTGTGCAGGGTTCCCGAGACACCAAACGGGTGCTCGGTACACCGTGCCACGTGCCTACCGCATCATAGCCCACCCCTCCGGTCAGCGCTGCACACGACCTCTTGCATACTACAAACACCAGAAACTACTTGCAACTCTTGGACAGAGGACAAGGGTGATTAAGAAGTCGAGCGGGGTCATATTTCAGGGCCCAATGCATGGTAGTAGCTGAATCATGGATCACAAACAAAAAACTCAGTTCCTAAGGACGGCTTCAATGATACAACCCACCATGTACTCCTACATGGCCTCTCACCGCTACCTTTACCAAATCGTGTTCACACACTTAGCTCATACACAGTAGGACATGTTCACACACCTCTGATTCATCCTCGATGAATCAGACCTGACTCAACTCTAAGCAGTAGCAGGCATGACAAACAAGCATGAATGAGTAGGCACAACAGGGCTCAAACAACTCCTACTCATGCTAGTGGGTTTCATCTATTTACTGTGGCAATGACAGGTCATGCAGAGGATAAAGGGGTTCAGCTACTGCAACAAGTAACAGATGAATCGTTGTTGTCCTAATGTAGTAAAAGAGAGCAGGAGCGAGAGAGTAGGATTGTATCGGAATGAACAAGGGGGTTTTGCTTGCCTGGCACTTCTGAAGATAGTATAGCTCTTCATCGGTGTCATCGATCTCATCGTCGGTATCACGTCTATCGAGAGGGGACAAATACCGGCAACACAGAAGGAAACACAATCAATGCAATGCACAATATGATGCATGATCATGACATGGCAATATGCTGTGGTTTGAGCTAATGCAACTAGTAGCAGGTTAAATGAAGTTGGTTTGAACCCTAGGTTCAAATTCAAACTCCACATGAGGCATTTCAAATGCCTTTTATTCAAATTGTTGTATACAGCAGATTTAAGTTGTTCAAACATGCATGAAAATGGTACAGATGGATAGATTGGATTTTTCTGATCATTTTTCATATATAAATTATTTCATTTGGAGTTACGGTTGAATTTCTATGATTTTTAGAAGTTTTAAATATTTTCTGGATTTTCCTAAAAAGAATATCCAGAAAATGATTTATTGCGTCAGCCTCGCGTCAATGTGACGTCAGCAGGTCAACGGAGCAGGGTCCAGGTCAAACCTGGCATGTGGGGTCCACACGTCAGTGACTAACTAACTAATCTAAATTAATTAGTGTTGAACTACTACTAACTAAAATTGTTAGTGGAGTAATTAAACTTAACTAAAAACTAATCTAGGATTAGCTGGGGCCTGGGCCCACTCATTAGTGACTCAGGAGAAAGTCAAACTGGCGTCAAACCGGGTCAAACTCACCGGAGTTGACCCGGGGCTCGTTGCCGGCAGGGCCAGGGATGGCGGAGAGGTGCGGGTTTCCTCCTCCGGCGACCATTTGGACGGCGGATTGGTGCTACGCGTAGCTAGGGGTCGCGCGCGTCTGGTAGTGCAAGTGGGAGGAGTTGGGGTGGAGCGAGCTCGCCGGAGTCGAGCTCGTGGCGGCGGACGGAGTTCGGGCAGCAATGGTGTGGGCGGTGCAGGGCACGGGAAGAGTCGTGGACGGTCGTGTTCGACTCGCGGAAGTGCGGCGAGTGCAGCGGTGAGCTCGGGCGCGTGCTTGCACGGCCGTAGTCGCGGTGGCGACATGGCCGGCGGTGAGGAGTTGTTGGCTCCGACAACCACGATGGTTAGAAGGCACGGACGGGCACGGGGAGAGAGGGGAAATGGACAGGGGCTCACGGTGAATCTGGTAGAGGCAACGGCGAGGCCGGGGAGGGACTGGAGCTCGCGAATCCCCGAAGAGTTCGCCGGCGGCCAGAGGTTGAAGACGATGCCGTGGACAATGCTGCAGGTCTTCCGGCGGGGTGTGGCTCGGTGGAGAGGAAGGGGCGTCATGGCGGAGCTCGGGGGCGCGTCGGAGGGGCTCGGAGATGGCTGCGGCTGCGGCTATGGCGAACGGCGGCGGCGGTGGCGTTCTGTGGTGAGAGGGAGAGAGAGCAGAGGAGGGGGAGGAGCACGGGGAGAGTGAGAGGCGTCGAGGGGGCCGCATGGCGTCTGCGAGAGACGTCCAGGGGGAATGAGGCAGCCAGGCAGGGAGGAGGTGGCCGGCGTGTGGCCGCGCGCGCCGGGCACGCGTCCCTGCCTACTGGCGCAAGGAGGAAGGTGACAGGGAGGAGGCGGTGGTGGGCTGGGCCGGCCAGCTGCAGTGCTGGGCCGGTTGGTGGCGCCAGGTAAGTGCCCCAGGTAGGCTCTCTCTCTGGTTTTTCTATTTATTAATGTTTTATATTTTCTGCAATTGGTTTTGATTTGATTTAAAACATCAAATCATTTTTTTAACTTTCTGTAAATTGTATGTGAGCTCAGGAACTAGTCCAAGGTCACAGGAAACTTACAAAAATATTTGAACTTTATTTCTTATATAACAGAAATAAATTCAACTCAAATATGTCATTGGTTTAAGTCAAAGGCCCAAAATAAATATTTATGTGATTCCAAAAATATTGGTTTGAATTTTACCTCATGCCAATATTTTTACAGAATAACGTGAACATTTTCTTGTACTCATTTGATGAGATTTAAATGTTGGTTATTTTTAGGGATATTCTGAGGCTTTGAAAATTCCTCAATTCAAATTTCATTTGAATTTAAACATGATGCACACATGGAAGCTGGCATAGGTCAGACCAGAATTAGGGATGTGACAGGTGAAGTGGGTGAGAGGAAAACGAGAGGCAAATGGCAAATAATGTAAATGCGAGGGAGATGAGTTTGTGATGGGTACTTGGTATGTCTTGACTTGAGCGAAGACCTCCCCGGCAACGGCGCCAGAAATCCTTCTTGCTACGTCTTGAGTTTGCGTTGGTTTTCCTTGAAGAGGAAAGGGTGATTCAGCAATAGTAGCGTAAGTATTTCCCTCAGTTTTTGAGAACCAAGGTATCAATCCAGTAGGAGGCTCCTCAAAAGTCCCACACACCTACACAAACAAACAAAGAACTCGCAACCAACACAACAAAGGGGTTGTCAATCCATTCACGGCCACTTGCAAAAGTGAGATCTGATAGAGATAGTATGATAAGATAAATATATTTTTGGTATTTTATGATATAGATTGGAAAAGTAAAGATGCAAATAAAAGTATATTGAAAGCTTATATGATAAAAGATAGACCTGGGGGCCATAGGTTTCACTAGTGTCTTCTCTCAAGATAGCATAAGTATTATGGTGGGTTAACAAATTACTATCGAGCAATTGTTAGAAAAGCCAATAATTATGAGATTATCTAGGCATGATCATGTATATAGGTATCACGTCCGTGACAAGTAGACCGACTCCTGCCTACATCTACTACTATTACTCCACACATCGACCGCTATCCAACATGCATCTAGAGTATTAAGTTCATAAGAACAGAGTAACACATTAAGAAAGATGACATGATGTAGAGGGATAAACTCATGCAATATGATATAAACCCCACCTTTTTATCCTCGATGGCAACAATACAATACGTGTCTTGCAACCCTTATTGTCACTGGGTAAAGACACCGCAAGATTGAACCCAAAGCTAAGCACTTCTCCCATTGCAAGAAAGATCAATCTAGTAGGCCAAACCGAACTGATAGTTCGAAGAGACTTGCAAAGATAACTCAATCATACATAAAAGAATTCAGAGGAGATTCAAATATTTCTCATAGATAAACTTGATCATAAACCCAAAATTCATCGGATCTCGACAAACACACCGCAAAAAGAGTTACACCGAATAGATCTCCACAAGAGAGGGGGAGAACATGGTATTGAGATCCAAAAAGAGAGAAGAAGCCATCTAGCTAATAACTAGGCACCCGAAGGTCTGTGGTAAACTACTCACAAACTCATCGGAGGGGCTATGGTGTTGATGTAGAAGCCCTCCGTGGTCGATTCCCCTTCCGGCGGAGCGACGACGAAGGCTCCAAGATGGGATCTCGCGGATACAGAAGGTTATGGCAGTGGAAATTGTTTTTCGTTGGCTCCGCGGATGTTTTTAGGGTACATGGGTATATATAGGAGGAAGAAGTAGGTTGGTGGCCGCCCGAGGGGCCCACGAGATAGGGGGCGCGCCCTTAGTTGTGGGCGCGCCCTTAGGGGTGGGCTCGCCATCCACCCTCGTGGCCGCCTCGGCTGCTTCTTGGCTTGCACTCCAAGTCCTCTGGATCACGTTTGTTCCAAAAATCACGCTCCTGAAGGTTTCATTCCGTTTAGACTCCGTTTGATATTCCTTTTCTTCGAAATACTAAAATAGGCAAAAAAAGCAATACGGGCTGGGCCTCTGGTTAGTAGGTTAGTCCCAAAAATGATATAGATGTGTAAAATAAAGCCCATAAACATCCAAAACAGGTAATATAATAGGATGGAAAAATCAAAAATTATAGATACGTTGGAGATGTATCACTATGGTTAGATTTCATTCTTAATACTTTTCTCGTAGTTGCGGATGCTTGCAAGAGGGTTAATCATCAGTAGGAGGTTTGTTCAAGTAAGAAAAGCACCTAAGCAGTGGTCCACCCACATACCAAATTATCAAAGTAGCGAACACGAATTAAGCCAACATGATGAAAGTGACTAGATGAAATTCCCGTGTACCCTCAAGAACACTTTGCTTATCATAAGAGACCATTTTTGCCTGTCCTTTGCCTCAAAAGGATTGGGCTACCTTGCTGCAGTTTTGTTACTACTATCGTTACTTGCTTGTTACAAATTATCTTGCTATCAAACTACTCCGCTACTTACAATTTTAGCACTTGCAGACATTACCTTGATGAAAACCACTTGTCATTTCCTTCTGCTCCTTGTTGGGTTCGACACTCTTACTTATCAAAAAGGCTACAATTGACCCCATATACTTGTGGGTCACCAGTGAGTCATGAATAATATCGCAGGGCAATACAGCCTCTGCGCCATACACCATAAAGAAGGGTGTGTATCCGGTCATTCGATTGGGCGTGGTCCGGAGTCCCTAGAGAACGGAATCGAGTTCCTCAACCCAGTGCTTATCTGATTCTCGTAAAGAGCACACTAGTCTGGGCTTAATGCCATTCATGATCAGACCATTGGCCCTTTGGACTTGGCCGTTTGTTTGAGGGTGATATACGGATGCATAGTCAAGTTTAATGCCCAACTTAGCGCACCAAGTTTTCACCTCATCAGCTGTAAACTTGGATCCATTATCAGTGATGATACTATGCGGGACACCATAACGGTGGACTACGCCGGATATAAAGTCAATCATTGGCCCTGCCTCAGCTGGTTTTATCGGTTTGGCCTTTATTCACTTAGTGAATTTATCTACCATTACCAGCAAGTATTTCTTTTTGTGGCTTCCCCCTTTAAGGGGACCAACCATATAAGCCCTCAGACCGCGAAGGGCCAAGTAATGGGGATTGCTCGTAATGCGGTGGGAGGCATGTGACTTTGATTTGCAAAAATCTAACAACACAGAAAACGTTGGACAAGGGCTTGAGCGTTTGCTTGAGCCGTGGGCCAGAAAAAGCCGGTCCTAAAAGCCTTGCTCACGAGGGCTCGAGCTGCGGCGTGATGGCCGCCTAGACCAGCATGTATTTCTGCCAAGAATTGCCTTCCCTCCTCTTCGGAGATACACCTTTGGAGGACTCCGGTAGTGCTCTTTTTGTACAGTTCAACCTCATGCACTTTGAAAGCTTTAGAGCGCCGAACTATGCATCGAGCTTCATTCTGATCATCGAGGAGCTCCTACGTATTAAGGTAGGCCAGGAATGGTTCGGTCCACTGAGCGATAACAGCCATGATCTCATGGGCAGAGGGCGTTATCTCAATATCTAGACCTCTGACGGTATCTGCATTATGTTCGACAACTGGGGGTGTGACTAGGTCCGCATTATCTTCTCTGCTCTCACCCTGCCATACTACGGATGGCTTGAAGAGCCTTTCCGTGAATGTTTTAGGTGGCACAGGGTCGCGCTTAGTGCCCATGCGAGCAAGGATGTCGATTGCCTAATTACTGTCTCGAGCGACATGATGAAACTCAAGTCCCTCGAACCGAGCTGATATTTTTAATATGGCGTTTTGATATGCCACCATTTTTGGGTCCTTTGCGTTGAATTCTCCATTAACCTAGGATATTGCGAGATTTGAATCACCGCGCACCTCCAGGCGTTGTATAACCATGGAGAAAGCCATGCGAAGACCATGTAGAAGCGCCTCATATTCGGCTGCATTATTGGAGTCCGTATACATAATTTGTAACACGTAGCGGATTGTATCCCCAGTAGGAGATGTTAGGATGACGCCAGCCCCCAGTACGGCCAGTATTTTGGAGCCACCGAAGTACATAATCCAATTGGAGTATAAACTATATTCTTTAGGGAGTTGGGCTTCCGTCCACTCAACGTCAAAATCGGCCAACACCTGGGATTTATTAGCCCGGCGTGGCTTGTATATTATTTCGAACGGTAAAAGCTCGATGGCCCATTTAGCTATACGGCCAGTGGCGTCCCTGTGATTGATAATGTCATTAAGTGGTACTTCGGATGCCACTGTGATCGAACACTCTTGAAAATAGTGTCGCAATTTACGGGATGCCATGAAGACCGTGTAGGCTATCTTCTGGTAGTGGGGGTATCAGGATTTACAAGGTGTGAGGACATCCGATACATAATAGACTGGTTTTTGGGTGGGAAATTTATGTCCCTCTTCCCCTCATTTGACGATGAGTACGACACTAACTACTTGGTTAGTTCAGGAAATGTATAATAACATAGGCTCACCAACACCTAGGGCAGCTAGGATTGGGTTGCTTGCAAGTAGGGCCTTGATTTCTTCCAATCCGGCTATTGCAGCGTTCGTCCATTAAAACTTATCATTGTGTCGTAATAGCTTGTAGAGTGGTAATGCTTTTTCTCCCAACTTGGAGATAAAACGGCTTAAGGCTGCAATGCACCCTGCTAGTTTTTGGACTTGCTTTAGTTCTGTAGGTATAGCCAATTGTGACAGAGCTCGGATTTTGGCTAGTTTTGCTTCAATTCCTCTATGGGAAACAATAAACCGTAGCAATTTTCTGGCCGGTACTCTGAAGACACATTTTTCCGGATTAAGTCGTATGTCGTATGTTCGGAGGTTGTCGAAGGTGAGGCGGAGATCGTCCACCAGTGTTTCAACGCGCTTCGTCTTGATGACCACGTCGCCCACGTATGCTTGAACTATTTTGCTGATTTGTTTTTCCAAGCAAGTTTGAATCATACGCTGGTAGGTAGCCCTAGCGTTTTTGAGCCCGAAGGGCATAGTGTTGAAGCAAAAAGGACTGTAAGGGGTGATGAACGCGGTTGCGGCCTGGTCTGATTCCTTCATCTTAATCTGATAGTATCCGGAATAGGCATCAAGGAAACACAAAGAATCGTGTCTTACAGTTGCGTCAATGATTTGGTCGATGCGAGGCAATGGGAAGGGGTCTTTAGGGCAGGCCTTGTTGAGGTCTTTGAAATTGACACACATGCGCCAGGATTTGTCCTTCTTTGGTACCATGACCAAGTTGGCTAACCAATCCGGATGATTAATTTCCCGGATAAACCTAGCCTCTAGCAAATTGGCTAGCTCTTCTCCCATGGCTTGACGCTTGGGTTCGGAGAATTGCCACATTGTCTGCTTCACGGGTTTAAATCCCTTGATTATATTGAGACTGTGTTCGGCCAGTCTGCATGGAATGCCGGGCATGCCTGAAGGGTTCCAGGCGAAAATATCCCAATTCTCTCACAAGAATGTGCATAGAGCGGCGTCCACTGCCGGATGCAGCTGTGCTTCGATAGAGGTTGTCTTGTTAAGGTCCGTCGGGTGCACTTGAAATTTAACAATTTCCTCAACTGGTTTGAAAGAGGTGGATTTAGACCTCTTATCGAGAATCACGTTGTCCCTATCCACCATGGACCATAGGGTAGTTAATTCTTCCACCGCTAGGGCTTCGGATAGCACCTCGAGGGCCAGGGATGCAGTTTTGTTTTCAGCACGAAGGGCTTTGTCCGGGTCGCTCGAAATTGTGATGATTCCGTTGGGTCCGGGCATTTTAAGCTTCATATACCCATAATGGGGTACGACTTGGAAGTGTGAGAAGGCGTCCCGTCCCAGGATGGCGTGGTACCCACTATTGAAGGGGATCACATGAAAGAGCAACTCTTCGGATCAGTAGTTTTCGGGCATGTCGAATACCACATCCAGTTTAATTCTCCTAGAGCATCGTGATTCTCGACTAGGGATAATGCCTCAAAAGGTGGCATTTCTTTGCTCGATGCATGATCTATCCATATGCATTTTGTCGAGCGTGTCTTCATAGATAAGGTCAAGCCCACTGCCGCCGTCCATGAGCACTTTGGTAAGCCGAAAACCATCCACGATGGGGTTTAGTACTAGGGCAGCGGGTGCTCGGACTGACCGAGCCTTTGGTTCGTCTTCGGCCATAAGGGTTATTGCCGTGTCGTTCCATGGGCTCAGTGTGGTAACCTGGTGGACTTCGGCGAGGTCGCGGAGTGCCAGTTTGCGCCGTTTATTCGAAGAAAAGGTCTCGAAGACCGCGAGGACGTTAAAGTTTCCCCTCTCCGCAGAGTATTTCTCTGGAGTGGCGGTGAGGATGGCCTCTCCACTTTTTGCTACTTGTCGGAGTACCCAACATGCTCGAAGGCTATGGGTTGGGTCTGTGCGTGGAGTGGCATGTATCGGACATGGCTTGTCAAGGAGTTCGTCCAGAACGGACCTATGTCATGTGAAGGTTTTATTTTTCCTGCCCATCAACTGGTGGTCAGGTGACCCGCCAGGGTGTATCCGTTTAGGCCGGGCGACACACTTCTTAAAGCCAGCGGGCTCCAATTGAGTTTTCTGGGCCCTCCATATGCTTTCCATCACACAGTACTTTTGTACTACATGTGATAGTTCCGTGAAGGTCTGTATGTGACGACGGTCGAGGGCATTCAATATTACCTCGCCGGTGCAATTACGATGAAAGACTGAAACTACATCATTGTCTGGGCAATCTTTGATCTTGTTTTTAACAAGTAGGAATCTGGCCCAAAAGTGGTGAACCGTTTCCTGAGGTTACTGCCGCACATACATCAGGTCGTATATATCTAGGGGACCTGAGTTACTTGGCGAATAATGATTGTGGTGGGTGGGTGGTTTAAAATTTGAATCCGGCCCCACACCTATGTTTGGATCTTTAAGATTCTCCGAGATGACCAGTTCGGGTCTGGGAGATCCAAGGGCTCCCATGATCCTACATCCGAGCCAGAGTCTAGAAGACGTGAAGCCCCGTCCGAAGGGAGGGTATCCGGCTCGATGGATTCGGAGACCCGAACATACTTGGTCCATAACATAGGGAGGGAAGTGTCATCGGCATGTTCCTCAATGACCGCTACGAGGTGGGTGATCAGCGGGCGGTAAATTTCCCTCTGGTCAGGCTTGATCCCGACCCGATCATAGTCTGTTGAAAACCCTAGTGCAGCGATGGGATCTAGCAGCTCGTTCAAGGACGAGACGTCCGCCAGATCCATCTTTTCTGAGTACTCGAGGCCGATGCGAAGATGGTGTTTGGCGGTCATAGGGGGTGTTGTGGGCTTGATTGTCATACAAACTTCTATGGTGAAACTGCCGAGCTGGAGGATCTGCCAAGAGGTCAGGCTCTTTCCAGAAGTGATGTTGTCGTTGATGACTAGGCGAGCCATAGATTGCTTTTGTAGATAGCACGGCAGAGCTCTCAATGAAAGAACCAATGTCGGTGTCAAAACCAGCAGATCTCGGGTAGGGGGGCCCAAGCTGTGCCTCTAAGGATCAATGGTAACAAGGGACCAAGGGACATAATGTTTACCTAGGTTCGGGCCCTCTTAAAGGAGGTAAAACCCTACACCTATTTGATTATATTTGAAGAGAATAGAGATTACAAGAGGTGATCTACCTCGAGATTGTAATAGCTAAACCCTAGATTTCTAGCCTATGACTATTCCGATGATGGTACTAAGGATAGCCTCTACGGACTAACCCCTCCAGTTTATATACACACCGGAGGGGCCTAGGGTTTGTTCAAGGTCGGCTCATCAGGGAAGGAAACGATACACCCGGACTCAAATCTTGCCGTTTACATATGGAGAAGTCCCACCCAGACACGGAGGGTAGTCTTCAGCTTGATCTTGTACGTCTCATCCAACCCGGCCCATACTCCTGGGCCGGACTCCTGAGGACCCCCGAATCTAGGACTCCCTCAAGGAGCGCCTCCCTGGGCTACCTCCCGAGCGGCGGAGATTGATATGTCCCCAATGTATCTATAATTTTTTATTGTTCCATGCTATTATATTATCTGTTTTGGATGTTTAATGGGCTTTACTATGCTCTTTTATATTATTTTTGGGACTAACCAATTAACCGAGGGCCCAGTGCCAGTTTCTGTTTTTTTGTGCCTATTTTAGAGTTTTGCAGAAAATGAATATCAAATGGAGTTCAAACGGAATGAAACCTTCGTGATGATCTTTCTTGGACTAAAAGCAAACCAGAAGACTTGGAGATGAAGTCGGAGACGTAACAAGGAGGCCACAAGGCAGGAGGGCACGCCCAGGGGGTAGGCACGCCCCCACCCTCGTGGGCCCCTCGTAGCTCCACCGACCTAGTTACTTCGCCTATATATACTCTTATACCCTAAAAACATCAGGGGGAGACACGAAACCACTTTTTCACCGCCGCAACCTTCTGTACCTGTGAGATCCAATCTTGGGGCCTTTTTCGGCAATCTGCCGGAGGGGGATTCGATCATGGAGGGCTTCTACATCAACACCATTACCTCTCCGATGAAGCGTGAGTAGTTTACCACAGATCTTTGGGTCCATAGTTATTAGCTAGATGGCTTCTTCTCTCTCTTTGATTCTCAATACAAAGTTCTCCTCCATGTTCTTGGAGATCTATTCAATGTAATACTCTTTTGCGGTGTATTTTCCGAGATCCGACAAATTATGGATTTATGATCAAGATTATCTATGAATATTATTTGGTTCTTCTCTGAATTCTTATATGCATGATTTGATATCTTTGCAAGTCTCTTAGAATTATCGGTTTAGTTTGGCCTACAAGATTGATCTTTCTTGCCATGGGAGAAGTGCTTAGCTTTGGGTTCAATCTTGCGGTGTCTGTTCCCAGTGACAGTAGGGGCAGCAAGGGACGTATTGTATTGTTGCCATCGAGGATAACAAGATGTGGTTTTCATCATATTGCTCGAGTTAATTCCTCTACATGATGTCATCTTGGTTAATGCATTACTCCATTCTTTATGAACTTAATACTCTAGATGCATGCTGGATAGCTGTCGATGTGTGGAGTAATAGTAGTAGATGCAGGCAGGAGTCGGTCTACTTGACACATACGTGATGCCTATGTTCATGATCATTGCCCTAGATGTCATTATAATTATGCGCTTTTCTATCAATTGCTCGGCAGTAATTTGTTCACACACCATAATATATGATATCTTGAGAGAAGCCACTAGTGAAACCTATGGTCCCCGGGTCTCTTTTCTATATTATTGAATCTCGTTTACACCTTGCTTGTTTTCGATCTACTATTTTGCAATCTTTACTTTCCAATCTATAAACCAAAAATACCAAAAATATTTACTTTATTTTCTCTATCATATCTCACTTTTGTGAGTGACCGTGAAGGGATTGACTACCCCTTTATCGCGTTGGTTGCAAGTTCTTGATTGTTTGTGCAGGTATTCAGTGACTTGTGCATGGTCTCTTACTGGATTGATACCTTGGTTCTCAAAACTGAGGGAAATACTTATGCTACTTTACTGCATCACCCTTTCCTCTTCAAGGGAAAACCAATGCAAGCTCAAGAGGTAGCAATAAGAATTTCTGGCACCATTGCCGGGGTGATCTACGTCAAATCAAGCCATACCAAGTACCCATCATAAACTCTTCTCCCTTGCATTACATTATTCGCCATTCACCTCTCATTTTCCTCTCCCCCACTTCTAAAACAATTTTCAAAAACCTTTGCCTTTTCTTCGCCCCTCTTTTGTTCGTGTCTTTTTGCTTGCTTCTTGTGTGCTTATGTGTTGGTGTGCCTATTTGCTTTGATTGCTCTACCAAAAAGTGTAACATCCCAATTTTCAATTTGGATGTTATACGTAGATCATCATATGCATATCATATTTTATTTGAATTTTGTTGTGATCCAAGAAATCTTAAGCAACTCAAGGACCCAAGGAGAGAGTTGGAGGTTTCACAAAAATTTCATATTTGAATTTATTTCAAATTTGAAAAGAGGATCAATTTGATATTCGATAATTTCTCTCCAATTATTTCCAACAATAAAAATAAATGAGAGAAGATAAAATGACTTCTTCAAATCAGAGGAGAAATATTGGAGAAGAAATTTTGAAATGAAATTATTATTTTATCGAATTTTATTTGCATTTTATTTGAATTAGAGAAAAACATGCATTTTCAAAAAATTGCATTTAGTCCAGACAAATGTTCATTTTGTTCCAAATATTAGGTTTGGATGGTGAAAATTGTTTCTGGAGTTTTTAGATTTTTATTTATATTTTATTAGGATTTTTCTTCGCTGAAACCTTTAAAAAAAATCTATGCGCGATCTAACTAGGTCGGCCCAGCCGCCGCCAACCGCCTCGCGTCGCCCGTGTCCGCGCCGGACTCCGGCAGGGAGTCCGGGACGACACCACCGCTGCTGCCCCCTGCCCAAGATGGAGGAGCCCGACCCCCTCTTTAAAAGGAGCCGCCCCGCCCCCCCTCCTCTTCTCAAAGCCTCCACCGCCGCCCGCGTCGCGTCGCCACCGCACGCTGCTGTTGTCGTCGTCGCTGCCCCACGCTGCTGTTGTCGTCGCCACCGCCCCACGCCACCGGCCGCTTCGCTACCGCCTAGCTTCACAGCCGGAGCTGAGCCCCGCCTCGCCGGATCTCGCCGTCGCCGGTCGTTTTTTTTAGCCGGTAAAAACCGCAGGTTCGCCGGTTTTTTTATGGTTTTGTTTGGTTTAGTTATTAGATTGGTTTTTTAGTTAGTTCTTTAGATTACGGTCATTCACCCGTGAGATTGTTTTAACGAACGTATTCATTTCTTTATTTCTGTTAGCAAATGTTCGTTCTATAGATTTTTCTTTTAAGTTTTATTTTCACCCAGGGACCTATCCACGAATAGTTTTCTCGCGATTTAGCCCATGATCTTAAACTAGCGTACCTTTTTGCTCATTTATCCAAATTATATGAAACCAGCGCCTAAATCTTCGTAATGATCTCTTTGCAGTAAACTAACTTGAATATGATTTTGAAAATTTAAAATTTGAGTTTATTTCAGATTAGTATTCGATCTTGTTTCGTTTGTATCTTGAGTTTCGTAACTCCGTTTGAGTTGTTTCTTTTTTGCATATCGTAGCTAATCACATGTACCTACTGTTAAGGTCAAATCCACTTGAAAATAATCATGTTAGATTTTGTTTTCTGTTTAGTTTAGTCGTTTTCTTGTTTTGAGTTTGATTTGGATCTTTTCTCATTTTCTCTCTGTTTTGTTTGAGTGATTGCTTATGTATGCTACTATTTGTCTACGCTAGATTATCCGGAGTGCAAAGCTTGTTACTACGAATCACTAGAGTTTGCTGATCGTCAGCAAGGCAAGTTACACTTTGATCATACTCTTCTATACCCAGTTTTTACTATGCATTAGTATTGCCCCTCAAATATTTCCATGAGTAGGATTGCAAACATGTGGTTTGGTTGTAGTACTTGAGGTAGGAACATAATACCTTTTGATCACCCTGGGAATATACGTTATGCTCTATTACTGCTGCGGCATGCTCATAGACGGGGATTGGATCGTGATACACATGGAAGTTATGAGAGTTATTAATCTTGGATAACATTAAGGTGTCAACTTCAATACACATCCAGGTGGATTGGTTGGGGCACCTGGAGAATCTAGTGTTTGTCCATTTGGGAAATCCCGGAGTACCCGTGTGATTTTTCCTTGGTTTGCCACCCAGGCTCAAAGGGATCATATGATATTTCATGCCTAGAAACTTCCGTGTGCAGCCACAAGCCATTATGGACTCTGGCATAGTTGAGTATGTTGTATGAGCTCTCGAAGAGGTGGATTAGCAGATGTAGGGGAAAGTAGGTGTACCGGTCTGCCCGGAGTAGATAGTTAATGATTCAGAAAGACTATGTCTCGATCTTCTGATCATGGATGTGGACGAGTCTTGTGGGGAAAAGTGCACAACCTCTGCAGAGTGTATAAACTAATCATGGTTAGCCGTGTCCCCAGTTATGGACATCTTGAGTATCTAGAATTGGATATTATTGTTGATCTCATCACTCTTTAATTAATTGAATTCGGTTTAATGATGATACTTCTTTAAATTGGGATTTTGAGTTGGAGGAACCTTCTCAAATTTTGGTACAACTTGGGAGTAGTAAATAAAATTTATTCCTTTGTTGTAGGAAAAAACTAGCTTTATGCAAAATCATAAACTTAGAGCCTCCCCCAGCCAAATATTGCATGTAGATATAGTTCTTGCATTAATTGCTTTACAGTGTAACTCTGCCAGCATATTCAATGTGCTAACCTACACGGCTACAACGTCTCATGCTGCAGACTACTCAGACGACAAATAAGGTGCGATAGGTCATTGTCGTGCACTCAACTATGCCGTTGGAGTTCATGGACTCATTTACCTCCAAAGCTTCCGCAGTTATTTAGTTTAGATGGTCTTCAGCCATATTATTTTTGTGTAATCATACTCTTTTGAGACTCAATGTAATACATATGTGATTGAACTCTGTTATAATTCCTCGAGTACTGTGTGTGTCAGCATTACCATTCCGATGAAACTTCAGCACAAAGACTTCATACCATTGGGATCGTGGTCGCTACAAGATGGTATCAGAGCACACATTGACTGTAGGACGCGACCACTAGGATAAGCCACAAGATTCTCTTCTTTGCTCATTTCTAATTCTCATCTATTTCTACTCTATAGATGGCGGATCCCAGGAACAAGTTCACTCAGCCAGATGATGACACCACTTTCGGAAGACACTTGAAGGAAGTAACTAAGTACTTGGACATCAAACTACCAAGCTTCACTGGGACTTTCTCTTCAACTTTACCGGAAGAGGATCGCTGGAAGATCAAAGTTTGGGTACCTGGGAGGACATTTGCGCCGACAACGAAGCCTATTGATTTCTACTTGGATGCACCAAGTTGGAGTTTGGGAAAGAGCATGGCAGCCCACATCACCTTTGGACGCATATGTGAGGTGTACCACAAGGAACTTGAAAACACCATCTATCAAATATGTGGACGTCGAGACGAAGAATGGGAGATGATTCGTACCAGGAAGGATGGATCAATCGTAGCTTACATTCAGGAGATGGGTGACCACATTCACCGATACAAGAATCAACCGTGCTTCAACAGGAAGAAGACCAAGAAGCTGATGAAGAAGAATATCGAGCTAGAAGAGGAACTCAAGTTTACACACGATGGATATGAGGAAGAAATTGCGGTACTACTTGAGAAGCATGAAGATTTGAAGAGGAAGCTAGGAATACCCGTGGAGAACCATAAGTGAGAACCTGCAAAGGAGATCCGTTCGGAGGACTACATCATCTTGGACGACACTGAGACGGACAGTGATGCAAATGATGACAGTGATGATGACTACATAGACGAAGCTGGAGCAGATATTATGGAGTCTTCCTCTGATCAAAATTTCTAGACGACCACCATGTTACTAGTAGCATTCTTCCAAGTAGTTAGCTTTAATCGATTTGTAATCGCAGTTAGATATTTTGTGTGAACCTTGTTTGATACTGAGTGAAGTGAATTGAATGTATTTGCCTCATGTGCATATGGGTAGTGAATCTCTCTTAGACCTTATTTTATTCTGTTTTCTCACCCCTTCTAACCCATCAGATGCCTCCGAGACGTGACACCGGATTCGCGTTCCCACCGGAGCTCACTCAGTTGATTCAGCAGTAGAATGCCTTGATGTAGATGCTAGTTCAGAACTAGAACCAAGGCAACAACAACAACCCACCGCCACCACCACCTGTTGACAACCTAGCCCGCTTTCTGAGGTTGAATCTGCTGGTGTTCTCTAGCAGCACCGAGTCGATTGTTGCAGATGATTGGCATCGCGAGATTGGAAGAGAGCTGACCACTGGAGGATGCACAAATGCAGAGAGAGTGTGTTTGCCGCACATCAGCTTGATGGACTTGCAACATCTTGGTGGGAGAATTTCACCACCACTTACCCCATTGATATAGTTACATGCACTACAAAAAAAAAGACACATCCGTGACATTTTGGGCCGAACGAATTTTTTTCCTGTATTGTGACTTATGACACTTCATTGACAATAATTGTGACAAAACCCGGTATCATCATAGATGTGGTGGGCTCCTACTTCTATGACAAAAAATCTTGATAGAAAATGGGCTTTTCATCCTGGTCGGGCTGGAGAGCAGCTGCATGACATTCTTTGTGCTGTCCATGACAGAAAAGCCCATGGTAGAAGCGAGGGAGAGGAAAATATCAGGGTGTACCTGGTTACGGGGGGTGGTCGGGGCCGAGCGATGCACGAAGGTTTGCATGTTTCTCTCATACACGCACGCGCGTGGGTGTGAGGCATTGAGCTCTAACTGAACCCATGTGAGGCGTTCGCCTACTGAACCCGAGCGATTGCACTGCAGGCTACGCGTTACTGAAGCCGAGCGATCAATCGATGGCCATTAACTGAACCTGATCGAGTGATTCCGTTGCTACTGCTGCTAATTGAAGCTGATCGATGCCACCTCTAGATGAACAGTGAGCGTTGCTAGGGGGGTTGGATGAATAGTTCCCGGTGGGGGTGGATGAACAGGACCCCGTGGTGTTGCCTCTGGATGAACAGGACCCCGATCGATCGAGCCGGTTGGAGCTGGATGAACAGGACCCCGTGTAGGGCTGGATGAACAGGACGACCCCGTGGAGGGCTGGATGAATAGTAGACGCTGGAGGGCTGGATGAACAGTAGCCCATGGAGGGTTGGTTGAACAGGAGCCCGTGGAGAGGGCTGGTTGAATAGTAGCCGGCGGAGTAGCGCGTGGTGGAGGCTAGATGAACAGGAGCATGTGGATGAACAGTCACAGGTGGAGGCTGGAGGAGGTCGACGGTGGATGAACAGTAGCCCGTGAAGGCTGGAGGAGGTCGACGGTGGAGATGAACAATATCCCATGGAGTCCCGTTTTGCGGTACACCACACCCCTCCTGATGAACACGACTCTCGTTATGACCGTAGTGCTCCAACACAAATCTGTTTCCTCCGCTTTGCGGTACGCCACACCCCTCCCGATAAACAGGACCCTGTTTCGACCGCAGGAGGTCCAACACAAGTCCATTTCCGTTTTGTTGTACACCAGACCCCTCCCGATGAATAGGATCCCGTTTCGAATGTGGTCGGTTGAACACAAGGCCGTTTCCTCCGTTCTGCGGTACGCCAAGCCTCGTTTCCATCGGCTGTTCCGTCCAAGCCCTCTCGATGAACACGACGACGCATTCCGTTTTGACCCAGCCGGTTGGCTCCCCATGAACACGATGACGAAGTAGCTTCTCCGTTCCGACCCAGCCATGTACACGAGCAATGGCCGTACGTATGCGCGAGTAGGCATTCGAGTCCCCGCCCGTATGTACATACGTGGTCGTATTTTCTTTCTTGCACACTGGCCGCTGTACGTACGTGTACATGCTACGTGCGCGCCTCTACTACGACACGTGCGCGCCTCTACATCGACCAGTATGTACATACACGTTCACGACCAGAATGACAACGCTACGTACGCTTCGACCAGGTGGGTCCCGACTGTCAGGCACTTCCTTGCGTGCAAAGATGTAGCTGGTGGGTCCCAGCAGTCAGGGGGCGAATAGTTTTTTTTGGCCGGACGCACTTCCTTGCGTGCGAAGATGTAGCTGGTGGGTCCCAGCAGTCAGGGGGAAACATTTTTTTGCAAAATACGGTTGCCCGTCCGGTGGGTCCCTGCTGTCAGGTGGAGGAATAATTATTTTACGCGTAATAAGGAGCAAATTCCTTGTGGCTGCCGTGGACCTAGCTGTGAGCCTATCAACGTACAGTACTCTTCCGATGGAAGTCGTTCCTTGACCATGTTGACCACGCCGCGCCAAGAGCACCAGGGCGGTGGACGACGACGAGGCCTAGGAAGGGGACGACGCCGAGCCAGGGAAGACGCGGCAGTGGATGCCCACGCGTAGAGGAGTATGAGGGTTCACTGGTTCGGCTGTGATGTGAGATTGCCGCCGCCGCAGAATAACAGGGGGTGTGGGTGACTAGAGGGATGGCCTGGCCAACGGTGGGAGTAGTAGGGGGCGGTGAGCCTCCGCGGCATCACAGCCGGCCACGGGAGGCAGGAGCACGCGGCACGACCGGTGCTGGTTTGGGCGGCTGGAGCAAGAAGACCAGAGGTTGAAGAAGCACTACGGCCGTTGGATGGACATCGTACGGTCACTGGAGCTAGAATCATTCATATTGACTAAGTTGACAAAGCCCTCCGTCCCTGTCAACTTAGTAGGCCCACAAGTCAGCCTCCCACCATGGTGGGTCCCAGCTAGCAAGGGGAGTATTCATTTTTTCTACGTAATAAGGAGGCACTTCCGGTGGGTCTGAGCTGACAGCGGGGGGAACGTTTTTTCATGAAAAACGGTGGCTCATCCGGTGGGTCCAACAGTCAGGGGAAACATTTTTTTGCAAAATACGGTGGCCCGTCTGGTGGGTCCCTACTGTCAGGTGGAGGAATCATTATTTTTCACGAATAAGGAGGCACTTCCTTGCTGCGGCCGTGGACCCAGCTGTCAGCCTCTCCACGTACAGTACACTTCCGATGGAAGTCGTTCCTTGACCATGTTGACCACGCCGCGTTCCGTTGCATGCATGCGTCCTGGGCGTGGTGCGTCCCCAATGTCAGCCTCTCACATACAGTCATCTTCCAATGACTCTTGGTTGTTGACCACGTTGACCACACCGTGCCGAGCGCACCAAGGCCGGTGGACGACGGCGAGGCCCCAGACTGGAACGGCCCAGAGATGGGGAAGACGGGGCAGTGGAGTCGCAGATGGAGAGGAGTGGGAAACTTGACTGGTTCGGGTGCACGGTAGCACAACCACGATGCCGCCCATGGGAGACATGAGCAAGAACAGAGGTTGAAGAAGGAGCACGGCTGTTGGATTAACATCCAACGGTCCAGCTGCTAGAATCATTTGTTGATTAAGTTGACAAAGCCCTGCGTACACGTCCTCTTAGTAGGCCCACAAGTCAGCCACCAAATCTGACGGGTCCCAGCTGTCAACGGGAGGAATAATTTTTTTTGCATAACTAGGAGGCACTTCCTTCCGTGCAAAGATACAGTTGGTGGGTCCCAACTGTCAGGTGGAGGAAACATTTTTTTCAGGTTAATAAGGAGGAACTTTCCTTGCGTGCGACCATGGACCTCGTGGGTTCTAGCTGTCAGGCTCTCCATGTACAGTCGTCTTCCGATGACTCTCATTTTTTGACCACGCCGCATCGAGCGCAGCGAGGCGGTGGACGACAGCGATGCCCCGAACGGGAACGACTTGGCGATGGGAAGACGTGGGAGTGGAGTCGCAGATTGAGAGGAGGAGAAGGGTTATAACTGGTTCTGCTGTGGCGTGGGGCTGCAGCCGGTGGAGAATAACAGGAGGTGTGGACTGGTGGAGGGATAGCCTGGCCGGCGGTGGGGTAGCGCTTCGCAATGATGCGTGCTAAGCAGAGCTGCTAGCCGCCGGAGGCCGGACCAGGCTGTCCCGGCAATGCTGGAGGAAGGAGACGAGAGATTGAAGGTGCATGTCCGTCGTTGGATATAAATCCAATGGTGGTGGATGTCATAATCAGTTGTTGACCAAGTTGACAACGCCCTACATAGGCTTCGACCTATTTGCCCACATGTCAGCCTGCAAAAATGTGGCATATATTTAACCCATGTTTTCTAGAATGTACAGTCCATTTGCTGGGCTGAGTGACCAAATAATTTCACGTCAATCAGGACCATCTATATTTTCTAAGAAATCCTAGCCCATTTGCACTTCCTTGAAATACTAGAATTAGTTGGGCTCATTAATATATAATGTTATGTTAGAAGGAGCAATTAATATCAACAAAATAAACCGGAGATGCACATTTTTCATATATATATATATATATATATAATTAACAAATTAGAGAGTTATTGCTCAAAATAAAATGAGCACGTTATTATTACATTGGTCCTTAAAATCTTCGCAAGCTTTTGTATGCAATCACCAGGATTTTCCTTGCCTGTGAGTAAAAAACAACCAGGATTTTCCTTGCCAACTTCCGTTAAACATTTACTTATATAAGTTAATAACACATGGGATATTTTTATAATGTATATATAAGTCTCTATAAAATATACGATAATAGTAATAATACAAATATATAATGTGGTTAGAAGGGAAAACATAAATTGGACACAACATTATTATTCTTATATATAAATAAATAGAACAGAGACCTGCATTTTATTAAAAAGTTACATTGGTCTGCCGATCTTTAAGTAAAAGCCCATAGGCCGGTGTGGACCTCAAAAAATAAGTTGAAACCACTGTCTCCGTATGTTGTGTGCTACGCATGTTAAAATAAAAAACCTAGGCCTAGCTGATACTTGTTTGCCCCCTGGGAAAAAATGATACCAGATCCCTGAGCGAACTGGATTAAAGAGGGGGCCGGCGGCACGACTGAAGAAGCACATTAGGAGCGATTTTTTTTCTTCAGTGGATGGCTCTCGATGGCGTTTTTTTACTTGCCTCTACACCATACAACTTGTATTTTTAGCCTCCCAGTTCATGGTGGACCAACAACCCATTTGGTGGGCGGGCCAAACTACACAAACCAGCACTCGATTTTTCATCAAGCCCCAAAAACAACGTGGTATTATGTTTGTTTTGAGGCCGAAAACATTACGACAGGGGTTGAGCAGGGGAGGGGGAAGACAGAGCAAAAAGATTAAAAAGAGTTGATGCATTGTTGCTACCCTAACAAAGCAGGTGCAATTCTTCTCGGGAAGAAGGTGTGACATTGAAACCCACACGTCACATACCCCATAGTAGGCATACCAACATGTTCACACACAAGTACAATAGAAAAGGTAAATATTCGAATCAAACTCAGGTTCACAGGATACGCTCATATTCATAGCCAACATTCACTATCAACAACTCAAAAGATTCATATATACACAAGTTCAGCATGTCTATGCATCCAAATGATTGATAGATTAGACAACAATATTCATAGATAATTCACAAAAAGGTTCAGATATACACATGTTCAGTATGTTTATGCATCCAAATGATTGAGATCACAGGCAATATGATCCATGGACGAACTTTAATTACCTAGGGTACAGACTGGTAAATGGTGTTCAGTCGGAGGTACTTCTTGCTAAAATTAATGCTTGCACGAGTAAACTTTCGAGTACATAAGAGGCAGCACAGACAATCTGAACTTTGCTTGTAGGTTTATACTCAAATAGTGGCCTCGTGCTGAGGGAGGTTTGAGCAACTTGGCCACTACTTTCATCTAACTAGTTTACTGGCTCATCTTGGTCCAGTAGCTCACCAAAATTCTACATTGCAGACGAGAAAGGAGGCGGTTGAGAAAATGAACCACCCGAATTTTTTGTGCAGTTCAACTGAAATGGAGCATCCCTGGCGTGCAGACTGATAAAGTGCCAGATGAATATACGCGTCAACCAACTTGTCTAGAATCTGTAGACTCCATGCCATACAGTTCACTACCATATCTGCCGATAACCAAAAGGCACAAGTTGGGACCAAAGACTGGACTGTGTTTTTCTGGGCTATGCGCCAAGCAATATTTTTGGCGTTCACTCTCCCAATACTTGGAGTTTGAAAACTTGTTGACGTCGGTTGATACTCAAATGAATATAGGCACTTCTTGTCAACATCAATGCTTCTCTAAGTGAAATTTGGAGTACGTAGCAGCAGCATAAGTATCTGTCCATCTGATAACCCACAAGTATGGGGATCGCAACAGTTTTCGAGGGTAGAGTATTCCACCCAAATTAATTGATTCGACACAAGGAGAGCCAAAGAATATTCTCAAGTATTAGCAGTTGAGTTGTCAATTCAACTACACCTAGATAACTTAGTATCTGCAGCAAAGTATTTAGTAGCAAAGTAGTATGGAAGTAACGGTAACAGTAGCATAAGTAACAGTAGCAGTTTTGTAGTAATTGTAATAGTGGCAACACCAAAGTAACTAAACAAAGAGCAATATCTGAATAGCTCGTATGCATTGGATCAGTGATGGATAATCATGTCAGATGCGATTCCTCATGTAATAGTTATAACATAGGGTGACACAGAACTAGATCCAGTTCATCAATGTAATGTAGGCATGTATTCCGAATATAGTCATACGTGCTTATGGAAAAAAACTTGCATGACATCTTTTGTCCTACCCTCCCGTGGCAGCGGGGTCCTATTGGAAACCAAGGGATATTAAGGCCTCCTTTTAATAGAGTACCGAACCAAAGCATTAACACTTAGTGAATACATGAACTGCTCAAACTACGGTCATCACAGGTAAGTATCCCGATTATTGTCACTTCGGGGTTAGCCGATCATAACACATAGTAGGTGACTATAGACTTGCAAGATAGGATCAAGAACTCACATATATTCATGAAAACATAATAGGTTCAGATCTGAAATCATGGCACTCGGGCCCTAGTGACAAGCATTAAGCATAGCAAAGTCATAGCAACATCAATCTCAGAACATAGTGGATACTAGGGATCAAACCCTAACAAAACTAACTTGATTACATGGTAAATCTCATCCAACCCATCACCGTCCAGCAAGCCTACAATGGAATTACTCACGCACGGCGGTGAGCATCATGAAATTGGTGATGGAGGAAGGTTGATGATGACGACGGTGACGGATTCCCCTCTCCGGAGCCCCGAACGGACTCCAGATCAGCCCTCTCGAGAGAGTTTTGGGCTTGGCGGCGGCTCCGTATCGTAAAACACGATGAATCCTTCTCTCTGATTTTTTTCTCCCCAAACATGAATATATGGAGTTGGAGTCGAGATCGGAGGAGCTTCAGGGGGCCCACGAGGCAGGGGGCGCGCCCTAGGGGGGCACGTCCCCCACCCTCGTGGACAGGGTGTGGGCCCCCTGGTGCTGATTCTTTCGCCAGTATTTTTTATTAATTCCAAAAGGTTGCTCCGTGGATTTTTAGGTCATTCCAAGAACTTTTATTTCTGCACAAAAATAACACTATGGCAGTTCTGCTGAAAACATCATCAATCCGGGTTAGTTCCATTCAAATCATGCAAGTTAGAGTCCAAACCAAGGGCAAAAGTGTTTGGAAAAGTAGATACGACGAAGACGTATCAACTCCCACAAGCTTAAACATTTGGTTGTCCTCAAGCAATTCAGTTGACAAACTGAAAGTGATAAAAAAAACTTTTACAAACTCTGTTTGAACTTGTTGTTGTAAATATGTAAAGCCGGCATTCAAGTTTTCAGCAAAGATTATGAACTAACCACATTCACAATAAAACTTAGGTGTCATGTTTACTCATATCAATGGCATAATCAACTAGCGAGCAATAATAATAAATCACGGATGACAACACTTTCTCAAAACAATCATAATATGATATAACAAGATGGTATCTCGCTAGCCCTTTCTGAGACCGCAAAACATAAATGCAAAGCACGTCTAAAGATCAAGGACTGACTAAACATTGTAATTCATGGTAAAAGAGACCCCACTACAAGAAATATGTCAACTTGTGACCTTGACTATTGGTCACTGAATGGTCATTATTTTCCATTTGTGACCTTTTTGTGACCAAAAATAAATGGTCAAAAGCCGGCGGTCGTAAATTGAAATTAATGACCTTCTCAGTGAGAAGGTCGTAGATGTTTACGACCAAAATATGCCTACTATTTTGTTTTGGTCACTAGCTGTATGCCCAGGCCATGTCAGATGCGACGTGGCAAGCTGACGTGGCAAAATTACGACCAAATGAAAAGGCCGTTGACAAGAATCAGCCTGGTCCGATTAGGTGTCTATATGGGCCAAGCCCATTAAATCAACCCATTTATTATATATTTTTTCCTGCCAATTTTTGTTAGCTACCTAGTCCTGGACCAACAATTCGGCCTTTTATTTATTTCTGGGTCGTGGCCTTTTAACATTGTTTGGGCCATTGTATTTTGAAGCTGGTCCCACCAATCAGATGGGTCCCACTTGTCATCATCACACACATTGGGCCCACTTGACAGAAATTTCAAAACTGCTCAGATTATTTTCATAAGTGGGTCCCAAAAGTCAGGTTTCCATCCACACGTTTTCAAATCACATACATAATCAATATTTCAGACCCAACAGTACAAATGTAGTTCATCAAATAACACTAAGTCTACTACAATCTGTACATAGTCTATTACAACCCCAATATGCCTATTGTTACAATATTATAATATTACAGTCTATTACAGTCAAACATAAGAGACAACTCTTTGCTGAGTAGGGCTATACTATATGGCTTCAAACTTCAAATTTCGTAGACCTGGAGCTCATGTAAAAGAGTGAACACATAGGCTACCAGCATTAGAGTCGCTATTATTCCTGGAAAGTCAAAAATTATATACTGAAAGAGATCTCATAGAAATGTAGATTTATGGACCAAATATATGATAAAGTGTAACGCCCCAGATCCGATGCGCCGGGTGTCTTCCAGTTGTTCGTCGTCGTTGCCACATTGTTTGCTTGCGTGTTGCATTTTGCCATGTCATCATCTGCATTTCATCTGCATGCTTTTCATAACTTGCATCCGTTTGGGTTCCGCCGGTTCTCTCCATTGTCCGTTCGGAGTCCAGACACACTCGCACGCGCCCGTCGCCCCTCTCAGACCTTGTTTCGTGAGCGGGATAAAAACATTCTCGAAATGGGTCGGTATTTGCCGAGTGGCCTTGGTATATCACCGGTAGACCGCCCGTCAAATTTCATTCCATTTGGAGGTCGTTTGCTGCCCCAACGGTTAACCGCGTAGCCCGAAACCCCTCTCTCTTTGCAGCCCAGCCCCTCTTCACCACAGCCCATGAGCCCATCCAAACGCCCTCGATGCTCTCGGTCGTTCGATCATGATCGTGTGGGCGAAAACCACTCTCCATTTGGAGTCTCCAAACTCCTCCTACCTATAAATTTGTCCTCCCCGTCCAAAATTCGGGTCCAAACCCTAGATCAAATCACCCTTGCCGCCACCGGACACGTCCGGCCTCGCCAGACAAAATCGCCGCCGCCCCGCAGCCACTGGCGCCGCACCACCTATAACGCTCCGCCGCCACCCACCGCTGGCCCGCCAGGCCCATCGCGGGCCCGCGCGAACCCGCCGCCGCCTAGCGCCGCCCGCACCTCCGCCGCTGCGCCCCCTACATCCCGCTCTGTCCTCGC